>NC_044557.1:60864191-61186066 GCF_007565055.1 Rhinopithecus roxellana | reverse complement strand
GATGTCACTGTAGCTTTCAGTTGCTGGCTGGGGGCATGGGTGTGAGTAGTTCCCTCTGCAGCCATTCCTGATTCATCTAGGTGAATCATCTGCTTGGGTCTCTGGCTGGGAGGAAGTGGTGTCACTGCACGTTCCCCTCCTCCCAGGCCTCCTCTTTAATGCTCTGTATATTCACAACAGGCATATTAAGCGGAGGCTGCCCAGGAACCTGGGAACTCATTAAGCCTCCCAAGTGCCGGGTGATCCTGGGCAGGGAGGCCTAGGGTTCTCATCCACGCAGGGCTGAACTCCTTCACCCTGCTCACCGCGAAGCCATTTATAGATTCAAATAGCTAGGAGGGAACCATCCCTTCTAGCTACATCCAAAGCAATCAGACGTCCAGGATTCCAGCTGCTTGGTCCTGCTCAGCCTCTCTGCATTGAGGTCAATTATTATAAACTATCATTTTTATAGGAGTGTTCTTAATTCAGCTGTTATATAAACCATGGTTCTGTTTCTTAGCAATTTTAATTCAGATCCTTCCAGACAACAGTAATTCCTAGTTTGATCTTTCCCCCCAACCTTTCTTCTCTCTTTTTCTACTACATCCTACTCCCTGCTTACTCCTAACTTAACTGTTTCCAGATGTGTATCTTTTGGCTCTGTTTCCACCCCAGCTTCTTCTATAATATGCAGTTGGACCCCGTCCACGTCCCAGATGTGTTATTTATTTATGCCGAGGCATCTGGGCCTCAATACAGTCCTGTCACTGCAACGTGGCAAACTTGTGAAAAATCCAACTGGTAGCCAGCTAACAGGCTGCCCCAACCTGGCAAGCAGGAGAGGCCTTTCAAAGGTCCATAAGAGGAGGCCAAGAGAACAGATATGACGAGACAGTGGGAACCCGGGTGAAGCCAGGAGGTCACATTTTCCTATGCTGTGGCTCTTATGGGTACAGATGAGCCCAGTAACTCTGGGAGATGAGGGTTTGGTTGCTTTCAAAGCCGAGTGGTGCTGCTGCAGAATCCAAATAAATAACTCATCCTGCCTCCACAAGTTACCCAGGGAAAGCAAAGGGTTGCCACCCCTCACTTAGTAGGCTGTGGGCACCAACAACGGGAACCCAGGAGCTGAGGGATATATGACTGTAGGGGAGGGAGCACTGGACTGGGAGCCCCAAGTCTTGGTTGTGACTTCAACTTTCTACCCATTTTTACCTGACCTTAGACTAGTCTTTTAATCTGGGCTCCCATTTCCTTTTTCATGAAATAAGAACACTGGATTAAATTGTGGCATTTCATGCTTTTGTTTTTAAACATTCAAAAAAATCTTAGGTGGAAGCCTTTTATGTTTGTACACTCAATGCTTTTGTGACAGAAAGAAGTAAAAAGTTGGTGGCCATTTCAGCTCACATGTCCATCCCAAGGAATTCAAAAGGAGGTAGGGGCATCAGAGGTGTGAGTTTCCTCCATGCAACCTTCTGCACGGAGCTCACCCACATAGCCCTTCTCGGAGTCACAGAGAACAAACCTCCCATTTTGACCCTCTCTCTTCCTTGTTTCTCCCCTGGAACCAGCCCTTGAGCTTCCTTCACCATCCTGCCTCCCCGTCCCCGCCATCCCCCTGCCCTTTCTGATCACCCTCTTCTTTGCTTCCTGCCTGATATGGTTTGGCTGTGTCCCCACCCAAATCTCATCCTGAATTGTAGCTCCCATAATCCCCATGTGCCATGGGAGGGACCTGGTGGGAGGTAATTGTATCATGGGGGTGGTTTTTTCCCCATGCTGTTCTCATGATAGCGAATAAGTCTCATGAGATCTGATGTTTTTATATAGGGCAGTTCCCCTGCACATGGTCTCTTCCCTGCCACCATGTAAGATAAGCCTTTGTTTCTCCTTCACTTTCTGCCATGATTGTGAGACCTCCCCAGCCACATGGAACTGTGAGTGCATTAAACCGCTTTTTCTTTATAAATTACCCAGTCTGTGGTGTGTCTTTATTAGCAGTGGGAGGACAGACTAATACACTGCCAGATGGTCATTCAGCTCCATCTTCTATGGGTGGGCCATGCAGAGCCATTAGAACCACAGGTATCTACTTGACAGACAGATCTTCTAGACCTCAAGATGGAGCCACTCTTAGCAGACAGTCTTGTATTTTTATAACAAAAAGAATACTTCTCTCTGTTAATCTACTTTAAGTCTCAGTCCTGAAAGCTCCATTTCTTGTTTTTTAAAAAATAAGTTTTATTGTGTATATTTGAGGTTTGCAACATGATGATATGAGATACGTGTAGATGGCAAAATGGTTACAATAGTGAAGCAGATTAATGTCTATCCTCTCACATGTTACTTTTTTGGCAATAAGAGCAGCTAAAATCTACTCGTTTAACAAAAATCCCTAATACAATACAATTTTATTAATTTCAGTCCTCATGTTGTACATCAGATCTGTATACTTGTCCATCCTACACGTTTGCCATATTGTATCCGTTGACCTACATTACCCCGTTTCCTCTCCCCACTCCCACCTGTGATAACTACTGTTTCATTTTCTCTGTGTCTTAGGGCTTTTAAAAAAATAGATTCCACAATATGTAAAATCATGCAATATTTATTTTTCTATGTCTGACTAATTTCACTTAGCAAGCATAATATCCTCCAAGTCCATCCATGTTGTGGCAAATGGCAGGGTCTCTTTTTCCAAGACTGAATAATATTTCATTGTGTACATATGCCACATTTTCTTTATCCGTTTGTTTGCTGATGGACTGAAAGCCCCATTTCTTATCCTAGCCCTAGCTTCTGTGTATGTCAAGTCCCCAGGGCATAAGGGCATGTAGTGGTTATGTGTATCTCTCTTGCTATTTCTGAGACACCTTTATAGCACAACAAGGGCTCTTTGAAGCACAGTTTCAGAAACACTGGACAAGATGTAATCATCATTCCCAATCTTTGAGTCCTAAGAACTGTCCTCAGAGAAGAGTGTTCTTCATCTGGATTAGAATTCTACAAAGCCTTCAGACTAAAGAGGACCTTAGGATACCCTTACTCTTTCTCATCTGCTGCTTTGAGGGAGCTCCATAACAACAGTCCTACCAGCTGGGAGAAAGCCTCCTTGAAGAACACGTCATAACTCCTAGTAGCACATAGCTATCCTCAGGCAGCACAACTTTATCTCTACTGGAGGAGTGTCAGACACTTTGGGTATCTGGATGAAGGAAAATTTCAGGTTCTCAGAATCTCCCTTTATACAGGTGGCCTCTTCTACATAGACCCAGGAGTCCATCTGGCCTGGAGGTGAGTGCTGTGCCACTAAGGAAAGTCCAAAGTCATCTTGACTCTCTGTGATAATAATAGTTTATTGTTTTTCCTCTCATCTCAGTGAGCACAGAGCTAAGAGTCATAGCAGAGTGTATTATCATTTCCAAATATTTGCTGCCCTGCATGGTGACAGAATGATTCATCCCAGCTACATGGATATCAGGCTTGGTCACTGAGTTTGTTTTGGCCAATGAGATGTGAACAGAAATGGGGCACATCACTTCCAAATTAACACCCTAAAAGCCTCCAAGGAGTTCCACCCCATCCCTGTCTTTCCCCGCTGCTAATGAAGAGCAACATCTGAGAAGGACAATCTTCCAGGCAGGGGCTGCCTCTTCAGCCAGGGTCTCAGAATGATGATGATGTGCAGGCTGCAGCAGGCCCCAGATGAACACATAGTGTCCAATATGGAGCATGAGCAAGAAGAGATCTTTGTTTGTTGTAAGCCTCAATATATTCTGTTTTTTTTTTTTTTTTTTTCTTATTGGTTAGGAGCCCTAGCTCAATTCAAACAGACCTAGGTTTGAATTTCAGCTGTAAAACTTCAGACAAACGACTTACCTTCTGTAAGCCTCAGTTTTCTCATTCACAACACGGGGATGAGGATGGCAATTACCTCATTGGATTGTTGGGACAATTAAATATGAAAATACAAGTAAGTTGCCTAGCACAGTAGCTGACACTTACAAACACCCAACAAATTCTAGCCATTTCTAATATAAAATAGATATAGGGCACAGGAATAAAAAGGTTTGGGGTGTGTATCAGAGGGAGATGAACAATTATAAAACATGACAATTGATCATTCATTTTCTTCTGACACTTCTCTGTTAGAAATGAAACTCAATAGTTTATGGCCCTGTATTAGGCAGAATAATGGCCTCCAAACATCCCCAAGTCTGAATCCCCAGAAACCTGTCAATGTGTTACCTTATATAGAGAAAGGAGCTTTCCAGATGTGAGTTAAGTTTCTTGTGATGGGGAGATAATACTGGGTTATAAGAGTGAGCCCAGTGTTATCATGAGGGTCCTTATTAGTGAAAATGGGAGGCAGGAGGGTCTGAGTGAGAGAAGGAATTGTGATGATGGAAGCAGAAGTAGGAGTGAAGTAACTGCTGGCTGGAAGAGCCAAGGAAGGCGGACAGCTTCTAGAAGAGAGAGGAGCCAAGGGAACGGATTCTCCTCTAGAGCCTCCATCAGGAACAGAGCTGCCGACAACTTGATTTTAGTCCATTGTGACCATTTTGGACTTCTTACCTCCAGAACTGTAAAATAAGTTTATGTTGTTGTAAGCCACAAATTTTATAGTGATTTGTTAAACCAGCAATAGGAAACAAATTCAGGCCCCAATTCCCTTTTCTCTTATTTCAGCATTGCTGCTTCTTGTCAGCAGGTAGCTGCGTTTTTCTGAGTTCAAAAATTATAAAAACCTGGATTAGATTTCTTTAGATCCTCATGCATACTGACTGATAAATTAGCACCCTACCTGTGGCCACTCTTTCCTGCCAACCCCCTCCTCCATCCCACATGATCCCACCTATCCCATTCAGCAAATATCATCTCAAAAAATCAACAAATTTTCTATCTTAATTTTAAAATGACATTTTACTTTGTTAATTGTGTGTAATTTTGGGGGTGGTTTGTCATGCGTGATATTTTCCAGTTACTATTGAATAGTAAAATCAAGGCCAGAAGGCCAGACTGAATTATGCCTGCAGGATTTTTTCTTTAATTTTTAATTTTTTAAAATTTCCAACTTTTAAGTTCAGGAGTACATGTGCCAGATGTGCAGGTTTGTTACATAGGCAATCTTTGTATGCCATGGTGGTTTGCTACACAGATCAATAGTTACCTAGGTATTGAGCGCTGCATCCATTAGCTATTCTCCACCTGCAGGATTCTTAACATGACTTTTTCCAGAATTCTCTTCTCATAAGTGAATTCTTTCATCATCAAGAGAATATCATATAAACTCTCTTGATGATGAATGAATTTATTTACTATAGAAATATGCAGGGCCTATGGTAATAATTTTTTTTGCAACATTCTTGGTTGCTGAAATCTCTTTTGATTATAAACTGGGAGAATTGATTGTTGTCATTGGCCACGTTTGTTTTACTTTTTAATTGGTATGAGTGATGGAAGGCAAGAGTCAGGAGGAATATTTGTTATCTCCTTCCCAGAGGCACTTCTGTTATTTTTCAGTTCTCCTCTGTGTGGCGGGTAGGGTGTCCAGGTATTTCGGAGTCGCCCTTATGTTTATAAATCTTCTGCAGGAGCCTGCTTGGTGTTCAGTGTCGTTTCTAGGATGATCCCTGCTATAGCGGGGTCCCTCCACTACAGCCGAGTGCCTCTACTACTCTTGCAATGGAACACCGGGGCTTGGAGTTAAGAAAACATGTCAGAGAGGGAAGCATAAATCCCCTGGCCTCTTGAAATACAAGTCCTATGTTTAGCTACAGAATGGTAAATATTCTTTTGGTTCTGAATAAAATAACCATTTCCTGTTCAAACTGCGACTTGTTTTGCATATTCTCTCCTATTGAAATAGCATGTGGCATGGGAGGAGTACCCTCTGTAAGTCTAGGTTCCAGAAATAGATCTTTAATCTTTCCTTATACCTCGCCTTGTGTTTCTAGGTCTTTTTGTTCCCCCCAGTCATTTCAGAGCTCATAGTTGTGAGGCTCCCCCGGTTTCAGAGCTCTTTGTCTCTCTGAGATTTGGTCCTAGAGAAGGGAGTCTAGTTGCTTTCCACAATCAGCCTCTTTCTCTTAGAGTGTCTGTAAAATGTTGGTACACACAGTGTTCTCAGTATTCTATTAGGTTTTTACTATGATATTTCTATCCAGATTCTGTGTTGGGAGCTCTTACAAACTTACTGACACATAATTCCCTTTTATATCGTATTTTGTCTAAATATGGTTGTACCCACTTTTAGCTAGATAGCGTATGAATTAGTACTGATTCATGCCCAAGACCAGCTGGAGCTTGCCTTTTTCCGAGAAGATAAAGTGTTAGGTTTTTCTTGTCTTAGTTATGAAAAATGTCAGCTTGAACACCTGTCTGGTGTCCTAATTGTCTTAATTTGTGAAGCGGAAGGGCCATCTGGTTCACCTGATCTGTTATGTAGGTATTGATTAAGATGGGGGAAAAAATCATCCAAAGAGGTACAGTTAGTCACTCAGTCTGCCGTTCCCATCAAGAGTGTGTTAGTTGCTCAGTGAAGATCTGCAGATCCCACTGCTGAGGGCCGCAAGCAGCATGAACGTGTCTGAGCTGGTCTTGAAAAGCCTTTGTATTGTAGGGAGAGGAACATGTTTGGGGAGTCTAAACTACATATTTAAGAAAACAGTCGGGCATGGTGGCTCACGCCTGTAATTCCAGCACTTTGGGAGGCCAAGGCAGGCGGATTACCTGAGGTCAGGTGTTTAAGACCAGCCTGGCCAACATGGTGAAACCCTCTCTCTACAAAAAAATAAAAAAAATTAGCTGGGCATGTTGGTGGGCGCATGTAATCCCACTTACTCAGGAGGCTGAGACACAAAGATCGCTTGAACTTGGGAAGCGGAGGTCGCAGTGAGCCAAGATCGCGCCATCACACTCCAGCCTGGGCGACAGTGAGACTCCATCTCAAAAGAAAAAAAAAAAAAAGCAAGAAAGAAAAAGAAAACAGAGGTAGCACAGAACCCTATGCATGAAAAAATAAAACCAATTAAAAATAATCACGGGTAAGCATGGGCTCATTTCTGCAATCTCCACAGTTTGGGAGGATGAGGCAGGAGGATTGCTTGAACCTGGGAGTCAGAGACCAGCCTGGGCAATAAAGCAAGACTCTGTCTCTATAAAAGTAAAAAATAAGGCCAGACACGGTGGTTCATGTCTGTAATCCCAGCACTCTGAGAGGCCAAGGCAGGTGGATCACTTGAGGTCAGGAGTTCAAGACCAGCCTGGCCAACATAGTGAAACTCTATCTCTACTGAAAACACACACAAAAAAAATTAGCAGGGCATGGTGGGGGCGGGGGGGTTGCCTGTAATCCCAGCTACTTGGGAGGCTGAGGCAGGAGAATCTCTTGAGCCAGGGAGGCAGAGGTTGCAGTGAACTGACATCATGCCACTGCACTCCAGCCTGGGCAACAGAGCAAAATTTCATCTCAAAAAAAAAGGAAAAAATAAAAATAAAAAACCCCACACAATCATCATCTTTGATTTTTAAAATGAAAACGAATAAAAATCTTGCTTGACAAAAATATCCCTTACTTGTAAAAGCTGTCTTCCAGTTGCCATCAATTCCTTCCTTGCTTTAACAACACAAGGCGGAGTCCTACCTTGAATCATATTACCGCTATTTATTTTCAAAAGCTTCTCTGGAGTGACAGGAACAAAAATCTCTGTTCTTTAGGGGAATTAAAATAATTTCTGGACATTTGTTCATGCTTTCACTGGAAAACTTAGTTTTTAAAGAATGTGAGAATGGAACAGGCGTTGCACCATGGAGCCCACAAGCAGAATTATTTCATTTGGCTCTCTTGGGATTTTAAAAAGTAAGAAATTTCACATAAAAATGCAGAGTTCTTCATGGCAACAATCAGTTGGAGTTGAGTGGCAACCGTCAGCCTGAGAAGAGGCATAACCCGCACTCCTTCCCACCCCCTGTGACTTCCTGAGGACTGCATTGGGGGATCACTTTATTTATTCCACCACCTGCATGACCCTGTACCTGAACCCTGACCTGAACAACCACCTCTGACATTATGGAGAAACCAAGGCACAGAGTCACTCTGAGAGGAAAAACGTTCTACTCCACTGAGAACTAGCTTAGTCTGAATGTGAGGTGGGGAGGACTTGAAGTGGGAAAACATTTGTAAAAGCAACGGATGGCATGGCTCTCAGGAAAACTCTGTACCCATTTGGTGCAGGAAACAGAATGAAATTCAGCACAGTTCATTCCTCATGTGATGTTGTCTACCACAGACAATACCCAGGCTCCAGGCACTTGTCAGGGAGAATAATGTCAATCGAAGAAGGCAGTGTTTGCAGAGGCTGACTTTGAGATATATGTCCTCTGTCTCCTCTAAATTATACAAACTGTTTCCTTGGATTGAGTCATTTTAGTTTTGGACCTAAACCACCATGGAACTGCTTGTATGAAGTGGCTCTCTGTCCTGCTCACCAGCCTAAGGCAAGTGCCACAGGAAGGGCCCAGAGTGCTGGATGCAGTGTCAGGATTCTACTGGGACTTTCAATCTTGACATTCCTCTCTGGGTTAAGTATTGTAAATAAATGTGTTTTCCCTGAGAATCTGTCTTTTCCTTTCTTTCTTAATATTACAAACATTATAAATGTTATACCACATCTGATTTCTGTCTTTGCACTGCTGGATAAAAGGTCAGAGTCCAATCTGTGGCCTGCTTTTAGCAAGTATATCAAACACAATAAAATTGAATGCATTTGAGTACTTTGTTTTGTTCTTTTCTGGATTTCCCAGCCCTTAATTTTCCTTTGTCCTTCTTCTTGAATATTCATTTTTAAGTGCTTTTAAAAATGTCTTATTGCTACCAAGTGTTATACAAATACAGAATAAATAGCTAAAGTGGGCATTCCAGAAGCCAAGGAGTATCTTCAATTAAATTAGCCCAGGTAAAATAAATTGGAACAATGAAACCCCATATGTATGGACACTAATTGATTACACATATGATTGAACACAATGCTTGCCCATTCATTTTAAATTCAACTTTATTTTATCTTTGTTCATTTCTCTTATGTCCTAGGTACAAACTCCTAGCTCCATGGAAACGATGACTTGTTTGATAAAGTTGGGGGAGGGTCTTCTAATTGGTTTCTCTTGCCACCAAAGCTGCTTGGCTGGTGTCTGAGATGTCCCAGGTTATCTAACTCCCCGACCTTACCCCAGGACCCTAACTCCATGCAGGTCCTGGCCATTCTCTGAAGCAGTTTGCCTTCATCACTCTCAAAACCATCCAGGACTTTAGAGTACATGAGGTGGATATGATTCCAGTTTGTGTTTTCTATCTTGCTGTTTCTCAACGACATCTGGCGTATCCAGGTCCTGTTGGGATCTTTTCTCCTCAATCTTCCAAGTGAAAAATTTGCAACTTCACTTTTTTCTTTAGTATATTTCTACACTAGTAATTGATGTGTTGTATTTGGAGAAAAAAAGAGGGGTAAGGAAGTTAAGAGTGTGTCTGTATGTATGTATAACAGTAAAGATATAAACAAATACGGTATCAGCATTATTGAGTGGCATAAAAAGAGATGGTAGGGAAGAGAAAGACCTTGCATCCCTGCTGTTTTCTGCAATAGAAAACACGTGGTGGTGTTGACTGAGAACAACTTGTTTTTGGTTTGGAAATTGATGAGGTTTGTTTGGTGCAGGAATGGCTTTGGAGCAGTAATTCAGGGAGAAGGCACTGTGCAGCTTACATATAAAGCAAGTTCAGTTTCTGCAACCTGAAGCTTCTGGTCTGGTTGGAGGCAAAAGGCTTGCTTATGTAACCCAACTGGAGAAGAATTTAAGTGTATGATAAATTACCTAAATTATGTACTAAAAGTAGTAACTGCAATAAATGGAGTGTACCCACAGTTCTAAATTTAACTCATAAGCAATGAATGAAAGACTTTCTTGGAGAGCACTCAGTTTTGCTTTTGAAGTTACTCTTAACTGTAGTAAAAAATGCTCATATTTCGAGTATCATGGATTTCTTGAATTTTTGCAATCATATTTTATGAAGTCTTCTTTTAATACCTTTTGCTATTTTCTAAAATTATTAATATGACTTATTTTCTAGGGAGTTTTAAAGTCACTTGTTTCTTGTGTTTCTTCAGCTTTAGTGTCGTATGGCTACATCCATTAGATACTGGGTCTGGCCCAGAAAATACTATTGTACTGAGTATAATTTTTTATAGTTATCACAATTTATAACATCCAGATGAATTTAACCATGGCAATTCAGGTAACTTGGTAACTTACTACTTGAAATTCTAGTTTCTTTGAGGCAAATATGTACTCATTTAGGGTGTTCCCCATTTCTTTTCTCCATCTTCTTAGGGGCCAAGGGTTATCCATCTCATAACTGGTGAAAAGGTTTCATCTTCTGTCTTTGCTGGCCTCTGCTGAAGCTTAGCTGGCCTTGCCTAATCTTTGGGATCTGCCTCTACTTTTATTGTGTCTGTTGATGCGGCACATCCCCATGGTATCTGATGACCAAGCCTTTTACTCTGCAACTTCTGTACCTACCTTGCAAAACCCAGTTGAATTCCATCTGCTCTTACCCAACCTCTGGACCTCTCTTAGCAAGCCTGAGGAACATATGGCTGCCCTTTCACTTCATTCTGGGATTGCAAAAGATTGGGAGTGGGGTGCATAGAGGATGAGAGAGGCCATTTCAGAACTTTGTTACCCTGTACATACTTTTATACTGTCTTGGCTGCCCTTTGATGGTGTGGAGCCCTCTGAGAAAAGCCCTTTCTTGTCTGAGTTTCAATTGTCAAGGTGGGAACTAATTCTCCCTATTGTCATACCTCTGTCTTGTCCAGAGAAGGTGGTCTTTACCGATGCTCCAAGGGTACTGACTCATGTGGCAGTCACTGTGGTCACTGTGAGAAGCATTTCTCAAGACTCTACACCAACTATTCACTCTCTGAATCTTTTCCAAGTTCCTTGACCCCAGACCAGAAAAGGTTCTTATCTCCTCTTTGTGTAGCAAAGCAATGGTTTGTATATCATACGTTTTTCCTCTTCTATGGTTAATGTTATAAACTCTATGCTGTTAGTGCTCCAGGACTTATCTTTGGAGAGCTAAATACACACACACACACATAGTGAGAGTAGAGGCAGTGTGTGTTTGCATGCGCACATTTAGCTCTTCAAATATATATCAAATATATATTTTTCTCTTTCCATGCTATCGTGTCTTACCCTCTCAAGAGCCAATTTTGAAATTCAAAGTGAAGAATTTGACTTGCTGAAATTCTGCTTGCTGGGTTCTTTGTCTTTTTTCCCTTTTCTAGAACAAAAGCCTTAGCCTAAGATCTTTTTTAATGGTTAAGATGTTGCAGGATAAAAACGAAATGCCAAGAAGAAAGAATACATCAGGGAATATTTTAAAATATTTTATAGCTACCTACAGGATATGAACTGAAATAACTTAGGTGGTCTACCATAAAATTTTGCTCTTTGGCGAGGAACTGGGAAGAAGCTAGGCAAATTTCTCAAGACGTTAAGTGCAAATAGTCTTGAAATTTATCATAAGAGGCAGATTTTTCTCTCCCTCCCTCCTTGACTATGAAAATATTTCTTAGGACACTGCCTTCTTTTCCATGCCCTTTAGTGATCTGGGAGGGTTGGCTGGCAAAATCCCACACAGTAAGCAATACTCACTGCTATCTAATAGACTTAAACTATCTCCTTGGGGAAGAATAGAAAAGTCCTGTGGCTAAAAATGTCAAGTCTGGGATCCTAAAGCTCTACAAGAGAAATGATGGGGAATGTTTTTCCCTTGGCTGGGGAATAGGCTGGATGACGAATGTCTTTTTCCCAGCTTGTAAATTTCTATGATTCAAAGAAAACAGATATCAAAAGGAATAGAGAAAGCACAATATGCAGAGAACAAAAGTGAAGACTCTTTGTTCTAATACTTTGAATCACATACACACAAACACATATGCATATACATACATATAGACATAATACACATAAACGTTTGAAAAATATTTCATGAATTTCTAATAAATATTTGCTAATAAAGAAATATTACATTAGAAATAATCAATTAAATGCTTATATTACCATGAACTTAAGCCTGCAGATATTGGAAGAAGTTCACAACACTCCTGGATCTCTGAATTCATGACAGTAAACTTGCATTTCTTTCATGATATTAACAGGATGCTTATGATAAATGCAGTGCAAATAGAGATGCTTCGTTCTCATCATGGGCTGTTGAAACTAAATTTATGTTGAGTATTGCTATGCCAGGTATATTGTATACCCCATAAATAAATGACTCATAACTGATAGATGTATGTATTATGTGTATACGTATGTATCTACATATGTGTGTATATATATTTTTAATATACATTTTTTAACATTAAAAGGTATTTTTACCCACTAGAGAGAGAGTTTTAATCTCTTAAGCCATAATTTTACATCATGTATTATAAATTAAGAGCATGGTGCTGAAGTCAGATCGCTTTGGCAAAAAACGTTTATTAGCTGTGTGACCTTGGGCAAGTTCCTGAACCATTTTGTGTGGCAGTAACCTCCTCTCCAAGACGAGAACAATAATTGCACCTGCCCCATGGGGTGATTGCAGAGATTAAATGAGTTAAGGCATAGCACTACATAAAGTATGAAATAAATGTAAACTTTCATTATAATTACTGGTATGTGCAAGGCCCCATGCTAGGTGCCCTGAGAGATAAAAGTAAAAAGTAAAAAGACACACTTACATAGTTTACTATCCAATTAGGAACACAAACTACAGTTCCACATAAAGTTAAATATTAATACCTAAGAAGAAAACACACAGTCCAGTTCAGCAGCACAGACCAAACTTTTAAATACAAAAGCCATGAGGAACTGGTGACTTAGAGCAAAGGGGCATTTTTATAAAAGGTGTTGGTCTCACATTTATTTCGCTTCATCTGATGCTTATCTCTTTGACATGATGAAAAAACGTTCAAGGCAGATTGTATAATAAACACATTGCAATGGCCCAGCCCTGTGTTAATCCTGCAGTGGTTTAGCCATTGGTGACTGCTACATGATGCAGATGCTGACGCTGGATTAAGACTCTTGACAACAGAGATAGGTTGATCTGTGAGTGTTCTAAGAAGTGGGCCAACCCATCAATGTCAAGTCTACAGAGGGTTGGCAAATGCATCAGCTGATTTTTAAATTTTTTTCTGAGATTTATGGAGAGTTTCAGGCTGTGATTATCCAGCTTTAAAAGTAATTTTGTAAAATAACTGGTACAAAATAGGGTGTGCCCCACTGCCAAATGAATACTACAGTTAACAAGTGCTCTGTGAGATCAAGGACAAGGCTGCTTATTGTGGTCTGGGGTGATCACAGAAGGCCTTGGGAAGAAATTATTATGAAAGGGCTTTCAATAAGAATTTAAGATAATCCTTGCACTAATTAATCCCTTTTAGTCAAATATTAATTCTCCCAACTTAATTTTTAAATTTGTCACTCTAAATTTTTACTTACAGACTGTCCCCGAATGGTGCTCTAACAAAATAGAATTTTTTGGCTAAATTATGAGTTTAGTAGTTTTCCATGAGTTGATCTGAGAACACAGCATCCATAGCGTTGCTTCTGTGGGAAAAGGGGAGCTATTCTGAACTTCAGACAATCATTGACAAATCCATTTTTGAAAACTCTGCTCTGATTGGGTCTTTCTTTCAACAAGTATTTATTAAGTGCTCTTGATATGTCAGACACTGTTGCAGGCACCGAGGATACATCAGTGAACAAAACAAAAATCTCTTCCCTTATGGAGCTGACATTCTAGAGAGAAGAGAGAGTTAAGAAGCATAATAAATAATTGGTATAGTGTGTTGGAATAAAGAAAATGTAGAGAAGGGTAAAAGGGATGGGGTGGGTGGCAATTCTAAATAGGATGGTCATTGAAAAGGTGACATTTAAGCAAAGTGTGAAGGCAGCAGCCCAAGACCACCGACCACATTAGGAAAGAGCATTTAAGGCAGAAGGAAGAGCCAGTGCGAAGGCTCTGAGGCCGGAGTTTACCTAGTGAGTTTAAGACAGCAAGGCCGCTGTAGCTGGAGGTGGGAGAGAGGAGAGAGAAGATGAGGTCAGAGAGGTAACTCATGTAGTGGCAGGTAGGGGACTTGCCAGATCATACAGTGCCTTGCAGGCTATTCTAGAGCTTTTCAGAAAATGAGAGATCACTTGTATTAGGCTGGCTTAAAATAGGGCCATCTGTATAAAAATAATTCCTCTTTAAATTGTCTCCTTAAACTTAGGGGTATACACAAATCACCCAGGATCTTGTTAAATTCAAATTCTGACTTAGTAGGTCCGGGGAAAGACCTGAGATTCTGCATCTTTAACAAGCTTTCAGGTTATATCAGGCTGCTGGTCCACAACCACACTTTGAGTAATGAGGTCCCAGGGGCTTTTTGGCTTATCTCTCCACCAGCTGGTTACAAGGGCCTTTTTGTTCCTTTTGAGCCTGAAAAGACCACCTCAAAAGGTTTTTCTTTATATTTTTACATTAGCCACGCATCCCCTCACTATTCATGGTCCTATTACCTCGCTAGTAAGAGCGTGGTCCAGAGCTGCCTCCGGGACTACGAGGGAGGTTGTCTGGCTGTTTCCATGCACAGTGTAAGAAGTTTCTAGGGCTTCTGGAGTGCCACGTGGAGGCTCTGCTTCTGAACCTCGATCTGCTCCCTGAATAATAATTTCACCTCTGACCACATTATTGTCTTACTCCAATGACAGGAGCTCTAATACAGGTCTTCACTCCTGATCCTATACCTAGTGATAGGTACCTATACCTCAGTTCTGTAAACTGAGGCAGCTAGGGGACTTGGGTAATGTTCCCAGGCAGAAGAGGTGGTCAGGTGGTCCATGGAAGCCTGTTTGTTAAGGAGCAAGGCTGACTTCTTAAGAGCCAGCCCAGTAACTGACAGTGGAACAAATCTGGAAGGACTTGCCATTTCGAAATATAAGGCATAGGATAGAGTCCCATGGGCTTGAGTTTGAATTGTGCTTCCATCCCTTACTGTGTAACCTGGGGAATGCGCCCGGGTGTCTCTGAGCTGCAGTTTTCTTATCTGGAAAATGGGAATGATACCAACATGTCCTTTGTAAATTGAGATAATGCATTTAAAGCACCTAGTAAAGTGCCTGGCACAAATGATACGAAATACGAGTTGCTATTATTTTTGTAATTTCTACTACCATCCCACTACCTACCAAATCGCTTTGACGCCTGGCATTAGAGCATCCACCTTTACGTTCTCTGGAATTAAGGTACCAGAGCAAATCCCTCAGCAAAGGTGTTCAAAGAGAGACACAGACCCGAGCACTTTCTTCATGACAGATGTCACAAGAGATAACTGGAGGAGCTGAAGATGTTTAATTTAGAAAACAGGTGATGGTGGACAGGTGGTGATGGCTCTTAGCGTTGCCTTGTTCAGCGAGACCCTGAGGGCACGATGAGACCGCGGGGAAGATATGAAAGGGCAGCGCAGCACCCCCCGCCCCCGGGAGCATATCAGAGAAACTCTCTAAGAAAAGCGAGTCCGCGCGAGATGGGGGTGGGAGCGCCCGCGGGGGGTCGTCTCCTGCGCAGCCGCAGCGGCGGCGCCAATCACCGGGCGCATCCCGTCCTCTCGCGACGGTACAGTTGTACGGTCGTGACGTCGGCGGTTGCCGTGGAGAGACCCGCTCGGTCCCGACAGTGAGCTGGCGTGAGGAGCCGCAGGGTCACAGCGTGGCTTTGAAGCCGCCTCCGCTACCACCATGAGCGGCCGAAGTCGGGGTCGAAAGTCCTCCCGCGCGAAAAACCGGGGCAAAGGCCGCGCCAAAGCCCGAGTCCGCCCTGCTCCGGACGACGCCCCGCGCGACCCGGACCCTTCACAGTACCAGAGTCTCGGGGAAGACACCCAGGCGGCACAGGTGCAGGCTGGCGCGGGGTGGGGTGGCCTGGAAACTGCTGCGTCCGCGCAGCTCCTCCGCCTGGGGGAGGAGGCCGCCTGCCGGCTCCCCCTGGACTGTGGCCTCGCGCTGCGGGCCCGAGCTGCGGGGGACCGCGGGCAGGCCGCGGCCAGGCCCGGCCCGGGAAAGGCCGCATCTCTCTCCGAGCGCCTGGCCGCAGACACTGTCTTCGTGGGAACAGCGGGAACCGTGGGGAGGCCGAAAAATGCCCCCCGCGTTGGAAACCGGCGTGGCCCTGCCGGGAAGAAGGCCCCAGAAACCTGTAGCACCGCGGGGAGGGGGCCTCAGGTCACAGCTGGTGGCAGGCAGAAGAAAGGGTCGGCAGGGGAGAATACCTCGGTCTCAGCTGGGGAGGAAAAGAAGGAAGAGAGGGATGCAGGGTCAGGGCCCCCAGCGACGGAAGGCAGCATGGATACGCTGGAGAACGTGCAGCTGAAGCTGGAGAACATGAACGCCCAGGCGGACAGGGCCTACCTTCGGCTCTCCAGGAAGTTTGGGCAGTTGCGACTGCAGCACTTGGAGCGCAGGAACCACCTCATCCAAAATATCCCGGGCTTCTGGGGGCAAGCATTTCAGAACCACCCCCAGCTAGCATCCTTTCTGAACAGCCAAGAGAAAGAGGTACTGAGCTACTTAAACAGCTTGGAAGTGGAAGAGCTCGGCCTTGCCAGATTGGGCTACAAAATCAAGTTCTACTTCGATCGCAACCCATATTTCCAAAATAAGGTGCTCATCAAGGAATATGGCTGTGGTCCTTCTGGCCAGGTGGTGTCTCGTTCTACTCCAATCCAGTGGCTCCCAGGGCATGATCTCCAGTCCCTAAGCCAGGGAAACCCAGAAAACAACCGTAGCTTCTTTGGTTGGTTTTCAAACCACAGCTCCATTGAGTCTGACAAGATTGTGGAGATAATCAATGAAGAATTGTGGCCCAATCCCCTGCAGTTCTACCTTTTGAGTGAAGGGGCTCGTGTAGAGAAAGGAAAGGAAAAAGAAGGCAGGCAAGGTCCAGGAAAGCAGCCAGTGGAGACTACTCAGCCTGGGGTGAGCCAGTCCAACTGATCCTGCACAAGTCTCCCTGCTACCTCCTGCTGGGCTGCTCCTGGTTGACTACATATTTGGCTCTCTGCCTTCTCTTCATGTTTGCCTCTGTGTACTGTAGACCCTTTGGACTTTAGTTACAAGAATATGGCGTTTATGATCATGTTCTTTTGCCTCCCATAGCCTCTTGCTTTTCTACGTTAGTGTCACATGTTATGTGATCGCACCCGGACTGTTCATACGTTAAGCACACGTACTTTAGATGTGTGCTGTCTTTTATCTACATTGCCTGGACCTTGTTCTTGGCTCTGGCCTTTCCTACTTGTCTTTAACATGGACACTCATGAGTAATCCTCCAGGACGACCAGTGCATCCTCAAGCTCTGCTCCTTCAGGGCCAGTGACTTGCTGGGCTTCGTGTTCATGCTGACCATGCATGTCATCTATGCAAGCGTTTCCATTGCCACTGCAGAATGAAGCCAGTGCACATGGTGTTAGTCATCAGCCAGAACTTACTGTTCTGTGGGTCTGGGGTCACCAGCTAAGATGTCACCTACTTTATTTCTGGCTTTGGCCTGTGGTCCATGAGACCCATCCTGCTTGATGTTCTGCAGAATGGCACTTAACTGCTGGGCATGCATGAAGTTAAGGGCAAGAAGCAGTATGCCATGTGTTCTGTACCATCATGTGTCTCTTCTTGCTTCTGGGCCCTTCTGCTGGTGAACTTCAATCTCATCAGGATCTTCCCATGCCGTGTCACTATCAAGCCATTAAATTTTGTCTGGGTTGCTGTCAGCCCCAGTTGGCTTCCTGGTCAACAGGGACCTCAAGAACTGCCTGTGGACTGAGGCCCCCTACCAGTGCATGAGACACACACCTACCCTCCCCAGCTTTCCAGGAACCCTACTGGCTGCCAGACTGATGGGCGGGCTGTTATGTGTGGACATGTGTTCACCGTCATTATGCTGTGGCTCCAGGTGAGGGTGAGGAGTGGGCCTATATAGAATCCAGATACCGCTGTCAACTTCCCTTATTCCCTTCTAAGACATGAGCGGAGTGCTATAGTAGGGGTTCTGGGGAAGAGGTATTTCTGATTTGTGGGCCTCTGCTTGCTTGACTTCAGGTCACTCATGCTTCACTTGCCTGCCTTCCTCCATTCCTCATTTCCTCCCTCATTCTTCTTTCCTCCCTCCCTTTCCTGGTAGCCTCCTTTCCTCCCCTTGCGCCTTCCCCTTCCTTTTTTCCTTATTCCTTTTTATTTTGTTTAAATAGTACCACAGAGAAAACAACTGAAAAACCACATTTTTCTACATACAGCTAGGGAGATAGCTGAGAACTTGGCACTGCGCACATATACTAGATTGAAAGAGAGTTGAGGAAACCAGAAGGCCAAGTGGATCTGCTGGCAGACCTTGAACCTGTCTCCTGGGCTTGCTCTACAGTTCTGAAGTTGAAAAACCGTTTCATGCCTAGCATCTGCTCGAGTGATAAACCCCAAGGCAGGCATATCATAGACTAGTGTTTACTCTTGTTTTGACTTTAATACTCCCTAAGACTCAAGTGCCTCCTGCTGTTTCCTTCTTTGTGGTAGCCTCTGGCCATCTGGACCTCAACCCCCAGCTTTCCCACTTTCAGCAGTCCTTTGCTCTCTTTGCTTCTACCTCAAATAGCCCCAGGAGTGGGTTTTAGTCTCCAACATGGAGTATCTCAAGCTTCTCCTGGGGGATGGGGATGGGGATGGGCAGAATCTGTTTTGGATCTCCAGGTTATTTCCAGTGGGTGTAAAAGCGGAGCTGGGCCTTTCCCTCTCTTATCCCTGAGGATGGGGAAGAAGGACTGTATCTACGCCCGTTTTTCCCTACCTTCTCTTTTGTTAGAGAGACCTCATTCTAAGTTCCTCAAGAGAGACCTTGACTTAAAGTTGTAGCAAGGGTGTGCTAGGCTGGAGATTTGGAGCAAAACCATCGAGTAGGCATGATACCGGTACGGAGCGGGCCTGGAAAATCAGACAGAAATGGCTTGAAAAGCCGCAGGGGGAGCATGCCTGTCTCTCAGTGATAGAGTATGGGAGGGACCTCCTTAGCTTGGAAAAGGAAAGTTGAAGAGATTATGGACAAATAGGATGCCTAGTTGAGGGTGTTTCCAAAATTTTGTCCAATCTTATCATCAGTAGATTTTATAAGCCACAGAGACAAACCAGGAACAGAATAATGTTGCTTTGGTTACTTTCTTTTTTGTTCTAGGTGTGGCTTTGTACATGCAGAAGAGTGCTATATGCTGCACATTTTACCTTTAAAGTCTTACCACTTTCCCCATTTTAATCTAATGGGAAGATAGAGCTGTGTAAGTCTGCTTTTTTTTTGTTAATTTTTTTTTTGCTCTTTGTTATGGACGTTTTCAGACATGCGCAGAAGTGGAGAGGATGGTCCTTGGACCCCATGTGTCCATCACCTAGCTGCATCATTTATCAGTTATGGTCAACCTGGTTTCATCTGTATCTGCCTCTTTTCATCTGTATTGTTTATTGAAAATCCAAGACACTAAGCCAATGCAACCGTGACTACTTTGGGAGATTGGTAGTCTCTTTTGATGGTGATAGTGATGGGGTGCACTATCATAATCACATCAGGTCTGCTTTTTACTTTTAATGTTAACTAATGAAGTTCCAGAGATGGGCCTTAGAAATGTGTTTTAAGAATTAACAAGGAGTCTCAAAAAGAAATGAGAGGGATGCTTCCTTTCCCTTGCATCCACAAAACAAGAGAGAGACTGTTCTATTGTAAAACTCTTTCAAAAATTCTGATATGATAAGGTACTTGAGACCCTTCAGCAGAATGTCAATCTTTTTTTTCTGTGTAACATGGAAACTTGTGTGACCGTTAGCATTGTAACCAGCTTGTACTGGTCTCATAACTCTGGTTTTGGAAGAATAATTTGGAAATTGTTGCTGTGTTCTGTGAAAATAACCTCCCCAAAAATAATTGGTAACTGGTTGTTGTACTTGGTAATTTGACACCCTGTTAATAACACAATTTTTTCTGTGTTCCTAAACAGTATAAATAGTTGTAAGTTTGCATGCATGGTGGAAAAATAAAAACCTGTATCTCTGTTATATTTCTGATTTTCAAAAAAGAATTGGAAGGTTGTTAAACAGAGGTTGGGCAGTGAAAAGGGTATATACATTGCCCTAGGTAAGTGATTCCCAAGCCGCAGACGCTTGTGTGGTTAGCTACACAAAAACACATAAGATTTTTATTTCTAGGACTTTTTCCCAAAGATTGAGATTCTATGATTCTGAGAGGAAGCCAGGTAGCTTAGTTTTTAACATGCGTTCTAGTTGATTCAGAAGCAGTGAACTCCCATTAGAATAATCTAGATTCTATGAATCATCTAGATTCTAGTAGAAATACAGTGCTTCTTAAATTTTAGGGTGCATCTGAATTGTGTGGGGAGTCCTGTTAAAATATGCATTCCGATATAGTAGTTTGGGATGGAACCTGAGATTCTGCATTTCTAAGGAGCTTCCAGATGATGACAGTGCTGGTAATTTGTGAACTGCACTTTGAGTTGAAAGGGGGGTGACCTTGAAGGCCCTTTTAAACTCGAGTAATGGTGCTCAGCTTTTGTTGCACACTAGAATTGTCTGGGAAGCTTACAGAAACACTGCCAGAGCTCCACACAAAGACCAACTAAATCAGAACGGGGTAAGGGGTAGGTCTGGGTGTAGATATTTTTATAACTTCCCAGGTGATTCTAGTGTTTAGCCAGAGTTGAGAACTACATCCTCTGATGCTGTTCATTTCAGATCCATAACAAGGATCATTTCCCATTAATCAGGAGAAGCAGTGGCAGACAACCAAGTGCCACACTAAGCTGCCCAGCAGAAAATGGACAAAATTAGAAGTGGGTTGTTACTGACAAGAAAATAAAATGGGCTTATATGACAAAGGGTTTTAATAAATAAACATGCAGTGTTCAGGGCATAGTAGGTGCTCCAGTGTTGAATGAATGAATGAATTTAAAGCACCCTTTAGATTCAGATGCCTCAGGGCATTTGAATTTGGTAATTTGTGAAGTGGGCCACATTTGTTTCATAAGAAAATCTGTATCAGTTTTCTGGGGCTGCCATAACAAAGTCCCACAAACTGAGTAGCTTAAACAACAGAAATTTATTTTCTCAGTTCTGGAGGCTAGAAATTCAAGATCAAGGTATCAGCAGGGTTGGTTTCTTCTGAGGGCCTCACTCAGCTTATATATAGCTTTCTTTTCTGTCTTCACCTGGTCTCCTGTGTGTGTGTGTCCTAATATCTTATAAGGATACTAGTCATCTTGAACTGGGGTCCCTCTAATGACCTCATTTAACTTTACCCTTTAAAGACCCTGTCTCTAAATTCACCTACATTATGAGGTATTGGGGATTACAATTTCAACATACGAATTTGGTGTGAGGGCAGGGGCAATTTAACCCCTAACAACATCGTAACTTGTATTCTTCTGACACATATGTGCCTCACGTTATGGTAGTTAATTGTATTGAGGCATATCATGTGCCAGGCACTATTGCAGGTGTTATACAAGGGTTAATATATTGAGTCTTTATGACAAGTGATAATTATCTCTTAATGAGGGGATGGGTTGAGGAAATGGAGTAAAAAGAGGTTGAGTAAATTGTTCAGGATCATGCTGGTAATGAATGAGCCAGGCTTTAAATTCAGGCAGTCTGGTTCAAGAATGCACACACATAGCACTTGACTCGAGTAGGAATAATCTTCAGTTTATCAATAGTATCTTTATGTAGAATCTCCTAATTTTGCATGTTAAACAAAATTTAAACCCCTGGAGTTTTTCTAATATGTGGAATGCAGAAGGGATGGAGAACAGCCTCTCCAGGCCTGATCTTCCTCTCAGGATTCACTCAGTCTGCTTTGATTATGAATTGGGAGGAGCTGTCTGCCCAGTTCAATTCCGTTTACGCACTTGCTTCCCTGTGGGTGCAGAGCCTCTCAAACACCTCTCTTCAGTTCCTTGGACAACCCATTCAATCTGGGATGTACTACTTCTCCATCAGCTCATTCATTCATTGCCTCTTAAATGAACCAATCCTTGGTGTAGACATTGGAGATATAGCTGTGGACAAATGCAACTTTGAATTTTTCTTCCCCCACCTGCACCCCACCCCGCCACCCACCCACCATAGGTTTCAATCTCTTCTTAGCTTTCACTTTTTCACCATCAAGAGATTGATAGTCTTCTTTTTTCCATTTTCCTGGGGCTGGTGAATGCTTTAGGTCCATGTGGGTTGAAGAGGGGGCTAAAGGAAGCCTCCCTCACCTTTGGCCTTTAGGTAAGACTTCACAAGGGACTCAGACCTTCCATAACCTGGAGAGGGAGAGCCTCTTGGGTCATTCTAGTTATCTTAAGAGCCCTTGGCCCCGCTTTTAGTGTTGACTTTTATTACAAAAAGGCCTCTTCTGATTTTTTAACTGTTACCTCCTGGGCTTTTTTGGAAATGTGGTAGGTTTGTGCTAGGCCATAGGTGAGTGGGGAGAGAAAAATAAAATGGTCCTGCCACCCTGAGCTTACCAAAGATCTCTACCCGCTTTGGACTGTCTATTTCTTCTTGCACTTTGGGCTTCTTTATTCTAGTCTACTATAGTGGTTTGCAACAGAGGAAGGAGACACACTGCCCTAGGGAGGCATGTTAGAACCACCTAGGGAGGGAAATTTGGCAAATTTGCTTGCCCCCTGAAGGTTCAGAGAAGTCCTCAGTCACGGGGAGCCACTGTAACTGATGGGTAGGGTCATATCCCTCAGGTGTTGGGACAATAAAAAAGTGGAGTATAGGCTATCCAGTCCATGGTTTCTATCTTTATTTGCCCTTAGTGTCTTCACTTCTTCTTTTGGAATCTTCTCCAACTATCTTTCACTGTTTAGGGTCACAACTCACTACTGCTCATTCACTTTCACCTGAAACTCTAGACTTAGACCCTCCTGTCAGGTGTTCAGCTACTGGCCATCCAGGGCTCGAGCCTCTGTCCTGTCAACCTGGTCCTCAGCTGAGGTTTGACAAATATAAGACAAAGTAACTACCATCTGTGTGACACTTCATGGTTAACAAAGCACATTCACTTATATTATCTTGATTATAACAACTATCCCTTAAGAAGGCTCAAAGAGGTTAAATGACCAAAATCACAAAAGTAGTAGAGCCAGGACTTACAAACTTGGGTCTTCTGATTCCAAATTCCATCCATCCGTGGGACGGTAAGCATGTGGCCCAGGGCAGATGTCTGGCACTATGAATCTAGACACTTCTTTCCACAGAACCTGTATTTAACTGTATTTAACTTTCTGCACAGCAGATTATCCAGTTGCTGCCAATTAATCTGAGTTGGCATACGAATGTGAAACTTCTTTACCATCCCTAACTACAGCGTGTATGGTCATAACTAGGAGCAGGACCGACTTGACTCAGTGGTGGGTGAGTCTTCCTTCAACTGCATTGTTCAAAGGTTAGGATTGGCTCTAGACCTAGTATGCTTGCTGCTGAGGACTGAGTGTGGTTTTGGGCCATATATATCAACAACTGCATATAAATGAGTTGGAAAGGGGAAATTTTGCTTCTATAAGAAGAAGTCTGGTAATGGGAGGTTGTCAGGTTGTAGGCTTCAGTGGCTTAATGATATTAGGGATCTGAGTCTGCCATCTTTTCTTTCTTTCCCTTGGCTTTCCCCTCACGATTCCCCAGCTGCAAGCATCACAACCTCACCCAGCTGCACTCAGAGGTGGGAAGAAAGGAGGAGGAGGGGGCCTTCTTACATGTCTCTGTTTTTATCAGGAAAGAAGATCTTTGTCAGTAGTCCCTGGTGGATTTCAGGAGACCTAAGACAGGTCCCTTGGGCCAGAAATGGGTCACATTCCTACACCCTACCTCAAGGACAGCTTGCATTTTCCAGTATCTCTCATGGGATTAGAGTTCTGCCATCTAGAAATAAGGAAAGTTCAAGGGGCTAGAGCTGACAGGTGATTTTCAATCACCTGTAGTTTTATGCTTTCTGAGATAATTTTGTGGACGTCGAACACCAGATAACAGCTGGAGGCACCATGCATCTGCCTTTTCCCCCCAGGTCTCCCAGTTACCCCTTGTGACAAGAAAGCTTTACCTTGTGCTTAGTGTTTTGTGTCTCATTTCCTCTATTACATGGTAAATGCTTTTCTGGCCAGATGATGCCTTTTTGGTTTTCGTATCTCCCACAGCACTTACCTCAGGGTTCACTCAACATTTGATGTGGGTGAATAAATGCAATACATCAATGAGCTTTCTAAAATGTAAATTTGATCATGTCAACCACTGGTTGAAACCTTCAGCAGTAGGATCCAGAATCCCAAGGAGCTCATAACAAGCCCTCCATTATGTGCCCTTTCCTTTTGTTTCTTTCAAACTTCCTTATGATGAAAACTTCCAAATATTCAGAAAAGTACAATGACCAGCTGTATACCTACAACTTAAGTTCAGTGATTGTGAACTTTCAGACATAGTTTGTCTATTTATATGTGTGTATATATATTTTGCTGAATCATTTGAATTAGTTGCATGATGCTTCATCCCTAAATACTCAGCGTGCATCTCATTAAAAATAAGGATACTAGCTGGGCGTGGTGGCAGACGCCTGTAATCCTAGCTACTTGGGAGGCTGAGGCAGGAGAATCACTTGAACCTGAGAGGCAGAGGTTGCAGTGGGCTGAGATTGTGCCACTGCACTCCAGCCTGGGTGACAGAGTGAGACTCTGTCTCAAAAAAAAAAAAAAAAAAAAAAAAGATACCTTCCCACATAATCACAAGATCATTATAAGACTAGAAATTGGTTCCCAAATACCATCTAGTATCCGGTCCATATTTAAATGTCTTTAAATGTGTCTATTGTTCCCAAGGTTATCTTACCGTGTTAGTTTTACAATCAGGATTTAATAATATTCAGGCATTCCATTTGACCATTGCATCTCTTTAGTCTTTTTAAAATCAAGATAATCCCCCCCCCCCTCACCTTTTAAAATTTTCCCACTTGTAACGTTGACTTTCTGAAGATGTTAGGGCAGTTGTCTTGTAGGATGCCCCATACTCTAGATTTGTCCAATTGCTGCTTCTTGGTTTTAACTTTTCCCTCTATCTCCTTTTTTTCTTTTTTTAAACTAAAGGTGCCGTTGAAACTACCTAAGATACTACCTAAGTGAAGCTGCGTACTTCATATGTGTCACATCAGAAGGTGCACAGTGAGAGGCTGTCCCACGTTTGTGACATTAGTTTGATCTTTTGGTTAAGATGGTGATCACCATGTCTCTCTTTTGTAAAGATGCATTTTCCCTTTCCAGTTAGTGGGTAATTTCTAGATGGTTCTCTGTTACTGGGAGAATATTATGTTTCCTAAAACTTTTCATCCGAAGGTTTTAGCAGCCATTGAGGGTTTTTGCCCAAGTCAGATATTTCACTGTCAGTTGCAAAATGGTGATTTTATAATCCTGTCATTCTTATTACATGCTTTAGCTGGTATTCTGGTATAAGGGAGGTCTTTCCCTCATCATCTGGCAAGGGACTACATTTTCTCCTAAAAAGGCAGTGTAAAGACTTAATTCCTTCCCTTTAATCACCAATTTTCAGCATCGGAAGTTGGTATAATAATAACCTCCAGTGGTCTCAAAAAGGGCGTGATTTCTTTACTGTCACTACAAGCGTGTGGATTTTTATTTATTTAATATTTACAGTCAGTTCCAGTCAGCTGTTCAGTTGACCTGTATTTTGGCCCTAACCAACCTTTACCAAATTCCTCTCATCTTTGTCTCTGACTAGCTCCCCTTGCCACCCTGTACTGTGCTCTAGCCAGTATGAACCATTTCTGATTCTCTGAACACTCGTATTTATACAAGCTGTTTGCTCAGCAAGAAAGCCCTTTCACATACAGCTCAGATATGCTTGTTCTGTGATGTTATTTTTAATCTTTCAAGGCTAAATTAATCCTTCCCTTTTCTTTATTTCCACAATATTCTGTCCACTCTTCAATCTACAGTAACTAATGTAACGACTTGTACTTACCTGTTTACCTGCCTGCTCCCACCAGAGACTATGTGATCCTTAGATCACAGAAGAATAACAAACAGTATGTGGTAATCATTTTTGTATTCCCACAGCCCAGTGGCCTACACATAGTAGGTGCTCATTAAGCACTGAATGAATGCAAATGAATGATTCTTAGAAATTGATGAAGGCATCAGTGACCAACTACAAAGAGGTTAGAAGAGCCCAGGAGCAGAGATTGGGAGTAACTTCAAGTGAAGGAGAAGCATGAACCTAATAGAAATGGATTAAAAGAGATGGGAGAGGGAAGCTATTACCTGCACAAAGCTTTGGGCAAAAAACACAGTGGCACCAAACCACTGTCATATTGGAAATCAAGTAGGGAAATGGAAGACAGCAGGAAAGCAAATGAAAAATGTTGGAAGTGTACCATGTACACTGTGCTTTAGTAATGTTCCACAGCACATGAGTCTGTAATTGAAAACAAGAAAAAGCAAAGCCAATGTGATCCTGGACAATGACTTTCCCAGGGATCTTTCTCTGTCTTTATACGTAGATATGTATATATATATATATAATCTGCGATCTTCTAAGAGGTCCCTTGAATTTATTTAAATGACTCCAGAAAATTGGGGTAGAACAATCTCTAAAAGTGGTTTCACTGAAAAGCAACCTGGACAGGAGTTTAACCTGCAGAGTGGAACAGTGTGAGTAAATCTAGGGGAAAATTACGTTGAGCTTCAATACTAAGTAGCCTGAATTCCAAGACTATGTGGAAAATATGGTCATCAAACCCCAGTGCTGATTTGCTAAGTGCTGTGGGACTAGATCATTTATGAGACAATCCAGGGCACTTAGAGGGGGACAGGGGTGCAAGGTGAGGCATTTGAGCCCAGGCACATTCTGGAGGTGGTTATAATTACAGGGCAGATTGTCCCTAAGGAAGCAAAGTTGGTGGGGTCCCACCATACCAGGAGATCTCTTCATCTTGTGCTGTGAGAACCTGTCTTGCTACTAGTGCCACCTCTGGCCCGAGGACAATATATTTTCCTTCTAGCATTTATGTGAGGGACACTGAGTCCCTACAAGCTTACATGCCATTCTCTCAGCAGGAGGTCTTATCTGACTTTCAGTAAAATGATACTCCCACTCCTGCTGCTCGCTTTGTACTCCTTCTCACAGCTCCCTCTTTTCCTTGATAGGATTTACAATTCATGACTATGATTTTGTCCCTGGGTTTGTTTCTTCCCTTAGACTGTAATCTCTCAAAGATCCTTGCTGCTGGATCCCAAATGCCCACACATAGGAAGTATCTGACAAATATTTTGGACTAGTGCAAATGTTGATCTTATGAGCCATAGCCAATTAAGATGGCAGGTTGGGTGGGCCATGCCTTGGGATTGTCCTTTGGCAGGAGGAGATGATCCCTTCCTAATATACAAGCGGCCTGGCAGAGTACATTTTATTGAGTGGGTACCACATGCTGAGGACAGTGCTAAGCACATTATACACATTATCACAACAAATCTATTTTCATACTCATTTTCCAGATGAGATAAAAGAGCCCAAGAGGGTTTAGGTGACTTGCCAAGGTTACATAAGTTGTAATTTCTGGAGCTAGGGGTAGAGGCTCTTAACCATTATTCTGCACTGCCTCTCTGGTGGGGGTTTACAGTATGAGTTTGTGAGTTAGGCTAACATCGTCCTCATGCCTTCAGGAAGGAGGAAGGACAGTGTGTGACTATAGATAGGTTCTCAGCTCTCCAGGGGTTGACGATCACTGTGCCTAATCACCAGGGAGGAAAGTATGGGAAGTGTGTGTGTGTGTGTGCATGCATGCACACGTGTGTGGGGGCCGTATCTAGGTGTGTGTCCAGGAGGCCATGAGAGTGGCCAGCAAGCCAGCTTTGCCTGCCTGCTGCTTGTCCTCAGGCCCACACCTTCCTGAGGCTGCCGGGGCATGATGCACACTCACTCAGGGATCACTGCCCACTGAGGTAGTTGGGTCCACATTTTAAAGGCTCCCAGCTGTGGGCAGGTTGTGGGAAATAGAGACCCTCCTGGCCCAAAGCAGCCCAGCAGGTGGGGGCCTTTCTGAATAGAGGCATTAAGCAGATGGTTTGATCAGGCTGAGTCACAGATAGCATCAGGCTCAACAAAAGGCAAGAACAGCTCCTAAATGAGGGATTTGTCTGTATACAGGCCACGTAGGCAGGCCTGCTGATTAGAAGCTGTTCTTTGAGCTCCAGCCTCCCATATGGACAGCAATCCCTATCATTTGTCTTGTCTTGGAATAAGAAAGATGATGAAAAATCAAATCAAGGTTTCTTGATAATACCATGGGAGTGTGCTTTCCCCTTCACAAAATTTGACCCTTCTACTCCACACAGGGATTATATGGAAAGTAAAAAAGTAAGGAGTTAACATTGAGCACCTACTGCATGCTTAAGTGACTTTTATACAGTCATTATTTTATTTTTTTACAATAGCAAGCTTATGAAGTCTTCATTGTTACCTACATTTTATAGTTAATTACACTGAAGCTTTGAAAATTAAGAAACTTGCTCAGGGTTACTCAGCCAGAACTCTGTCTGACTGGCATCTGTTTGGCTCCCGAACCTCTGTTCTCTCAATTATAACATACCTAGAAGAGAGAAGACACAACCCCCTCCTAGAAGAGGGGAGACACAATTACTCCTGTTTTTAACATGGGTGATATGAGTCAGTTAGAATGCTTTCAGTTGCAAGTAACAGAAACCCTGGCTTAGGCCCAGAAATAAGGACAGATGCTATTTTTGTAGTAAGGAATCTGGAGGTAGGTGATCCTATGCTTAGTTTTAGCTGCTAACTTATCAAGCTCCCAGATTCTTTCCATCCTTCCGGTCCTTCCTCTCCAACATCTTTGGATTTGGCAAAGACTTTTTGTCTTCAAAACTGTCCCATGGCCCTGAGATGACTGCTTCTGTTCCAGGCATCGTATCCCCAGATACAGTGTTTAAAACAGGAAAGTTAGGAAAGGAAGCAAACAAGGACTTCTCCCCTAGAACCCTATCTCTTTTACTGGGGAGGAAAATACTTCCTGAAGCCTCCCAATGGACTTTATATCTTTTTGGGCAGAAATGAGTCTTCACCCTTAGACAAATTGCTGGCAAAGGGAACCGTTACTGCCATGACTGGCTTGGGCTGACCAGGACTATTTCCCCGGGAACTGCAAGGAAGAAGGAGCATTGCTGTTATATAGGCACTCGCCACACAATTCTAAGGCCAGGGACTGATCAGACTCCATGACCACCATTGCTAGAATACCTTGGAGAAGGGAGAATAGTCAACATTTATTCATCAATTCAGACAGCTTGCTTGTTTAGTACCTTCTGTGATCTCAGGCATGAGTTAGGTACCATAGGGTCAAAGGACCTGTAGAATACAGGCTTGCACTTACTGTTTCATCTAAATGGGAAGAGTAAAGATAGATAGATAGATAGATAGATAGATAGATAGATAGATAGATAGATTAAAATATAGATATGTATATATATGTGTATATATATGAACAGTTCAATGAAAACATGAAACAAAAATTTAACAAAAGCCAGCATATGACCAAGTGGTCATAGGGCAATACAGCAAATTCTTCTTGGAAGATTTTGTGAGTTTCTTTGTCCTACTCATGATTCAGTGGAAGCACTTTAAATTCTTTTTAATCAATGGGATTAATTTTATATTTTCTGTTATTTCTTTCCAAATAAAATACATACATTAATATTTCTCAATGATTTGGAGGCTACTTTTGGTCAAGAAAATTATTTTTAGGTGTTAAATCTATATTGTTGGCCTCCTAGAAAAAGTATTTGGTGCTTTGGCAAGAGATGTGAACCAGCTATGAATTTAAGTATCAGCCCTGGTAGCTTTACCATATATGGTTGACTTTTTTGATGGATTTCCTGTGGATCTAAGCAGCATGAAAATCAAGTGGTGTCACCTTGCATTCTAATTAAGCATGAACATTTATTTCAACAGTTACATTTGAGGCATCTGAATAATGCAAAATGCTACAGCAGCAGCCAAAACTTTAGTTTGGCCTCTGATTAAAGACAGTCTTCTCAATCTGGCCCCAGTTTCTAGAGTAATCCTGTGAGCAGATTAAACATAAGCCCGTACTTTGCTGATGATTGTGTGTTGATTCTATAACAATTTGGCTAGGAGTAGTTATCATTTGAAACCAAAAATCCCCCAAATAGTGATTGCTCTAGACTTCCAGATGGAGAACTTTCCCCATAGCCCAGTAACTTTGCTAAAGATCACCATGTGGAAGGCCGTTCTTTTTGTTGTTGGACTTTTGTTATATTATCCTCCCAGAAAAGCTTACCTTATTCATCTCAGCCTCTTCTTAGTTGCGGGCTAGGGGAAAACAGGGAGAGTCATTCCCAACATGGTATGGCCCGTGCATTTCTCAGGCTCTCTTTTCATGGGATTGTTCTAATTGGTGTTGGATGTAAGGGTTTTGAAGTCTCACCTCACTTTGTTCGGTATTTTTAAATGCTCCTCGGCCCTAGTTGAGCTGGAACCATGGTGCCCCAAGCCAGCTTTGAAAGAGGCAGTTCTGCCAAACAGTCATCCATGGGTAGTTCTTATTCCCTGAGTGCTCCAGTAGCTTCTGGGTCAACATGCAATTGGTGGAAAATGATGTGAATTTCTTGGCTAAAGAAAAATGGTAAAATGCAGATTGCAGAACATGCTCACCTTGTAGCTGGCTTGAAGTCTGTGTTCAAAAGCCCTGGCCTTCACAACCCAAACTGAAACTCCAGTTGGAACCAAGAAAGCACAGTGGATATGGACGGTGGTAAAAGTAAGCCTGGCTGGAGTCACTGGCTTTGGGTACCTGATGGCAACAACACGTGTTCCAGAATGGTTGTCTGTTAAATGTTTACTAGAGTTGGGTCTGGAGCATAGAGTGAAGGGAAGGAATATAATGGAAGGTTGTAGAGTATGACAACGAAGACTTGGAATCAGGCCGGGTGTGGTGGTTCACACCTGTAATCCCAGCATTCTGGGAGACCGAGGTGGGCAAATCATGAGGTCAGAAGTTTGAGATCAGCCTGGCTAACACGGTGAAACCCCGTCTGTACTGAAAATACAAAAATATTTAGCTGGGTGTAGTGGCAGGTGCCTGTAATCCCAGCTACTCAGGAGGCTGAGTCAGGAGAATTGCTTGAACCCAGGAGGCGGAGGTTGCAGTGAGCCGAGATTACACCACTGCACTCCAGCCGGGGCGACAGACTGAGACTCCATCTCAAAAAAAAAAAAAAAAGAGTTGGACTGTGTTCCTATCAAAACTCTGAGAGCTACTAGCTAGCGTACCTGGAAGGTACCTGGAACCTGGAAGGTTACTTAGCTTCTCTAAGTGTTTTTTTTAATCTGTAAAAGAGGAATAAAAGTTTGGAGTTAGATGGAAGTTATAAAAAAGCAAGGCTCAAATTATGTATAGAACTGAAAAGTCCAGGGGCAGTCTGGGTTTCAGATATGACTTGATCCAGGGGCAGACACTTTCCTCCCTGTGGCAAGATGGCTTCTCGATGCTCTAGGCCTGCAAAGCTTACCCTTTCAGTAACCCTAATAAAGCATGCAAGAATTTCTTCCTTGCCAGTAACAAAGAAAAAAAAAAAAAAATCCTGAGATTGACTCTTAGCTTATTAGGTCATTATAAACACTTGAGTCAATTGCTAAGAACTGGGTCACTGCCCAGCCCTGGAGCCAGGAAAGGGGTCAGCCCCACCCGAGCTACAAGAACGGACAATAGGAAAGGGATGCTTTTTTTTCCAAATGAAAATAAATCATGGTGCTAGTACCAGAGGAATGGGGGATGGATGCTGGGCAGGCCAAAACAATAGATGCCCACTGAAGAAGCACTCCATTCCCAGGTCATCTTTGTTAATAAGGAAGTGGGAGGGATAGGAATCAAAAACACTGATTTATGAGGATCCGGGCCAGGGTCAGGCATCGAGCATCAGCAACTCCCTACCCTGCCTTTTTACACAGTAGCACAGTCTTTGTATGATAGAAATTTGGTTGCAGCTTCAATGTGACATACATATGCTTTCAACTCTCAAGGCATCAAACCTTGTTTAATTACTATTATACTTTTCTTAAGGTTTTGGTATTTTGCCTCTGTATTTCTGACGTGCCTCTTGGCTACAGATAATCCAGATAGTGGTTGCTGTCTGTGGGCATGTGAGGCTGCAAAGTCCAAAAAGTGAGGCTAACGGCCACTAGTGACAGATGAAGGGGCTTCCTCAGGGGCAGAGGCACAGGGTCCAGTGATACAGGCTGGCACCTCAAGAATCAGGGATGAGATTTTCCTGGGAACCACAGGGTTCATATTTGAGGGAGGCTTGGGAGTTTTTCACTCTCTGCATAATGGCTCTGTTCCCCTGGGGATAACCCATCACAAGATATGCCTCGTGAACATGGGTGGCAGAGGGACACACAGGTGCAGGGGTATCTTCCAGCCCTGGATGGTGCCATATGAGGGATGGATGTAAGACTGGCCATATAGGTGAAGTGTCCGAGGCTCAGAGAGATGGCAGGGTTCACCTCTGGACAGAGCAGGACAGAACTAGAATGAATGTATAACACTGGGGAAAAGATTGTTATTGGGAAATGCTCCACACAAACACATTCCAAGAACATGAATCAGAGAAAGAGATGGACTGTGCTTGGTGATGGTGGTTCGGTGCACGTCCCTCTGGGTTGGGCTGGACTGTGGTGACAGAGGAGATGGGTACAAGGGAATTAAGAGAATTTTAGATGCATTGCTCAAAATGTAGGGGCTTGGGGTGTCCAGACTTTGATGTGGGATAACAGAAAAGGAAAGCCCTCATGGTGGGACATAAATGGGTTAATCAGGTTGGGAGAAGTGGGTGTCCAGATGATTCCACCCCCAAGTCCAAGCGGGGAGCCTGGGTCCAAGCAGAAAAGAGTTTCCTCGTTTAGCAATCAAAGGAGTCCAGAGTGGGTGCCCAGCCTTGGGGCAGAGGGAGAAAGGAAGAGGGAAAGCTTTGCTCTGAGGATGAGGTGAAGAGCAGAAGGAAACAGAGACCCCCCAGAAAAGGGAGACTTTTCCTGTCCCAAGGCAGAGACCCAGGGGACTGTGCACAGTTATCTCAGCCCTTTGAGTGCCTCTGTTTCCCTCATCTGTGGTCAAGCCTAGTTCTGTATTCCAGCCAGCTGTGGGAGGACGGGGTGACGAAGTGATGCTCAAAGAGAATGTGAGGCCAGCCGGGGCAGCCCAGGACTCTGGACTGACGCCTTCAACAGGGGAGTCTCCCCCTCCCCCTTTTTCTCCCCCCCTCCTTTTCCTCTTCCTCCTACTGCTGGGAGTTAGCTGGAGAACCAACAGGCAGCATTACAGGAAACTCCTATAGGCCCCTTCAGCTGGTTGAGGGGGCTCAGCCGGCCCCACGGCTAGGGCGTTTGTGTCCTGTTTCCTGCCATGCAGGAGGGGCACTGTGAGGGCCTCCCGCCTCTCACCCCAACCACATACACACCTGTAAACAATGGAGCACTCCAGTCTCCAGCCCTACCTAGAGGAGCGATTTGTTCTCTGATTTCCATAGCACAGAAAAGAAAAAGAAAAAAAAAAATCCAAAACAAAAAGTAAAACCACTTTAAACAACTAGGAGTTTTGTTTGGTTATTTGGCGAAGGGTGTGTGCTGGGGGAGTGGGTAGTGAGGAAGTTCTTTATCCCTCGAGAATCTAAATGAAGGAAAAGTCAGTTTGAAACCGGCTCCCAAGATGATGCAGGGGTCTCAACCCAGAATAAACTCCGAAAGCTGTATTTTCAGCACAGAGAAGGGGGGCTTCCTAATAGAAACTTTGGCAGCCCTTGTGCTGTGGCCCTGGCCCTGGGCAGTGCTGCGCTGCTGTTTATTTGAGAGGAAGTGGTGGAGAGTGGTCCCTCTTGTGGCGTGTGGTCTTGGCAGCGCCTGGGCTCTCCGTCTTCTGTTTGGGAGTCTGGCCCACCATGGAGCCCTTGCTCTCGGTTCCATTGTTAAAGGGTTCCTGCTGCAGTGCATCCCGGGTGCCCACCATGAGCTCCCTTTGCCTGTGAAAGAAGGTGCCACCCTTTCCACCTGCCTCTTTTCCCGGGGGATTTCCTGCCTGCTTGCGTGGGAGGCATGTGGCTGTAGGTGGGGAGGGCAAGCGACTGGCTAGAAGTGGAGGTGAATGGTGAAGCCGCAGGAGGTGCCGTGGCACTTGTCTTCTTGGCCTTCCTGCCTCCGTACCCCAGTGACAGTCTCTTGCGGGCTGGTGGCTCCACCTTTTGGTCTGTGCTGGGACCTGGCAGGAAAACCATGCTTGGCTGTGTGAGAATGGCAGAGTATGGTGGGCTTGGGGCAGAGTGGTGGTGGTGGCAGAGAAGTGAAAATGATGGTTTTGGGGTAGCCACAGGAACACCGGCTTTGTAACAAGACAGATACGGGTTTTAATCTTGGCCCCAGCACTGACCGCTGATGACTTTGGGTAAATAGCTTGACCTTTCTGAGGGCCAGTTTCTTGATCTTTAATACAGCCATAATCATACCTACCCCAGACAAAGGCTCAGGACCTCTCGTGCCACACAAAATATTGTGTGATTTTGAAAGCAATGCCTTGGACTCAGACCTACAGGCCATAGTTTAGGGAAACCCAAATCCTTCTCCAGAAATAGGGCTTATGCCCATGTGGAGTCCTCTGTCCCAGCTACCAATTGGTGCTGTGGCCTGTTTTGCCTCCATCAGCCCATACTCAAAACTCAGCTCCTGCCTCGGTTTCCACAAAACCCACTCATAGCAAGCACTTTGCAAGCTTAATATACCTTATGGACAATCTGGGGATACTGAACAAGCAGCTTATTATCTCATTCACGGTTCTTTCTCCTCATCTTTCTTTACTCCTGTCCTCCTAGATTTCTCAGCGTGCCAAATTCTTCTCCCTCTATGCACAGTGCAGTTCAGCTCTCCCCATGTCCTACTCCCAATATTGCAAACCTAAACTTCTAGAATTGCTTAACAGATTTCACTAGATTAAATGTCTCTAAAAACAGTGGAATAGAAAAATAACAAATCTACCACTGATAGTGCCTATTTCATAGCATTTTTATGAGTAATACTATCACCACAGTGACTAGCGCACGGTAATACTATCACCACCACAGTGACTGGCTCACGGTAATACTATCACCACCACAGTGACTGGCGCACGGTAATACTATCACCACCACAGTGACTGGCGCACGGTAATACTATCGCCACCACAGTGACTGGCGCACGGTAATACTATCGCCACCACAGTGACTGGCGCACGGTAATACTATCGCCACCACAGTGACTGGCGCACGGTAATACTATCGCCACCACAGTGACTGGCGCACGGTAATACTATCGCCACCACAGTGACTGGCGCACGGTAATACTATCGCCACCACAGTGACTGGCGCACGGTAATACTATCGCCACCACAGTGACTGGCGCACGGTAATACTATCGCCACCACAGTGACTGCCGCACGGTAATACTATCGCCACCACAGTGACTGCCGCACGGTAATACTATCGCCACCACAGTGACTGGCGCACGGTAATACTATCGCCACCACAGTGACTGGCGCACGGTAATACTATCGCCACCACAGTGACTGGCGCACGGTAATACTATCGCCACCACAGTGACTGGCGCACGGTAATACTATCGCCACCACAGTGACTGGCGCACGGTAATACTATCGCCACCACAGTGACTGGCGCACGGTAATACTATCGCCACCACAGTGACTGGCGCACGGTAATACTATCGCCACCACAGTGACTGGCGCACGGTAATACTATCGCCACCACAGTGACTGGTGCACGGTGTATTATCACCACAGTGACTAGCGCACGGTAATACTGTCACCACCACAGTGACTGGCGCACGGTAATACTGTCACCACCACAGTGACTGGCGCACGGTAATACTGTCACCACCACAGTGACTGGCGCACGGTAATACTGTCACCACCACAGTGACTGGCGCACGGTAATATTATCACCACAGTGACTGGCGCACGGTAATACTATCACCACCACAGTGACTGGCGCACGGTAATACTGTCACCACCACAGTGACTGGCGCACGGTAATACTGTCACCACCACAGTGACTGGCGCACGGTAATACTGTCACCACCACAGTGACTGGCGCACGGTAATACTGTCACCACCACAGTGACTGGCGCACGGTAATACTGTCACCACCACAGTGACTGGCGCACGGTAATACTGTCACCACCACAGTGACTGGCGCATGGTAATATTATCACCACAGTGACTGGCGCACGGTAATACTATCACCACCACAGTGACTGGCGCACGGTAATACTGTCACCACCACAGTGACTGGCGCACGGTAATACTGTCACCACCACAGTGACTGGCGCACGGTAATACTGTCACCACCACAGTGACTGGCGCACGGTAATACTGTCACCACCACAGTGACTGGCGCACGGTAGTACTATCACCACAGTGACTAGCGCATGGTAATACTACCACCACAATGAGTAGCACATGGTGACCAATAGCTATCACCATTTGAAGAAACCAGGGGTGAGCGTATCTGAGAATCCAAGAAAGGATATTGACATGTTGGTGGATCAAAGAGCAGATATTAGGGTCAGCATATTTTGCGTTAATCTCACCACCATTTCTACATCTTGTTGATACTTTGTGAAGTGGGCAGGACAGCCTCCACCACACCCTTTATACAGGAAGACAAAGCAACTTGCCCAGATTCACTTACTGGAAAGTGGCAAGTGTTTGTTATGGATCAACATGTGTGAACTGTAGGGGGAGGGGGTAGAATGGGGCAGAGGGAGAAGCTGATCAGCAAACCCTATTGGGAGCTCTGGAGCATACGCAGCCCACAGAGGTGTTCTGTCATGGGTTTTGTACCCCTGCCACTGTTAGCTGTTGCACTTGGGCTACCCGGAAAGGAAAGAGATGCCCTTGGGCAAAGCAGCTCTCTACGGCAAGCATACCCTGAAGGAGCTGACAGCTGGAGGCAAGTCCTTCCCTCCAGAAAGTGCATTTGGGGAGTGCATCTCCTGTCCTACCATGTTCTTCATCTGCAAAACGGGGACCATGATAGTACCAACTCGCAGGGTTAAAGTAAGGTAGTGGGTGCGGCTGTCTTCCATAAACAACAGTTATCTTTAAGGGCATTGTGGGTACTGTGTCTACCAGGCAGCCCTGGCTGTGGGAGCCCCTCCCAATAGAGCTGCCACCAGCCCTTTCTGATAGGACTGACTCCCCAGGAATGTCAGGGTGGTGACTCCGGAGCACTTACAGTTGGACACTGTGAAGATGATCATCGTGTTGCATCGCCACTGCCCTTCATTCAGCTGTTTCACATTAAATTGATCATAACAAGAGGTCTCTGATCAAAAACATTGAACTTAAATACAGGGGGATCTCTGGAAAAAAAGGAATGCGAAAGAAGCCGAGTTTCCTTTCATTCTGAGGACTCTGAATACATTTGAGACTTGCATCTTACTCTTCTAAAGCCATGCAGCCCAAGCTTTCTATTCTGTGTTAGAATGTAAGAGTCATTTCAGACCAAGTCAAGTTGGGGTAGATGATTAGAATGATGCTTGTAGAGATTATCACAATAATGGCTCCCAGTGAATCATACTTCCTGATATCATGCCCTTGTGTAGTCTTCTCCCACACTGACTCTGGGCTTAGCTATGTGTCCTGTTTTGGTCAATGTGACATCAGCTAATGAGACCCAAGCAGAGACTTGGTAAGTGGTTGCTCACGGAGATTTGCTTGAAGCTCCAGCTGGCCTCCTTGAGGATGAGAGACCAAGCGAAAGAGAGAACCCGCACTCCCAGTCAACCGTCCTGCTAAATGGAGCCTAGGTGAAGCCAGCAGAGCCTCCCAGCTATGCTACAGAGTCACAAGAAATAATAAATTGCTGTTGTGATGATTTTTAAAATTGAGATGAAATACATCATAACAGAAAATTCATGATTTTAAGGTATACAATTCATGGCATTCAGTATCTTTATAATGTGCAACCACCACCACTTTCTAGTTCTAAAACATTTTCATCACTCCAGAAGCAAACCCTGTACCCATTAAGCAGTCACTTCTCATTCCCCGCCCCCTGTAACTCCTGGCAACCACCCATCTCCTTCCTGTCTCTATGGAGACACTTTTGTGACTGGCTTCCTTCACTTAGCATAATGTCTTCAATGTTCATCCATGTTGTAGCATATATCACTACTTCATTTTTTTTGCACTCAAATACGTGTATGCAATGTTCATAGAAGCACTATTCACTATAGCAAAAAGGTGAAAACAATCTAAATATCCATTAACTGATGAATGGATAAGCAAAATGTGTTGTACCCATACAATTAAATATTATTGAGTGATAAATTGCTGTTATTTTAAGCCATCAGGTTTTGGGCTGGTTTGTTAACTGTAGTAATAGATAACAGAGAATTTTTAAGGTGGTTGGAGTAATAAGAGCTATCACATCTTACATTGTTTCTCCATGCAGTGTACTATGTGAAGCACTTTGTATGAATTCTGCTTTAATCCTCACAAGAACCCTGTGGTTTAGGTACTAATAATGACCCCAGTTCACAAATGGGAAAACTGAGAAATTAAATATTTGCCCCGTTTAACCCAGACAGTTCAATTCCAGAGCTCATGCCTTATTCACTCACTGTACTGCAATCCAGCCATAAATGAAAGGACTGCTCTGGAAGATCTAACTAAGGACATGAGTGTGTGGCTTTGCTGGGAAAGAGACATCATTCTCAGCTTTTTTATATGGTTCATAATGAATGTCACTGGTAGAAATGACCAACAGAATTTAAAGCCTTTAGTGGTTAAAATCTAATTTGTGCAGTCTGACTTGGGAATATTGAACTTTGTAGAACAATGTCTATATAGTAAGTTTTCAAGGGCAAAAGTTACAACCATAATATTTGATATAAACAAACCAATTGAGTAATGGGTCAAAGCTTTATATAAAGTTGACATAGGAAAAAATTAAAATCCCAATCAAATAACTTCTGTGAAATAAAATATGAATGAAAATGGGAAAAATTAAAGAGGATTTAACTAGGCTATTTTAAGAAGGTTGATCAAGGAGTCAAATGGTTTTAATGGAGTTTTCTCCAGAAAATCCTTTCAGTACAAAAATGTGTCCATGATGACATAATTTTGGTTTTAATGGTATTATTCTTAGGAGTCAAAATATCCTTAGGAGAGAACATCTTTCTGAGTCAAAGGTCTTTTGTCTTGCATAAAGATTCTTTGGAGGGTGTAAAGTGTTATCAGAAGGTGAGTATGGGGTCACTCTGGGATGCCAAGACAGATTTGTAAGATTCCAGACTCTTTGGAGAATAAGTGCATTGGTATTTAGAGTCAGACCACAAGATGCTCGGCTTGACTTATGATGCAAGATGAGGAGGTGAAGGCTGCCCTGAGGGAGTCAGGAATTAACCCCAATGTAGGGGAGAGTCAGGTTCTGGTGTCCCTTTTGAGACACATGTTCTATGGCAAGGGGGTAAAATGGCACATAGAGAAGCCACAAGAGTAATCTTGTGGCCTAATGGTTAGGAAACTTGACAGAAACTCCTTAAGAGGGAGCCTTACTCCTTAAGAGAATAAAGAGCTCACTGGGAGGTGTGGTCATCTCAGGTAACCATGGAACCCAGTGCAACAGAAATAGGAACCCAGTAGCAATGTCTAGCTGGTTGCAAAGATATGGGAGCAGGAAGTTTTTGGGATCCATTACAAAGGGAATTTGGGATTGGCTGAGGTAGTTCTGGGAGTAGAGGGAGAAGAACAGAGTTGTTTATTTGTAGGTCAACATATCAGACACCTATAAACTTTTCAGGTATTGTAAAAATATTTATTAACTATTAATACATAAAGAAAATTTCAAAGCCAAAATTAATAAATGAATAATTGTTTTCAAAATGTAACATTAGGCCATTCATGTAATAATGGATTACATATAGGTCTCATATACTATAGATAAATATGAAATGTTTGGATCATAAAAATAAAATAATTTATTCTTAACACTCAAATGTATGAAAATTGAACATCCTTTCAAACATTTATAGCAAAACAATGTAGAATAATATATAATATAGATAACTATGTATAGAACTCTGTGACTCTCTCCATCTGCCTATGTGTCTTTAAATGAAGGCTGTGGGTGTATTTAAATACGGTTGACATGATATAGGAGTGGTTTAGGGCCTACAGAGGTTTTCATGTGACACAAAGTAGATGTGGGGTATGTAACATGAATGTGAGGTAAGGGGTAGTTAACCTGTTAACAAAATTGGGTGGAGTCCAGAGCCAGCAACTTACTAATTAGTCCCAGAGCTTTATTTTTCTTGAGGCTTGTGTGGCCTAGGAAACAAGACTGCATAAGATATAAGAATTAGAGCAGAAAAAATGCTAAGGAGTACACAGAGATAAAAGAGATATAGGCTTTAAAATTAAGAATGCAGATTGTGGCTCCATGATATGCTAGGTGCCACATTAGGTTAAAAATAAAATCCCCAAACCACACCCTGGGACCTTTGTGTGAATGGATGTTGTTAGGGGCCCCATTGTCCCTAGCATCCCACCACTCAAGGACAGGGACTGGTCACTGAGCCCTCTATTTCCCAGACAAAATACAGCACCTGGTTCACAATAGGTACATGAATTCAATGCAATTGGAACATCATATACAATTGGAACATCCATGGTGGCCAGGCCACATCCCTTGAAATCATAGAAACATGGAAAACAGGGCAGAATCGTAGGCATAGTCCATCCAACATTCCATTCAGTGGGATCCAACTCAAGATAGAATAAGTGTGGTAAGAGAGACATGGGAGAAAGGTGTAGAAATACACAGTGACTTGAAGCTGGAATTCTTTGATGCTCAAGTCAAAAGCCTTCTTGGCAAGAGTTCTGATCAAGCTTTCACTCTGCAAGGAAATGTCTTCCCAGCTTTCTGCCAGCACTTTTTCTGAAGGTGAACTCAGGCCTTCATATCCCTCCCTTTGGCTCCCACAGTGCCAGTAACCCTGACAGGTGGCACCTGGCCATGGCAACAGTCTAATTTTCTAGAAAAGCCAATCTGGAAAGCTTACCATGCTTAAAGGAGCACTGACAGATAAGCAGCCTTCAGGATGCCACTTCCTAAAATCCATCTCTAACGAGGCGTAGCTAACAAAATGTGTATGGTGATTATTTATTCTGCCAGGTGTCCCAGGGTGATGGGATCAGTTGCATGTGAAATTTGCTTTGACAAACCATCCCTGGTTATGTAAGTCCTCTGCTGTGCTCCAGACTGGGAGATTCCGCTATCAACTGAAGCTTCTCATCAGCTTTTCCTGAAAATGGCAGGAAATAGATTGAAGACCTTGTCAGGCTTTCAGCCATGCACTGTTTCCTGGGACTGCAGTTAGAAAAGTCACTGATTAGTGGGACACTTAAAGGGCTTCAAGATACAGAGCAAAATGCCATTGCTTCCCAGGTGAGAAGCCAGGCGCAGCTCCTATGAGGAATGTGTGGGGAGGCATGTATGTCAAAGTGCCAGTGGTAGTAATTCCAGGGTCTCAGAGAACACTGTCAGATCAGGGCTTTGTCTCTCAGCATGTGTCCCAGTTTCTTCAGTTTCAAAAGGTAAGAAATCATACCTGCCCTGGAAATTCTGAAACCCCAGACCACTCATCATTTATTATTGTTATTATCTGTTGATGTTTACAAAGCAACATGTTGGGACTTTATGGGTTCAATTTTGTAGCATGGAGATACATCAACATGTTTCCAGGACAGAGGGCCTGGGACAAGTGGGTAATTTACTTTGATTCAAGATAGTAAAGTCCTTAAAGGAGATCATAAATATCACGTGATCTGTGTCTGTTAGGATTAGGTCCAGCTGCTAGAAACAGAAACCAGAAATAACAGCGGCTTAAGTAATATAAAGGTGTGTTTTCTTTCATATAAATAAGTCTTAGATAAATTCAGAGCTCATCCATAGGTCTCTGGCTTCCATGGCCCATGATGGCTTTTGGTGCATCAGCCATCACATCTGTCTTCTAAGCAGGAGAAGGATGGGGAAGAACAAAAAGAATGCCTCCTGATGGAATCCATTTTATTTAAAGGAGCCCCACCAGATGACTTTACTTTCTTTTATTGGCCATCCTTAATTGCAAGGGAAGCTGATATGTGTGTTATTGGAGCTAGGCACATTGCTGTTCAGAATATGCTGGGCAGGGAACAGGCAGGCTGTGCCATATCATCTTTTAGGGGCAGCCTCTGAAGCTTATGTGGAAGGACTGTTGCTTTAGAACCTAGACATAACTGCATTTGAATCCTGGCTGTATTGCTTTTTAGCTGTGTGACAATGGGCAATTTATTTTGATTTTCTGGATGAGTTTCTTTAGTTATAAAAATAAAAATAACAATTCCATCTTATGGGCCTGTTATAAGGATTAGATAAGACAGCTCTTGTAAAGTGCTCAGCACAGTGCCTGACATTTGAACAGTAAGCGTTCAATAAATATTAGTGCCCCTTCTTTGCTGTCCATTAGAGTGTGTGATCTACCCACGTGGAGGCTTTGAATGCTAACTCCCTGGCTGCGGCCCATAGTACAGATTCCCTGATGCAGAGGGCCTAGAAGGATGACAATCATATTGTTAATAATTCCAGCAGCAATAAGAGCTGACATGGCTCACGTGCCATGCCTCCTCTGCAGTAGGCACTGTGCTGGGTGGTTTACCATTATGTCATTTAACCAGTGCTGTAGCAGACACCATTCCTGCTCTCCCCAGATCCTTGGGTCTTTTTTACCATAATAACGCTCCTAATGGTTCACACCTGTGATTCTGCCTGAGCGTTTCTTGGGCCTCTTTGCCCACCGTACAGCCAGCCAGAGTATCTGGGTCCACCTAGCCCTCAGCCAATAAGTGACCAGTGCAGGAGTTTGGAAGCCCAGCTCGCTCGCATAAGTCAGGACAAACTCTGAGGAATAACATCCTCCAGAGTGCCCTGTGGCATCAGACTGGGAAGCTGTATCGTGCTTGGTTTCACTTGGTCCCTGCCCACTTCCCTGACTCCCTTAGTGGGAGCATGTCCTAAATAAACCCCATGCATTTGAATCCTCATCTCAGGATCTTCTTCTGAGGTATCTGACCTAGGGCACACCCCAAGCTCCATGAGGTAGACCTATAGTGAACCCTTTTCCATTTTACAAAAGGGAAAACAAGCTTAGACAGTTTGGGTAACTTACCTGAGGTTGCACAACAAGTAAGGAGGCAGAATTATGATTTGAACCCAGGTCTGCCTAGCAGCATCATGCAATCTTATCTTCCAGCCGCACGTTTTCTCTGGATGGTGGCCCAGGTCCTGGAGGGACAGAGTACAAAGGACTTTGGCATGTTGAATTCCTCGAGCAACCTGCTGGTAAGGTGGGCCCTATTGTTTCTAAGGGCAATGACAACAGTGTCTGTGTTCTCTGTAAAGGTTCTATCAAGGGCGTCCTGAAACTTCAACTCTTTTAATTAAGGTTTGATTCCCCTCAGTTTTGGGGAGGGAGAAATGGAGCCATTGGAGAGGACGGGGATGTGCGTTTTGCCTGGCAAGTCGGAGCGGCCTAGTCCAGCCAGTGGTCGGTGGGGTACAGAGGCCCTGGCAGTCCAGTCTCTGCCACGCTCCTCTCCCAGAACACCCTGCACCGGCCTGGCATGCCAACGTCAGACCTTTCTAGAAAAGTGGGCTCATTTCTCACTGTATGGTTTCCAAGCCATGTTGGCTTTCTCTCTGAAAGAGCAGCTCTTGGATCTTTGCATTTCCAAAAGGCTTGGGAGTTCATTCCTTTCCCTCTCTTGGGCTTGAGGAGACTGTCAACACCATTTCCACTGAAGAGTACTGGGAAATAATAAAATCAGCAATAATACTTAAATAACTATAAAGATTCCTTATTATCTGAGACTAGTTCATATCACAAGAAATAAAAGTCACTTGAAAGTGACTCCACCTAAAACATTGACCAAAAAGATTGTGGTAAATAGCAAAAACAACAACAAAACCCAAAAGCAAAAAATAAACAAACAAGCACAACAAATGTTTTGTTTATGATTTTGCCTAGAAAATAAAACTAAAAACTATAAAATAAGCTTATTTTATGTTGAACAAAATTTAAGTTGTAATATCAACTATCAGCTGATTCTTAAAGAATGAATACAATAAACTTTATATGTGAAAAATTTCCAACAAATCTATGATTGTCTATACCAAATTCTTCACGTTTAACTTTTGTAGCACAATCCCCAAAAGAAAATTTTTTATAAAATTCAAGTATTTTGAATTTTTATTATTTTCTGCAAGAGCTTCTTTTAAGTCTTTGATATTAAAATCTTTTTTTGAAGCATCACTAACCTTCCTATTTTTCTTTCATTATTTGGGAATTGGCTACCTCTGCCCATACTTCTTGGTCAGTGGCTTAGCTGCCTGAATTAACACAGCCTCCAACATCACTTTCACTGACCTCATGAAATCCCTCCATTTATTACCAGATTTGCAATTTCATTTTGCCATATATTTGCACAGCATTTGCAAATAAGGTCAGATATTGTGGGTATCAGACCATCGGGAAGGAACAGACCTGTGCTTCTGGCAAGAAGAAGTGCTTGTGTTAATTGTAAGGAGGTTTGGAGTAGGGACAGATCTGTGAGTATTTTTGAGATATGAAACCTTTCACCATCTTGTGCCATACCGTATTTCAGGCCCTTGCATAATGAATGCTCCAGTGACAGGGCCCTCCTTTTATGTTTGTACAGTGTTTCTAAGTTTACAAAGCACTTTGACATTTCATTTGATTCTGTCCGCTGCCTATTGAGGAACCACCATTTTCTGAATGACTTTTCTGAGAGCCAGGAAGGTTAAGTGACTTGCCCAAGGCCCCAGAGCTGCTTGAGATGCAGAACCAGGGTTGGAACTCAGGTGTGTTGGTTATCGGTCCTGCCTCTTTCTCTGACTCATCACCGTTTACCCAAGAGGAGCCCTGAAATATGCTTAAGATGTGCCCCAGACCTTTAAAAGAAAGAATTAGATATTTCGAAAAGACACTTCAAAGTCCTCATGGTGGAAAAAAATCAGTACATCTTAGCATTCCTTGAATTAATTTTAAGGTTTGCTACTATATTTTAAATTATGTATTGTGGGAAGGTTATATTTTTGTATGCAAACTTTCTCTGAAAGTCTCCACCTGGCCCTGTTCCCCCGGACCCTCAGAAGAGCAACTGTTGACCCTGAGTGGAGGCCTGGGATGGGCAGGCACCTGGATTCTATCTTGGTCCCTTCCTCTTAGCCAGGAGGCTTATATAAGGTAGAATCTGGCACTTGGCAGTCTTCAGATCTAGCTCCATATCCAGGTTTAAAAGCCCCCTTAACAAAGCTCATTTCTTAATGTTATCAGAATCAAAGTTAGCTGCTCTGCTTGTAGAAGAGTCTGCCCTGGGCAGAAAACTCCCTCTCTGGTCCAGAAGTGCTATTTGACTTACCTTGGCAACATCATTTCAATTAGGGTCAACAGTCCTCTTAATTACGCACTCTTCCTTAAGCAACAAGGTATTACTTCATTCATCAGAATTTTATCTCCTAGTTATACTGATGAGAGTCCCTTTGGCCTACTCCACTGAAATTATCAACAAGAATAAATCTGAGCATTCACTATTACTGCAGTGCCATCCATTCGTTAGGGCTTGTTTTATTAGTCTCCTGCAGTTTGGAGCTGCCAGGAAGTAGGCAGTCAGCTGCCAGCAAAGACTGAAATGTTACTACCAGCTAGGCAGGCTCAGTGGCTGGGCCTGCTCTGAGGCAGGCCGGGCAGGGAGGGCCCTGGGAGAGGCCAGGGAGGAAATCTGTTGTTCTTCGTGCAATCACTTCTAGCAGGTGAAGCATTCTGTCCCCCATTTCTTTCCAAGGATATAACCAGAGAGGCCAAGGACTCCTAAGAATCACCTGGTTTATTCCTGTTCCTCTAACACACTGGCTCCCATGTGCTGGCCTTGGACCCTGGGAGGGCTGAAGGGTTACTGCAGTAGGTCTAGGAAGCCACGAGCACATCTAGCACCACAGTTTTTCAAATGTTTCCAGATGCTTCTGGGATGAATAAAATAAAAATCCAAGAGCTATTGATTCACGGTCGTTGTATCAACAGCTTTGTGGGAGGCTTCTCTTCAACTTTCAAAGACTTCTTTTCTGTGAGAACTAAGCTCCTTCCCCCAGTAGAAACTGGCCCCTGATTCCTGGCCCATGTTTGTGCCACATGAGCCCCTTTTCCCCAGTCTCAGGGAATTGGATCCAGGGCAGACGCCTTGCCTAAGCTCAGCCAACTTCAAGTTTCTCCCTTTTAGAAACTTGAAATTGGAATTCAAAGATAGCTTTTTGGTGCAGTTGAGTGGCCCTGTGATAATGTGTAACCGGGAACTGTGAGATGGTACCACCTCCTCTTCACCCCAATTTCAGCATGGGAAGCAGGGATGCTGGAGGAAAAGAGTGTTGCGAGTACATGAAATAGAAACTGAGGCAATGCACAGTCAGACCCTGACTGCTCTCTGGCTCTGGTTTTTACCTCCTAGCATTGCCTTTGAGTATCCTAGAAGTCTTTCCAATACATTAAAAATTGATCATGGTAGCTAATGCTGGTTTCCATAATTTCAAAAAAAGAAAACTTTGACAAAAGTCACTTCTTGATATTATATATTTTCTGAATAATGGATATAAAAATAAAATGGTTATTGTGGGAAATCTTGATTTTTATACATGATAAGGGTGTCAATGCTTAATAAGAATGATTTAGAAGGTTGAGAGTCCCTGCTTTACCTAAAAATCCTCCAGAGAAAGAAATGCATCAGTTACAGAAGATAATTCATGCAAAGCACTCAGCTCAGCATCCTTCACAGATTAAGTACTCAGTAAGGATTAGCAACTATTTTCTTCACCACTTACAGACTCATGACCAATACTCACAATGACCAAGTCTGAAAAGACCTTCCTAAAATCTTGTTTAGACTGAACTGCCATGATTTGAGCATGCCCTCCTCACCCCGAAAATCTTTGCAGCCACAGTGTACCTGCCCTGCTTTTAGGAGTAGAAGGAACATGCACTGGAATTGGTTATGGATGGGACTGGTCTCATAAGCATCACCTAGAGAATGTTTCGAATTAAAAATTTCCCAGGCCCTATCCAAGACCCATCGAATAGAAGCTCCAAGGGAGGAACCTAAGAAGCTATGGCTTTAACAAATGCTCCAAGTGATTCTCATCAGGGAAGGGTGGGAAACACTGACATATGAGGATTATAAAACCCATCTCTAAGTGGACAAGCCACAGGTCTGGGGAGATGTTTCACATGCAAAACAAATCATACCATGCTTTTCAACCTTACGTGCATTTCTGTTTGCACAATTACCGAGTATTCAATTGTCCATCTTACCCATCCCCTTTGCAACAGTACCAAGATTTCAATTCCTTTTCGTCTTCTTTCCCACTAAGCCCAAGTACTGCTGGAAAGCTGACCCCCTATTACCAGGTCCGGGGTGAACCCTGATTAAATCAAACCAATCAAGTATATTGCATTTCCTGGGTCAAGTGAGGATGCATAACCCAAGCAAGTCTCATTGGGGTAATTTTAGCACCCGTTGCTTAGAAGATGTCTTAGTTCATTTGTGTTGTGATAACAGAATATTTGAGGCTAGGTCATTTATACAGAAAAAAAAAAAAAAAGGTTTATTTGGCTCATGATTCTGATGGCTGAAAAGTTAAAGATTGGGCATGGGCATATGATGAGGACCTCAGGCTGCTTCTACTCATGGCGGATGGTAAAGGGGACCTGGCCTGTGCAGAGATCTCATAATGAGAGAGGAAATAAGAGAGAATATGGGGAGGTGCTGGGTCCTTTTTAAACAACCAGCTCTTGAGGGAACTAATAGAGTAAGAACACACTCGCCCTTGAGGGAGGGCATTCATCTATTCATGAGGGATCCGCCCCCATGATTGCAATACTTCTTATTAGCCCCTACCTCTAGCATTGTGGATCAAATTTCAACATGAGGCTTGGAGGGGACAAACATCCAAACTATAGCAGAAGGAATGGTGTGGTATAAGCTTGCGAGGTGCAGAACTGCTGCAGCTATTTTGCCACCATGAGGGAAATAGTTTCAGGATGACTCTGACACTGTGGTAAGCAGATCAGATAATAGGAAATAAACCAGGCCCTTATTGACATTATTAATATGCCAAGACTCAACTTAACTTCTGTACTTTTCATTTATGGGGATCAAGCAATTTCTTTTATGGTTTTAGTTACTGTAAGTTGGGTATTTATTTGCAACAAAGAGTTCTAATAGGTGTACTTTACACATCTTAAAAAACCAATAAGTTTATTGCATATATTGACGCAAATTGATCAAGGCATTATATGGTTGGCTGATCCTCAAACAAGAGGGAATGGATTTGAATTTCAGCAAGAAGGATTTGGGTTAGAAAGAAGGAAAACTTTTCTTCCCATAAAGATTGTGAGGTATTTAAAAGGCTCATCCAGGAAAGTTTTAAGAAATTCCTATTCTAGAGATTTTTAAAAAGATAGTAAATTTTCTAGGATGATTTCAGTCTTGTCCTGAAGAGCAGGGGAGGGACAGAATAATTGACCTCATGTAGGATCTCATCTACTTCACAATTTTATAAAATTATCCAAACTTTATTCTGGACCTGATTCGTGATTTTAGTTATGAAATTCACCATCCTCGCTCTGCTAGAGTTTCTCAAATGACACTTCACAAACATTCTCATGGGCAGACCCACCCAGATGCCTTCTCCTGAGCTGCTGAGAAATGAAAGAGTTTGTTCTCTTCCTCGTCCTTGACTAACCAGATGTGTCACTTGGCTAGCCAGGAATATTTTTACTGCAAACTATGCTGTTTCCACTGACCACAATTCCAAAACTGTTAAGACAAAAACAGAAGAAAAGACCATATTCTGGTTTGTTTGATTTTCTTATGTGGACTTGATGAGGCAGCTATTATTCCAGGGCCTTAAATCTTTCCCACTAAAATGCCCCACAGCACCTAAAGCCTGCTCCTTTATTCAAGGAACACAGCAATGGTACAGTGGGGATGACTGTGTCAAAAAAATGATTTTTTTTTTTTTGTTCTGTACAGAGTGCCACAAGGACTAGAGTACTCTCCTTATGTTGGCATGACAGCAGTAAGGGTCTAGCCCCGAGTTCATTCCTTCATTTGACATTCATGGTGGTAGGCATGTGGTGGTTGGAGTTGAATCAGACATTGTCCCTGCCATTGACAGACTCACAGCCTAGGAACAGAGTCACATCCACAGCCGCCTAGAATGGAAGAGGTGTGAGCAAAGCACTGGGGGAGTGAAGGAAAGGGGGCCGAGCATCTGCTAGCAGGAGGCTTCTGAGAGGAGGCCAACCTGCTTGGCTCTCAGCAGACACATTCCCTGAAGAGAACTGAAAATAACTCTTGTCTTGGAGTGAGAGCTATGACCTATTAGTCCCAGCTCTGCTTTCTCATTTTTTGTAAATCTTATACAAGCCACTAAATTTTCTTGAGCTCATTTCCTCAGCAGGAATGCAGAGGTCATAAACCTACCTTGCGGAGCATGTGAAAGGGGTTTGTGAGCCATAATGTCTGTGAACCACTGCACATGATTTCCCTCTGTGAGGCCAGAGGGGACTGGATCAGGAGCCTCCTCCAAGAAGAGACTGTGGGCAGAGGGGAAACCCCACGTGTGAGGGAGGGGAATGTCATGGAGGAGCCAAACAGATTCTTTAGGAATATGGACCATTGCTGGTCTTTCTTTTCAGCTTGAAAGAGCAGAAAGCTCAGGCTATCCTAGATGATGAGGTCAACCATTTCTAACAGTGGCGGGGGCGGGGGGGGGGGGCGGGGGTGGTGGCAAGAAAATCAAAATTCCAATTCTGCCTCCCTGATCTAGCAGAAAGGCTCAAATTTTCTGCTTGGCTGTTTTTTCCACCCTTTGAAAGCTCAGTAATATTTGACAGAATGGGCTGCATCACCATGGAGACATGCACCTGCCAGGTGGTTTGCTGGGGAGGACGAGCAGGCATGTGGATGCCGACTGCACGGCCACTTCAGAGACACCAGGAAGGCCCCAGCTTCTTACTGTCTCCAAAGCCCTCAAGTCTTGCTTTTCACCCTCCCTCCCCATTCTTTTTTTTGTTTTTGTTTTTTCTTTGAGATGGAGTCCCACTCTGTTGCCCAGGCTGGAGTACAGTGGCACAATCTTGGTTCACTGAAACCTCCACCTCCTGGGTTCAAGCAATTCTCCTGCCTCAGCCTCCCGAGTAGCTGGGACTACAGGCGCCTGTCATCACGCCCGTGATGCCATCACGCTAATTTTTTGTATTTTTAGTAGAGATGGGGTTTCACCATGTTGGCCAGGATGGTCTCGATCTCTTGACCTTGTGATCTGCTCGTCTCAGCCTCCCAAAGTGCTGGGATTACAGGCTTGAGCCACCGCACCTGGCCCCTCCCGCTTCTTCAAACCTATTCAACAGTGCATACAACTCCTCTAATGGGGATGAAGCCCTTCACTTCCTAATTTGCTATAAGGGCTAAGATGCCATTCCCCCTGGGGGAGAAAAGAGTGACATCCACACAAAGCTATAATGAATGCCTGTGACATCCTTTGAGAAGAGGGTTGGTAGCTAGAAGAGGGTGAAAAGAGGGCCCAGAAGTACTCAGTGTTCAGGAACCCAGAGCAAAGCCCCACTTGCAAAAGAGATGGCGCTGTCAAAACGCTGCTCCCTCCACAGTTTTCTCTAGGATTGGTCCTATTAATGGTACCTGAAATTTGTGACTGCTACGTGCTTTCTGTCAAAAGACTGGAATGATGGGGCTAATATATTGGTTTTTAAAACAGAGGAAAGAATGTAAATTTTGGAAAATATTGGGTTTACTGTTGATCTTCATCTAATTCTGGAAGAAGTTATTTGGTAGAGATTTGTAGGACCATTTCAAAAGAAAATAGTATTCATGAGTTACAAGCAAAGGCTCAGTTAGGAATTTATAGCTTGCAGCTTACCTTCTTTCAGGCAAGTATGGTATGCAAAGGAGGCAATGAATAAGCATTTGTGAAATAAATGAAGGCAGATTTGAGGTAGTCAGTTATAATAAAAATGTATCTTAAAATGGAAACATAGAGACAAGAAAAAAACTGTTGGAGAAAAAGAAAAAATTGATTTTAAAAAAGAAAAAAATCAGAAATAAATATTTTAGTATCTGGAATGATTGAATGACCACAAATAAACATGAGATTTAACTCCAAGATTCCTAGAAACCAAAGCAAAAAAGTAACTGTTAAGCTCTCTTATTCTCTTGATATTTGACAAAAATAAAAACAAACAAACAAAGAATTATGCCTGAATAGATATTGAAAATTTTTTTTTCTGGCATTAAATTCAGTGTGAAATTTATTGCATGAAAATTCTCTTTTACAAGGAACAACGAACAACCCAGTAAGTTTGAAAAGCTACAGACAAATAGACCTTTTCATACTGATGCTCTATAAAAGCGAGCGCTTCATACTGAATCATAACTCACTTAAGACATTTTTGCAGGGAACTAATACAGACTAGAAACATTTCTTTAGCAACCCCAAAGGAAACAAGTAAATAAATAATGTGTGGTTTGGTGCAGATCTCTCAAATATCAGATCTAGGGATGGAGTTTTAGATCCTATAACATTGACAGCAGAAATGTCTCGTTCTGTATTTTTGGTGAGGGAGAAGGCTAAATGCTTTAGATAGCAGACATGCAGAAGCAAATTTAATATTATACTACAAAACCTTAGGAATTTGATAAAAAGGATTACCCAGAGAAGTAATGTATTGTAGAAAAATAAGAGCCCAGGATACCATTCGCATAGACTGGGTTTCAAAATATGACTCAGTGATTAATATGTGACCACCTTGACCAAGTTGCTCCTCTCAGCCTCAGGATTCTATTTGCCAAAATGTGAATAATGTGCCTTTCAAGGTTAACTGAGAATTAGAAGATGTAGTGTAGTAGGTACTATTAGCTGCAGCTGCAAGTAGCAGGAAAAAACCAAAATAGCAGTGACTTCAATAAGGTAGAAGTTTATTTTTCACTCATCTTCTAGACTAGGGGCCAGACTCCTTCTAGCATGTTGTTGTACCACGAATGGCTTCCATTCCCAAGATCCCTTCATGGTCCAAAATGGCTGCTGGAGTTCCTGAATTACCTTCACATCCCAGCACGCAGGCAGGAAGAAGAAAGGGAGAGGGCATATTATTTGCTTTTAAGAACACTTTTGTCTACATCCCTTTGGCCAGAATTTTGTCACAAGGTCTTACCTAGCCTCAGGGAAAGGTAAGAAATGTCATCGTTGTTCAGTACAACCTAGTTAAATATGGGACACCCAGTTAAATCAGAATTTTAGATAAACATAATTTTTTGAGCATAGGTATGTCTCATGCAATATTTGAAACATACATTTTCTTCATTGTTCATTTGGGTTTCAAATTTAACTGGATGTCCTGTATCTTATCTGGCAACTCTAACTAGTTAAAAATCAAGGATCCTATTACTAATCGAGGGTGAAGGGGCACAGGGAGGAAGGGTGAACATTGAAGGACAATCAGAAGTCTCTGACACAAAGTGAGACCCCTCAGAGTGGGTGGCAATAAATGGATGGTCCTGTCTTCCCTTTCCCTGTGAGGCAAGGCAAAACCAGAGGGTGGCTGCAGGGATAACTGCTGGTAGAGCCAACATCTGTTTCTGAAATGGAATCAGTGTTCTATTTCAATGGCTAGTTTTATCACACAAAACACGTGTATTTGGTTAAGACCTCAGAGATATCTGCTCTATGCATGAAATAGACAACAATGGCCTGAAAAGCAACATTAATAAAAGTACTGCTTCTTTTTAATCACAAAAATGCTCAGTCTCATCTCTGCAGAAAGTCTATTTCTGGACACATCCGTTAGCTAATGGACCCATCAACTGAGTTGGTTGCAAGGAAACCTTCATGTCGTGAAAGAAAGGCCTGCAGGCCATGGCTGGGGGTGCAATGGACTATTTGTGTTCCTCCAAAATTCATATATTGAAACCCTAATCCCAATACGATTATATTAGGAGGTGGAACCTTTGGGAGGTAATTTAAGTCTTGAGGATGGAGCCCTCATGAATGAGATTAATGCCCTTATAAGAAGAGTCCAGGGAACTAGCTTGCTGTCTTTCCTCCATGTGAGAATACAAAAGGAAGACGGCCATCTGCAACCCAGAATAGGGCCCTCACCAGAGCCCAACCATGTTGGCACCCTGATCTATCTCAGACCTCCAGCCTCCAAAACTGTAAAAAATAAGTTTATGTTGTTGATGAGTCACGCAATCTACAGTACTTTGTTATAGCACCTGACCAGCCTGAGACAGGAAGAATTCAGTCTATTACTTACCCACTTGCTCCCCGCTGCCAATATTTTCACTTTCGTATGGCTGACCTGAGATTGTTCTTTCTGATTGTTGCTACCAAATGTTTTAGCTTCTTCTCAAGGCCACTCTGAGTTCCTGACTCTAAAACCATGTCATTGGTATAATGGAGGAAGTCCCCAAATGCTGTGGAAAACAGAGCATGAGTTCATTTTAGTTAATAGCAGAAGTAAATTATTTGGGTTAAAGGTAAAATAAAGTGGGGCCAGGACATAGACCTATTTTGTAGGATTTAGAATGAGAAGTTGCTTTATCAAAAAAATTGTTCTTATGAGCAATATTGTGTTGCAAGCTTTGATGAAGGATTATTTGCCTGTAATCTACATGGAGAATATCAGATCTGCCCCATACTCAAGTTTTCAGTTTGGCAATGGCTTCTGAACTGGTCTTTCTACTTCTACTCTCCAGATCCATTATTCACAAAGCAGCAAGAGTGATCAGTGATCATTATAAGACATCTCTCAGTATAGGCCAGGTACAGTGGTTCACGCCTATAATCCCAGGACTTTGAGACGCCAAGACAGGAGGATTACTTGAGGCTAGCAGTTTGAGACCAGCCTGGACAACATATAGAGACACCGATTCTATTAAAATTGTAAAAATTAGCTATCAGTGGTGTGTGCCTGTAGTTTCAGGTACAGGAGGATTGCTTGAACCCAGGGTTTCAAGGTTACAGTGAGCTAGGATTGCACCACTGCACTCCAGCCTGGGTTACAGAGCAAGATGCTGCCTCTAAAACAAACAAACAAAAAACCACACACACACACACACACACACATCTCAGTATAAACTGCTTGAGATCTCTAATGACTTCTCATTGCTAGTAATACTATACCCCTCACCAGGCTGAAAAGGCCTCATTCAGTGTGATTTTCTTTTTATATTTTGACCACACTGCAGTGGGTTGAATGGTGGCCCCCAAAATATATGTCCACCTACAAATCCCTGGAACCTGTGAATATTACCCTACATAGCAAAAATATGTGATTCAAATAAGAATCTTGACAAGAGGCACTTATCCTGCATTATTCAGGTAGGCTCTAAATGCAATCACAAGCATCCTTGTAAGACAGACACACAGATAAGAAGACACACAGAGAAGAGGAGGTGGCAATGTGACCACAGAGGTAGAGACTGGAGAGATGTGGTCACAGCTAAAGAACTTCTGAGCCACCAGAAGAGGCAAGGAACAGGTTCTTCCCTGGAGCCTTTGGAGGGAGGGCAGCCTTGTCACCTTAATTTCAGATTTCTGGCTTCCAAATCTATGGGAGAATACATTTCTGTTGTTTTAAGCTGCCCAGTTTGTGGTAATTTGTTACAGCAGCTGCAGGAAACTAATACAGCTGCCATGACTGTTACAAGTCTGCTGGGTTATTCTTGTCATTCAAGGCTCAGGTTAAATGCCACCTCCTTGGATGTGCTCACCTGATTGCCCAGTGTTAAGTCAGCTCTCCCTGACTCTTCAGTCACTCTGGGTGTTTTCAGCAGGAGGGAGTGATTGGGTAATTACATGTGACTAACAGGAGAAACAGGATAAGTATTGAGAACTGAAGAAATAAGGCACGAAGAGGGTTAATAACTTGTCCGTTCTTGCACCTTAAATGGAAGGGCCAGGAACCAGATACAAGCTCCTTGACTCCAGAGCTCGTGCCCATTCTCTCCAAGCTATACTGGCTCTTGGCAAGGTGAGAGATACTGCCAAATGGTCATTTGAGCAGAGGCATGTATATTTTCTGTCATAGTTATAAAATTGCAGAGGCCCTTGGTGCATTCCATTCCTCCTCCCCTCTTCCCTAACAGCCTCCTCCCCCCGTCATGCTTGTTGACAGAGGTAGAGGAAGCACAAGTGGAGAATGACCACTCACTTTCACCCACATCAGATAGCCATTCTGAAGGATGAAGATAGCAAAAGGGGGCTGACGGCTTATTACACCAACAAAAGCAATGGCCCATAAGGTGTGTAATTGGACATAGACTTACACTTTGGTCTGCCACTTAGCAGTGGTAATTAATTGAAGGTTATAAACATGTTTGATCCGGGTGTTTTCTTCTTTGTTTCAGGCAGCTAATTGCTCATGAAGAAATTGTCTAAAGAGAGGCAATATTCTTTTTTTTTTTTTTTTTTTGGTTTTCAGCCAAGCTTTTAATGAAAAGATTGTAAAATAACAGTTTCTCATCACTGTACATGAAGACTGCATCCTTCCAAATGGAGAGAGCAGTCATCCATGAATTACTTTTCTGTGACACTGGACGGCTGTGTAGCTGCAGCTCTGACCTGAATTTATACAAACTCTCGAGGCACATCCACTCAATGTGATGAGTGACAGTGGTGGTGGCCAGTACAGAAGTGAGATCCTGATATCCTTTCCCCTTTCTGTCCTAAAATAGGACATGATCCCTGTTCTAGTTCCAGTTAAACAAAACAGCAATGACCCCCTCCCTTTCCACTCCCCCTTAAAGAGAGGGGAGTCCCCTCAGTACCTGGCCCCATGGGGCCCCATCAAGTGGAGTGAGAGAGCTCTGGGGACTGAGAGGCAATATTCTTGATCTAGGTTCTCCATGGATGGCTGTTTGACAGAGCCATTGTCAATTTTAGCTTTCATGTGTCCTAAGGAGAAGAGAAGGCTGGGCGTGGTGGCTCATGCCTGTAATCCCAGCACTTTGGGAGGCCAAGGTGGTAGGATCACTAAAAGTTAACATATTTTACAAATATAAAGCTCAGAAGAATGTCAAATGGAGTCTATATATTTGTAGGATATGTGCTTTTTTCTTTTTTTTTTTTTTAACGGTAAGAGACAAGATGGCCTTGGGAGCAGGATCAGCATCAATATTTAAAGGAAGGAGTTACCAGATATGCAGAGCTGACCCATAATTTGTGTAGAATAGTATGAAAGGAGAGGACACAGACTTGCTTCTCATTAAGAGATGGATTCTTAAAGAGAGGCAAGTCTCTATGTCTTCTCTTTTCCTTAATTCCTCCCTTTTTGAATCTAAGCTGGCCATAGTGACTTGCATGACTAATCAAATACTGTGAAAATGATGTTCTGGGACTTCTGTGGTTAGACCATAGGAAGTGTTGTAGCTTCTGCCTGGGTCTCCTGGAACGTTCTCTCTCAGAGCGGTCCCTCTTGGAACCAGGTGGCATACTGTAAGAAGCCCAGGCCACATGGAGAGGCCGGAAGTAGGTGCTCCAACTGAGCTTCCCTCCCACAGCCAGTATCAGCTACCAGCTATCTGAGTGTGCTGTCATAGACACGGATCACAGTCAAGCCTTCAGCTGAGCGCAGTCCCGCTAACATCTGACTGCAACTGTAAGAGAAAGCCCAAATAAGAATCATCCAGCTGAACCAAGTCAACCCATAAAATCGTGATAAATAATAAATTGCAGTTTTAAACAACTATGTTTTGGGTGGAATTCTATGGAACTATGGATACTTAGAACAGAATTTGGTACCTGGAGTGCTGCCATAATGAAAACTTAAAATGTGGAACATTGGCTTTGGGGACCAAGCAGCAGGAAGAAGCTGTGAGGTCCCTGAGGAAACTATTAAGGAGAACTAGAGGGAAAATGAGGACATTGTTATTGGAAGCTGGAAAAAAGCATCCTTTGTTTTGTAATGATGGGTAATTTGGTATACTGTTGCTTTTGGTAACGTGAAAAACAGAAAATATATCTAGGAAATGGCAGATTTGGCTAAGGAGACTTCCAGGCAGAATGCTAAACATGCCTAATGGTTTCTCTTAGGCAAGTATGGTAAGGTATGAATATAGGGAAGTGAACTCCCCTCTACCATAATGAACTATTCAGTTTCAAGCAAAACTTAGATAGAATACAAGAAGCCAGACTTACTGGGTTTAGAAAGAAAGCTATTTTCCATTCCAAGCCTCTCTAGCTGGAAAAAAAATTCTCAAAGTAAGACATGATATAAGGTAATGATCATTTCAGAGATACGGCTCTAAGACGCTTGCTAAGATTTTAAAAACCTTGAAGGTGACATACTGTAAGAAGCCCAGGCCACACGGAGAGGCGAAAATCTATTTCACAGACTTTGAAGGATTCTGAAGGGCATTGTTCCATAGCACCTGTCAGCCCAAGCAGAAAGTGGCATATCTTGAAGAGATTTGTAGGTATGTATTTTGACTAATGGAGTGAACCTGAAAGAGTCTTTAGGAGACTTATAAAAAATTTAAGAGAATTGTACATGCAAAAGCACATTCGGCCTGAACTAAATAGGAAAGAGACAGTTGTAGAGAGCCTTCTATGGGTAGGAAGCAGGACAAGAAGGCTACTAAGCTGCAAACATGGCCATTTCTCATGGAAAAGGAAGAATGATTCAGAGAGCAGAATCAAAATCCCAGTAGGAGTGGGGAGTCAAGAGCTACAATCATTCCCAGGGAGGCACGACTGGGACTCACTAATCAAGGATCTGGCAACATGCACCTGGCTGGAGTTTAGAATTGCTATGGATCAGTGACTGTGATGTGCCTCCCATTTCTTTCCCTTTTGAATAAAAGCTTTAGTGAAATTATCCTATCTCTGTATCACCACTGTATTTATGTTTGTGGGACAGATAACTTGTCTCTTCATCTCACGGGTCTTCGGACTGAGAAGAGCTGTACTTAGGGAACTGCACCCCAAGGAGGCTCATCTGCATCAAGATCTGACTTAGGTGATAAAATCCTGGACCTCAAGCTTGAGTGGATGCCATAATGGGATGAGACTTTTGGGTCTTAGGAGGAGACACGTGTATTTACCATGTGGGAGGAATGTAAATAATATGCAATCAGAGAGTAGACAGTGACAAAGATGACTGCAAATTCTTTGACCCTCTTACTGTTAAGAGTTATTGTCTTATCTCCCTTCTCTTGAATCCAAGCTGGCCCTGGGAAATTGCTTGACCAATAGAATACACAGGAAGTGAAGTTTGGGACTTGTGAATGTAGGGCATTAGAAGCCTTGCAGTTCCTGCCTGGATCTCTTGAAAAGTTTTCTCTTAGAATACTCCTTTTTAGAATCCCACAATTCTGTGGATTCTAAATTCTGTGAGAAGCCCAAACCACACAAACTACTTATAGATGCTCAATCAGTAGCCCCAGAAGAACTCCCAGTCCTCAGAGAACATTGACTGGTGGCCATAGAAGTTGTCATCTTGGACATCCAGCCCAGTTCAGCCTTCAGATGACTGCAGCCCCAGCTGCCATCTCACTGCATCTGCATGAGACTATAGGTGAAAACTTCCCACCTGACCCAGTCAACCCACAGAACCATGAGAGATCATAGTAAATTGTTTTAAGCCATTAAATTTTGATGATGGTTTGTTATGTAGCAAGAGAAAACCAGATGAGGTTAAATTTTAGAGGTCAACAGTCATGGTTTCAAATCTTAAGTTCATCGTTTATCAACTATGTGATTGTGGGCAAGTCGCCTAAAATATCTGAGCTTCATTTTCCTCATCTATAAGATGAGAATCAAAACAGAACCCACCTAATTGGTTTGTTATGGGAATTAAAAGAGAGAATGTATGAAAAGCAACAGTACAGTGACAGAGAGAAAGTGGATCAGTAGGTAGTTACTATGGTTAGTAAATCAGTGTGAGTCATCTGCTTTCGTTGAAAGGTAGATGAGATGCTTGTGGCCACGTGGGAAGAATTAATTTAAGAACCTAGTCATTTTACTAAGGACCTGAGAGTAAGGCTAGGTCATTAGCATCTTTGTATTTGCTGTCCATTTTTCTATAATGGACTATAGGGGATTTTGATTCATGGGGGAAGTGTTCTGAAAAAAATCCTGGGCTCAAAAGAAATAGAAACACTTGGCCTTTTAAAATGGGGCTGTTAGGGTTCCATAGATGGCACTTACCACCTCCACATGTGCTGAGCAGGCCTAGCTCATTAAGGTCATAGTGAGCAGCTGAGCAGACCCAGTCCTTGTTACAGTGAAACCAGAGGCACTAGCCTAGAGAGAAGGAGATGGGGCTGTCAAGTCCCCTGGAGGCCTAGGATGCTGCTGCTGTCCACTGTGTGTGCATGTGGATGGGTGAGTGGGTGCTAGAATTCCACATGGGGTGAGGGCAAACTTAAAGAAGCTGGACCCGAGCTGAGAGGTTTAAGGGAATGTCTTGATGTTCAGCACATCACCATACTGATGTGTTCAGTGAGCTTTGTCACCCATTCATTTATTTATATAGGCATTCACTCATTCAACAACCATTTATTGCATACCTCTATGCACCAGGTCCTGTGCTATGCTCTGGGGATGCACAACACATAAAAGATGGTTTCTCCCCTGTGATCATGAGGGACTCATGAACCAGCAGAGGAGACAGACAGGTAACCAGGAAGTATGGCCAGGGGGTAAGTACCACAGTAGAGGGTGACATGGGAGTGCAGAGGAGGGGCTCCAATTCTGGCATCAACCTACTCCACTTTGGGATAAAGTTCTAAACAGGGAAGCAAGTGAGGCATGAGCTGCGTCTGGAAAAAGGGACAGGCTTGGGATTGACTGAGTGAGCTGTAGGCAGAAGCCACAGACCAGAGGCACTGAAGGACAGGGCCACACTGGCCTCTAGGGGCCATAGACTGGCGCACTCTGAGGCAGCCCTGGAATCTGGTGGGACTGTTCTACAACTCCCATGGGGCCTGCAGAGAGCAAGTGTCTCTCACAGGCACAGATTAAAGCAAAGCATCTCAACTATGTCTTGGTTTTGGCTCCACAGATGACTTCTGTGTGGGCGAATCTTCTTAATGTGTTCTCTTACTTTTTATTGTCCATGCTGTAAAATGTTTTTTTTTTTTAAAAGCTAAAATAAACTTCCAGAGTTCAAAATGGCAGACTGTGACTAGAGCCAATGTCCTTTTCCTTCCAATGTTGGTTTGTCTGCCAAGTGATCTCATACTTACTTGGTGAGCCTCTGCCTCCTCGACTCCTATCTTTTCTTTCCTCCACCTCCCCATTCCTGGCCACATGAGGTTCTCATCAGCATCATTGTGGTCAAAGGACTAGGCCCTGGGGTGCAGTCTGCCCTGACTCTGTTTGAGGCTTGGCTGAGGGAATTTACTTGTATCCCTATTTAGAAGCTGAATTGCCTACAGAGGATTGGGATTCAACATGACATTTTCTGTTAGTGACAGTATAGAGCTCTCTATTTCCTTACCCAACTGATTGTCTAGGACTAAGTTAGGAATTGCTTTCTCCCTGGAGTAATCGTACAACATGGGACAGCCATGGTTAAGTACAATCTGAGTGTAATGTTCATCAGCATCAGTTGGTGAGGGTCCTAGTTCTACACTGAGAGCTCCTTCAGGGCAGGAAGCCAATTTCCCAACACTGGCCAGCTCTGTGACATCTGGAAGGGGCTCTGTAGTATTTGTTGAATTTAATCTGGATACCACCCAGGCAGGCAACAGCTCTCCGGTTCACCTTGTTATGAGAGAGGCAGTCTCTTCAAATACTAATAATGATAATGGTAACAAAATACTGTTTATTGAGCCTTGATGCTTTGTCAGGTACTAGGATAAGCACTTTATATCCTTTACCTGCTTTGAGAGTCAGAATCTCTGGGTGCATAGGTTTCACCATCCTCATTTTACTGATGAAGAAATGAAATCTCAGAGAGAGTAGGCAGCTTGCAACAGCCTGGTTGTTGGGGCTCAGAATCTTGGACAGTCCATTATGAAGACCTTGACTCTTTTTTATTTTTGTTTTTTTGAGACAGAATTTTACTCTTGTTGCCCAGGTTGGAGTGCAATGGCACGATCTTGGCTCACTGCAACCTCCACCTCCCGGGTTCAAGTGATTCACCTGCTTCAGCCTTCCGAGTAGCTGGGATTACAGGCGTGCGCCACCACACCTGGCTAATTTTGTATTTTTACTAGAGATGGGGTTTTTCCAGGTTGGTGAGGCTGGTCTCAAACTCCAGACCTCAGGTGATCCACCTGCCTCAGCCTCCCAAAGTGCTGGGATTACGGGACCTTGACTCTTAGGCGTGATGTTTTGCGAATGACTGCTCTAACACTGGTGGAGACCTAACCCTGCAGAATTCCCCAGGTACCAGGAAGCTGGGGGACAAATTTATACTGAGTGTTCCTCTTAGGCATCACCCTTGTCTAGAGCAGACATCTAACTCTCTTTCCTCATGGAGGACTGAGGGAGAAGCAGGAATCAAGCTTACACAGTCGAAGGCTCAGTTTTAGTGCCCAAGCAGCAAAGAGATAAATGCCATCCTAATTCCCACTTAAAGTAAGCAAACCAGCCCTGGGGCTCACCTGAGGGATTCAGCAGGTCTGTTTATTTTGGTTTGTATTTGACCTTGCATTACATTCACCAAGCAACTCCCAGTGAATGCAGAAACCTTTCCTCTGCCTTGGGAACATTTCCATACAAACAGGAACACAGCACTGATGACCAAAATTAAGATGTACTCTCCAGCTTGCCTTGCTGTATTATTTAAAACAATTACTGTATGATTTTCCTTTCACATAGCCATGGAAACCCTGCTGAAAGGATTTAATACAATTTATTGTGTGAAGCTTAAGAAGAAATCTGTTTCCCCAGTGCTGAAAAACAAAGCAAGCCAATTTCTCCCCACTTCCTACAAGGTGTGATGGATGCAGATTGTGAACTGGTGACCTCACCCAGCAGGGACTGAGCTTTCTGGGAAAGCATTCTGGAGATAAGTGGACCTGTTTCTTTTAGAGGCAGCAAAAAACAAAGCCGGTGCCAGAGGAATGATAATCTCCTTTGATGTGCCCGGAACTGCTTGACTGTTTCAGAAAGCGAAGCACAGCTCTGAGTGGCAGTACTACAATGCCTTTCAGTAAACACAATAGACAAATTTTCCTGCCAGGTTACCCCAGGAGCCTCTCCACTCACAGGATCCTCTTATAGGTATCTTGGTGTCAGCCATGGGATCCTAGGAAGGAGAGTTGCTTGACACCACGCTCTGAATAGAAGGTGGCCTCACTTTGGAGCCTGTTAGTACCAATGGCACAGCTCAACCCTATCTGCCTGTTAGAAACTCCTAAGGAGCTTCAGAAGATATGGAAGCCTAATTCCCAGAACTAATAGATTATATGAGAACCTATATTTTAAACAGCTGTCCAGATGATGATTATGTGCAACTAGGGCTGAGATCCACTGCTCCGGGACTTGAACTTCTTTAGGTTGAACCCTTTGTCTGCTTACTTTCTGATTCTCAGCTAGAGACCCAGGGCCTGATGATCTGTAAACCTAAAAAGGCTGCTGTAGCACAAAACTCGTCCCTGCAGCTTAGCTCTTCATCCCTAAATTCAGTGGGTGAAGGGAAGAATATTAAATTGCAGAAGAATTCCCAAAAATTGGGGAAACTGGGTAAAGGGTTCACTGGACCTCTCTGCATTGTTTTTGCAACTTCCTGTAAGTCTATAAAAATTTCTAAACAAAATATTTTTTAAAATTGCAGCTGAAGACTTGAATTCAAATTCTGGATTTTTAAATTATTAGGTTTTTAAATTATTAGGACTTTTCCTTTGGAAGATAGGACAATTATTTTTATTTATTACATGATCAAATGAGAAAATAAAATTCTAGACCTAGATTTAGCTGGGGTCTCTTTGCCCCTTAAGGGGGTAAAAGAGATTGTTCAAACTCTCTAGTCCATTTTCTGCTGCTCTAACAGAATTCCTGAGAATGGGTAATTTGTAAAGAAAAGAAATTCAGTTCTCACAGTTCTGGAAGCAGAGAAGTCCAAAATCAAGGGACCAGTAGGGTTGGTATCTGCTAAGGACCTGATCTCCATTTCCAACATGGTGCCCTGAATTCTGCATCCTTCAGGTGCAGGAAGAACCGCTCTTCCTCACATGGGAGAAGAGTGGAAGAGAACCAACCCACTTTCTCAACTCCCTCAGGACCTCCTGGCCACTGCCTTTTTAAAATGGTAGCTATGATTTATTGAGTGCTGATTACATGGCAGCAGCTGTGTTAGGTTCCTTACATGTATCATATTAATCTTGCAAGGAAGAAAGTGTTAGATCCGTGATGGAAACTGAGGCTCAGAGAAGTTGTGGAATTTTCCCAAATTAACACAGCAAGTGTCAGAGGTAGGCTCCAAAATCTATGTTCTTTCCGTACTTCAGGCTACAGACGGCAGAACTAATAAACAGGTTTTGCTATCAGAAGAACAGATTACCCAAAAGGTAAGTTTATGAGAATTGTTGAGTGATCTCTATATATGGTTATGTCTGCTCTCTAAGCACCCATGTGTTCATGTAAGAATAACTACCTGAAAGTAGTGGATATCTGCATATTGCCTGGAACGGTGCCGGGTACACAATACAGTTGGTGCTTGGCGAATGGAGGTGTTGGTTGTAGTGCTGGCAGTCTTTGTTTTGTATGGTGGGGGCGGTGGTAAGCTAGTCCCATTATGTGATGTGGACATATTGTGCAAACCCTTTTTATGGTGGGATTAATCCATTCACAAAGACAGAGCTTTCATGGCCTAAACATCTCCCAAAAGGCCTCACCTCCCAACACTGTTCTGTTGGGCATGAAGTTTCAACATGAGTTTGGGAGGGGACAAAAACATTCACACTATTGCACCCTTGAACAACAGATTATGGAACTTCTAGTTACTTCCTCCAGAGTCACAGGAATTTTGGGGTAAATTACATGTTTGTGGTTGGTCACCTTGGGTTTTGAGCTCCTCCTTCCACTAAATTAATCAATTAGGTATTGTCTCACCCAAATATGGTGCCCAAGCAGCAAAGAGATAAATGCCATCCTAATTCCCACTGAAAGTAAGCAAACCAGCCCTGGGGCTCACATGGACAGAGGGGGAGACTGAGGGATTCGGTAGGTCTGTTGATTTCAGTCTATGTTTGAACTTGTACTGCATTCGCCAAGTAAGTCAGTTGCTAACTTTCCTCAAACAAACCTCTCCCATAGGCATTTTTTGTGTGTGTAGGTGACCTTACTGAAGGCTTGGAAAGATGAAAGGAATTATACCACAGCCTTAGAAACTGACTCAAACACAGGGTCATCCAATTCTGCTTCCAAAAGTTCCTTGGACCCCTTCATGTTGCCTGGTCCTCACCTCTTCTGTTCCCATCTTCCCTCCTGTCTTTTCCTTTCACTCCCCTGCCCCCAGGTTTCTGCTCATTTCTTTCTTTCTATTTTTTCATGTTGGTTTTTATTTTAGATACAGGGGGTACATGTGCAGGTTTGTTATATAGGTATAATGCACCCAGGTAGGGAGCATAGTACTCAATAAGTAGTTTTTCAACCTATACCCCCGTCCCTCCCTCCCATCTCTACTAGTCTGCAGTGTCTATTGTTCCCATGTTTATGTCCATGTGTGCTCAGTGTTTAGCTCCCACTTTTAAGTGAGAACATGCAGTATTTTGTTTTCTGCTCCTGCATTAATTAGCTTAGGATTATGGCCTCCAGCTCCATCCATGTTGCTGAAAGGACATGATTTCATCCTTTTTTATGGCTGCATAGTATTTCATGATATAGATGTACCACATTTTCTTTATCCAGTCCACCACTGATGGGCTCCTAGGTTGATTCCATGTCTTTGCTATTGTGACTAGCTAGGTGATAGACATGAGTGCATGTGTCTTTTGGTAGAATTATCTATTTTGGGGGGAATGTATACCCAGAAATGTGATTGCTCAATCAAATAGTAGCTCTGTTTCAAGTTTTTTGAGAAATCTCTAAACTGCTTTCCATAGTGACTGAACTAGTTTACATTTCCACTAACAGTGTATAAGTGTTCCTTCTTCTCCATAGCCTTGCCAGCATCTGTTGTTTTTTGACTTTGTAGTAATAGCCATTCTAACTGGTGTGAGATGATACCTCATTGTGGTTTTGATTTGCATTTCTCTGATTAGTGATGATGAGCATTTTAAAATATGTTTATTGGTCACTTATGTTTCTAATGTGGACCATTTTAGCTATTCCCTTTGTTTCCTTGACTCTCATCTTTCCTCTAGGAAACTTATCAAAATATTTTCTTATCTATCCAACCCTTCTAAAGCTCCATGGAACTTCAGTTGGTCAACAAAAGCCAGCCCCCAACTCCAACCTAGATGTGATGGTCACAGCCAGTTCAAGCTTGCTGTCCACTGAGCTTAATGCCCTATACCATGTCACCACTAGCCCTGTGGAAGTCCCAAAGAGTCAGAGATGGGAACGCTTGTAACTCAAACTTTCACCAACTTTCCAGGCTTAAATCTGGAGACTACATTCTGGACTTTGGGAATTTAAAAATTTAACATTTTTGGAAAGAAAGGGTGTGTAGAGGCTTCTTATACCTTGAATAAAAAATGGCATTTTGGAATGTAAGCAAGTGAGACTACTAAGAATTAAATTTCATCAGAAATACATAAATTTACAAAAAGAAGAAGAAAAAGGAGGAGGAGGAGGAGGAGGAGGAGGAGCAGGAGAATGCACTAGGCAGAGTGCCCTCTGCCAAACCTCACTCATTCAAGAGGAATTTGGAGTGATGTTGTTGCCCACAAACCTCCTGCCAACAAGCCTACCTGGAGAGGGCCTGGGCTGGTATTCTGCAAACAGTTCCTTGTTTGTTCTCTTTCCTGTGGGTCTGTGTGCACTCAGATGATGTGAATCAGATGATGGGGAGTCTTGAAATGGATAACTAGAAGTTGGAAGGAGTCTGATTGGTTCTTTCTGTCCAGGAGTAACTCCATGATAGTGTTTGCTGTGTTCCCACCCAAATCTCATCTTGAATTATAGCTCCCATAATTCCCACATGTTGTGGGAAAGACCTGGTGTGAGACAATTGAATCATGGGGATGGTTTCCCCCATACTGTTCTCATGGTAGTGAATAAGTCTCAGGAGATATGATGGTTCTATAAGGGGTTTTCACTTTCAGTTGGCTCTCATTCTCTCTTGACTGCTGCCATGTAAGATGTACCTTTTGCCTTCTGCCATGATTATGGGGCCTTCCCAGCCACATAGAACTGTGAGTTCATTAAACCTCTTTTTCTTTATAAACTACCCAGTCTCAGGTATGTCTTTATCAGCAGCCTGAAAATGGACTAATACACTCCAAAAAGCCTTCCCACGTTCTTCTCCCTTGAGTATCTACGTGAGACCCAGAGTAGCTTTGCCTAAGATGGTGTCCTTGAGAATTGTCTTCTCGCCCAGGCAGAGTTGATTAGCTTCCCCGCTGTGCTGCCGTGGGATGCTGTCCATACCTCCATCAGAACAGACTTGACCTTCTACTTGCAACTGTTTGCTTGCACGTTGGGTTACTCTTTCCCCTCACCCCCTGCACTAGCTGGTGAGGTTCTTAAAGCGGGAAACACATATTTTCCAACACATAACACAACCCCTGGTGCAGAGAAGGCATTTGATAAATGTTTGCTCTAACAATCAATGAATGAGGTCTCACCAAAAAAGAGTACTGAATTTGCTAGGGTTATTTATTTTAATATTTTGCAAAACACAGAGCAGGCATCACCTTCTGTTTCTAAATCCTTTGTGATTGATTAATCAACAAGTTATTACTGATGCTAGACACAGCTAAGACCCAGGTGAGAGGGAAGCAATGGCAGCCACATACTTTGAGAGGTTTATAATCGACTGTAAAATAACAATGCTGCATCACATTATTAGAGTCATTCTGCCTTAGAGCCCAGGGTTCTACTTACAAAGTGCCTTGTTTAATTGAAAAATATCCTAGCAAGGATAAAGGATAGAACATTTTATAATTACTTGCCAATAATAATCAGCTCACCCATTATAGGGCAAGATTAAAATTCAGATCTACAGAACTTGAGAGTTTGCTCTTACACACTTTTCCTTGGAGTAGTTCATTTCTGGAGAGAGACACTAAATACTTCTAGTGGGCAGGGATGTGTCTCTTAGCAGCAGAAGGCAGGACTCAGTTCCCAGTGACCCCTTGTCCTTCTTCCTCTGAGGTCCTCTACACCTGGCCTGTGGTACATGAGGACTTCTTAGCTTCCAGGTCAATGCTAGCACTGGGGATGAAGACAGACAATGGGAAGCTGCTGAGATACTTGCCAAGCCTCAATGCTTATGCCTATTTTGTGACATTGTGTTGAGATAGCATGATATGTACTCACCTTTACTTCATGGAAAGTCAGTCCATACACATTTACTGAGTACCTTCTGTCGTAGGTGCTGAGGATTCTAGGTGAACAGGGAAGTCATGATCCCTACCCTGATGGACTAGTGGAGAAGACAGACTAAATGATTATGAATGTGTAAATTGCTGTGAAGGAGAAGTGTGGTGCAAGTCAAGGGTATAACAGGAGTGGTGGTGGAGGCTGAGAACAGGGCCACCATGTGCTATTGTGCAGACTGTAGTCTATGTGAATGGCACCCCCTGGAAATGTATATTACATAACAGGTCTGGCCAATATGGCAGTTCTGGCTGAGAGGGAGCAAATGACATGCAAATTGCAAAGGAGGAAGAGGTTCGGCCAGGTTAAGGCATGTGCAAAGGCCCCAAAACAGAAAGAAGTTGAGCATGGCCCAATAACCAGAAGAACGAGTATGACCAAGTAGAGAAGTAGGCACTGGGGAGAGAGGAGGCAGTCAGGTAGAGTCTCATAAATCCATGGCAAGGAGCTTGGATACTATTATAATTGCAATGGGAGACAGGAGGATTTTAGAGCTGAAAATGATTTCTGTCATTTTGGCTGACATTAGGGGATGGATTGGGGTGAGCATGGTAAGACTGGAGATGTAGAGAGGGCTTAGGAGGCTATTGCGAGAGTCAGTTTGCAAAAGGCTTGGTACACATTGGGTGCACAATAAACCATGACTTCATTTTCCTTCCCTCTCTTATAATTGTGACGTGCTTTGTACTTCCCAAAGCACTTTCAATTTGTTATTTTATTTGATCTGCATTATAGCACTTTCAATTCATTATTTCATTTGATCTTCATAATAGCTGAAGGGGGTCAGGTGGGTATATCACCCCCCTTCACACCTGTGGTAACTGAGGCTTTGAAGGGAAAAGTGGCTTTCAGGAGATCCATCAGCCAGTAACTCCTGGAACTGGTTCTCAAATCAAATCAAGGAACTTGACCAATCCCTAATTCTACCATATTATGCAACGTCCAGATGAAATCATCTAATTAGTTAATTTGTTAAGCACAAAGAAGTAATTTAAAATTTCCAGGGGTTATGATTTGCAAGCAGAAAAAGAAAAACAGAAAAAGAAAAATAGCAGTGAAGGAGCTGATGTTTCCCTAGGAACAGCCTGGATCCAAACTTCAGAGTAGTTGCGTGAAGAACACTGCATTTCACTTGAGTCACAATGATGCTTTTCTTTCCATCTTTATTGACCCCAGTGGGGCCCACTAAAAAGGATCCAGTGTGCTCCATGTCTGAGAAGATACATTTTTGCTCATTAAACACCAAACAGAGGTTAAGACATCCACAAATCAACATTATTTAGACTGAAAGAGGCAAACATTCCTTTCAAAGACTTTCATTTCCTCTGGAAACATGTGCTACCTGAGCCGTAGCCACCAAAATATGTATTTTCTTTTCCTTTTAAGGAAATGCCACCTCATTGCAAAACCTCAAATGCAACACCCCAAATGAAAGGAGAGGTTTCTCAGGTACGGCAGGGAGAAAACTGAGATTCAAAAGCCGCTGTGTTCTCGTCAGCTAGGGACTGCATCTGAAACTGTCTGTGGATAGTGTTTAATGTTCTGCAAATCTTCTACTGAAAAGAGATTTTCGTCACAATTGCATTATAATGTTTTTCCCCAAGATCGCTCCTTGTTTAGGAGCCAACAGCTCAAACCTTGAACAAATTGTTCCCAGACCTTCCTTATTTCCAATGTCCTCGTGAAGAAAGAGGCAGGCATAAGGGAGGATCAGTCTTACCTCACCTTTGTCCTTGGCACCAGGGAACACCAGATAAGTTGCTGTAACCCCTTGTTTTGACTTTGAGGACTATAATAAGCAATTGGCCCTCTTTTCTTTTTCTTATTTTTTTCTTTGGCAGAGTTTTGTTAGAATTAATTCACTTGGATTTGCTGTTTTGCTTGAATCTCTGTGGAAATGACTAATGCAGAGCATTATAAGCATAGTCTCCACGCTTATGGAGCATGGGCCATTATGGCCCAGTGGGAAATGGAGAACTGTAAACATGAAGAGGGAACTTATCCAGTAAGCTAGGGGAGGGAGCGGCAGAGAGGGGGAGAAGTTACTAGAACACAATGCTGCAGTGGCTCCCAGGTGTGCTCAGAGGAAGCTCTGGGCTTGGGCATTCAGGAAAGACACTTATGAGGATGCAAGGTTGCCACACATGCCTCCTTGGCTTGGCTTTGTTGTCACCACTGAGAAACCCCAGCCCCTTTCCCCTTGGCCCCTGCCCAGAGGTGGAAGGAAGGGGTGGGTGCCAGTGTTTGTGTGGCTGCATTTGCATCTCAGTTCTGGGGAGAAGGTGCAGTGGGGGGACCCAGCTGTGGCTGTCCTGCAGAAGCAGCAGCAAAGGGGGCGCCTGGGACATGCTGTGCTTTCTCCTCTCCCTGCAGCTGCTCCACCTGTGCACAAGCGTCCCTGTCGGCACTTGCTTAAGTGTTCAGGCCACTTCCTGACCCTGTAGGGGATCTTTCCAATCCCTAGACATCTCCTCCTTTTCAAAGGCTTCCTGGATTTCTTCCCCTGCCATTCCCACTTCTCCCCAAACATTTTCCTCTTTCTGGCACTTGGTGAGAGTTTAAGTATTTACTACATCCGATGAGGGTTATCAGTGCACAAGTTTGTATCCTTAGGGTTCTTTGATTGCAAGCAACACAAAGTAACTCTGGTTGGCCAGGGGAATGGGGTTATGGGGAGGTAGATCAGGTGCTTATAGAATCAGAGAGAATGTTGGAAAACTAGGCTAGGAGACAAGCAAGAGGTGAGAAAGCCCTAGAGTATGAGGCAGCAAAGCCCCAGGAGTGGAATTCTAGCAGGACTGCATGCCCAGGGTGCCACGACAGGGATGTAGGACTCTGGACATATCCCCATTCCTAGGGACACCCACTCAAGATGCGGAGATGGGAAAGCCCCTACTACTGAGTGTGGTCCCATACCTGTCCCCTGTGGCACTGGGGTACTGAGGGAGGCTCTGGGGGAAGAAGATTTTGATTGCTTTATTTGGAGGGCAGGTGCGTGGGTTTACCATCCCACTACAATTCAAACCAGGAGGAAATCAGGGATCGGGGTGCTCTTCGAGAAGGTGAATGGATGCTGAATGGGGTGTGAAGGGGAGAACAAAGCCACCACATTTTCTCCCTTCCCCTTCTGTCCCTGATGCAGAGTCGCCTGGAGGACTGAGTCGGCAGGTGTGGGAGGTGCTCAGCTGGGCTTACTGCTGCATGTTTAACACAGGGAAGAGAGATGCCTTCAGAGAGGAGGCCGGGTGCCTGTCTCTCCTTGGAATTGTTAGCCATAAATGCTCAGGGAACTGGGGCGGAATCTCCCGGGGAACCTGAGGAGGATTCCTTCCCAGATCCCCTGTGGTTGCCTGGGAGTGAGCAAAACGTGGGAATAAGTGCAGCTGAGAACTGGAGGAGACAAATCACACCTGCATCACCTCTACCTAGGAATCCCTTGCTATCCTAATGGCTAACGATGGCTTTCTTTGTCTTCTGGCCTTCCCGCTATGCCCACACTAGGACCCCAGACTGCATATATTTATTTCTGAAGCAAGTTTTAAAAATGCAGCACCTCATAATGGTTGGTGGTTGAGTTACAGTTTTAACCGGTTGAGAGTTACATTTGACAAGACAAGCATTGGCTCTGTGATGCTGTGGAAGCCATGTCACTTCTTTGGGCTCCACTTTCTTCCTCTCTAACATAGTGGAGGCTCAAAGTGTTTCCAGTCTCAACAGTCCCCATGCTCAAGGAGCAATCCACTCAGCTAGCACATCGGAGTCTCATTTATTTGGGGCTGCACTATGAATTGAGAGGCACAGCTGGTCTCCTAGTGACTGCCATGCAACACTGAGGTACTCTATTTCCTCTGCCTATTTTCCCCCTTAAAGCGCTCTGGCAAAAGAGCCCAGAGGTGCTGTGGAGTGGGAAGAAGCCAAAGATTTTAATATACGTGTGGTGATATTTAGGGCCATGTCAGCATCTCCAAACTGAGCGGGTAGACTTACAGCTCACAAGAGGATGACTTTGGCTCATGTTCCGCTTAAAAACAAAACAGAAATTCACTAGAAATCCAAATATCCTTCAGCAGAAAAGAAGGGACACCTGGTGCAAGTCAGGTGTTATGCAGAGGAAGAGTGATTCCTATTGATACTCATCTTGGAGAGTTGCATATTAGCATATTCAAGACCCCTCTAGGTCCCATAGTAAAGACAGAGGTTTAACTCTTTATGACATAGCCCTCCCAAAACTTATTTGCACATGCAATATTCTCTTTTTGTGGAATACTTGTTAACTGCTGGTAACTCTGCCTGATCTCTTTGCACATACTCTTTTTCATGGGGTGGGAACTTCCCATGTGAACTGACCCTGGGGCCCTTCCAATCTCTCTCCATAGAGCTGAGGCATGTTAGACAGCTTGTAAAGAAATGACTCAATCAATAACGTCATTCAGTATTCTTGAGAGCTCACCATGGATCAGGTATTGTGCTGGGTATAAAAAAGAAAGATTTGTAAAAGTAAGTGGTCTCTTTCCTCAAGGAGCTTATAGTCTAGTGGGAAGAGATTCATGAAAATGATGTGGACTTGCCTTTAGTGTAATAAATGTTTGGGTCTAGGAGCTGCAGAGATCCTCCAGGGTCAGCTCATGAGATGACTTGGAGAGTCCAGTGGCTGTACTTGGCAGCAGGGATGGGTCAGGCTCAGGCTCAGGCAGGTGTTGAGTCAGATCCCCAGAGCTGACTCTAGCTGGGTCCTGGGTGGGCAGACAGTTTGCAAACTGGATGATCAAGGAGAGGGGACTTGGGGCGGCTTAGGTAGGGGATGAGAAGAAGGGTCTGGTTAGGCAAAGAGCTGAGGGTCTGAAGTCAAATGCGGGCGACCAAGGAAGTGTCAGAAACTACAACCAGAGTAAATGGTCCCTGTTTCCCCAAGTATACCTTCCTTGTCTATGGGACTTGCCATGAATCATCTGGGTACTTCGGGAATCCGTGTCACATCTCTGGGCCTCAGCTTTTTCATTTGATGATGGAAATGGTTCTAATGTTCTGTAATTATTTGGCCCTGTGTTCATTTCCTAGGGATGCTATAATAAATCACTACAAACTTGGTGACTTAAAAAAAAAAAAAAACAGTAATGTTCTCATCATTCTGGAAATCAAAGTATCAGCAGGGCCATGTTGCCTCTGAGACTCCAGAAAGAATCCTTCCTTGTCTTTCCTGGCTTTTATTGGTTGCCAGCAATCCTTGGAATTCTTTGACTTATAGCTGCATCTTTACAATGTCTGCTTCTCTCTTCACACAGCCTTCTTCATTGTGTGTCTTCAAACCTCCCCTGTCCTTAAAAGGACACCAGTCACTGGATTTAGGGCCCACCCTAATCCATCATGACCTTAATTTCATTACATCTGCAAATACCTTATTTTCAACTATGGTCACAGGCACAGGTAGCAGGGGTTAGGATTTCAGTATACCTTTGAGGGGGATGTAATTCAACCCACTACAGCCTTCCATAGACAGAAAGGACCGACTCACCCAAGGCATGTTGAACCACCTTCTAAATTATGTCATAAGCAAAAAGAGTGATCAAGTTTGGCCATGTTTGCAGAAAATACGCAAGTGGAAAAGCATGGCATTTGGCTACTTATTAGTCTCCCTGCTGCTAGTCTCATATTCTCCTGTCCATTCTCTACTGTGTTCTAAGAAGGATTGTAATAAAATACACGTCTAATCATATCACTCCCTTGTTCAAAATTCTTTGGTGGCTTCACCTGGCTTAAAGCATAAATGCTTTACTCCATTACCAGCCCTTCATGGCCCGGTCCCTGCCCAATCCAGCCTGGGTTCATGATTTGTTCCTCCAACTCATCAGAGGACTGGGAAAAGAAGTCAGAGGGCACAGTCATGTGGAAAGGGAAACCCCAGTCACCCTGCAGAGGATGAGGCTGCTTCACTGTGGAGTCTGCTCCAGAATGGGACAAAAAGATTTATGCATCAGAGGAAGGCAGTGAGAGTTCTGCCAAAAAAAAAGAAAGAAAAAAAGGAAAGTGACCATTGAGGGATAAGGAGTCACATGAGATGAAGGTCTGTCAGTAGAGTGTGTGAGACCACCATCATTACTTCGCAAGTGTGGAGACCATGAGTTGGATTGGAGTTGGATGAACATTAAAATAGGACAACAACCTCAGTGTGGGCACTCACATAAGAAGGTGCCTTGCCCCTTTCTTCTCCCTGCCCAACACCAGAAGGTAAATCCCTGGAAGAGACAGCAGAGGGGAGGTGGTAAAAATGCAAATCCTAACCCACCCCTGCCCATGACCCGGGACAAGAGGAGCTATAAATCCAGTCAGTGCAGGATGGTCGGAGGAGAACCTTGAAACAAATAGAAGCTTGCAGTTTTAAAATAGATGGCACAGAGTCCCGAGTGGGAAGACAAACACTCTCTAATAGCTAAAATGACAGAGTATAGCCACTTGCAGGTCCTAAAAAAATAAAATTATGTTAGATTGATGTCTGTGAACTTGAGACTCTTCCACAGTCTTTGAGAAGAGAAACTAAGGCAAAAAGATGTTAAATAGCTATTCTGTTCAGTTGAGGAAAAATAAATTGTACATGGTTGTTGACATATTACTAAGTGCTCTTTAGATCTTAGCTATTATTATTTCAAGCAAGGAGAATAACATGTACAAAAACACTGGCATGAAAGAGCAGATACTCTACTTAACCTTGTATTGTCTCCATTTCAGCAGTTTTTCAGTTGCTTTACATCTCTGCTTCCCTGCTTGACCATGTGTACTGAGCTTCGTACAGAAATGAATGAGTGAATGAATAAATGAAGAATGGAGTTAATACATTGAATGGTATCTCTTTTTTTCACATTGCAGAATTTAAGAGAGGGCTAGGTGGGTGGCTTTAGCTACAATTGTTGGGAGGCTGAATAAAGATAGTGATAAACTCAGGATATGGAATACTTCCTCTGAGATGTGGGCTGTAATAAACTCAGGTTTGTGAGAGAATGAATGAGAATGGTCTGACACCTTGAACTCAAGTTTTGACCAGTGGTGGGGGGTGCGATGGGTTGATGTTTCCAAGGTTTCTGGTTTCCAGGGAGGCTTAGGCAGCCTGGATGAGATGACCAGTGACAGCAGGAATGCAAAGCTCTCCATTTATTTTCTGTGCTTCTCCTATGGTCATTATGTCAAGTGGTTGCACATTAGATTCGGTCTTTACGAGATCAATGTTACATGGAAGAAAGTGCTCCATGTGAACCAGTTCTGCTGCAATAATGAAAAAGAACCAGCAGGAATCCAGCTTAGTAAGGCAAAATCCTCACTAAAAAGGCAGTACAGGCTCCATTTGCTGAAATTCAGTGAAGCATGGTGCTTACTTGGAATTTTAGAGAGACATTCTCCCAATCCAAAACAACAACTTATTCCCGAGAAATTACTCTTGGGAGAAAAACACTGTTCTTCCTGCTAGAACCCGGGTTTCCCAGGCCTCACCAATATGAAAGGGTAGGAATGTGGGTAGCTGTTCTGTCCCCAGCACTGCAGAATCTGGCACATGGTAGCTGCTCAATAAGTATGTGAGGATTAGAATGAAGTTGGATTTGTGGTTCTAAGGGAGAACATAGCTGACGTTCACAGGGCAGAGCTCATGGTGCAGTCTTCTTAAAGGGCTAAATGAGGGGCAGTCTTCTTAAATGGCTAAATGAGGGGCAGACTGAGATTATGACTGAGAGAGTTGAGAGGAGACATATCCCTCTGCAGGAGATGCAGGCCACAGGACTCAAGATCAGCTTGGTTTTAGGAGATTTTAACAATCAGTCCTTTCTTAAGGTGAAGGCCTGCATCTGGCAATCTCTCTGCCTCTTCAGAAGTTAACATTTTATTTTGATTTCAAAAAGCACCAAATGTATTTATGTAGTAACTCCATATACCAGGCTTTGTGGTAGGTACTGCACAGAGCACGGTTCCTGTGTTTGTTGAGCTTGCTTTCTAGCCTACGAGACAGATACATAAACAAAAATGGGGCGATAAAGGATACACAAAGAACTGTGGCTGTTTTCCTTTTTAACATCCAGGGACAAGAGCCTCGGCCACTCAGAACACTGACAGCATCCCTGCGGTGATGCTTTCCTCCTGCCCATTTCAACACTTTACTCCATGGCCATGCTGCTGTGTATGATACTGTATAAAACAACTGCATGAAAGTGGAAATCTTGTTTGCAAGTGTCTTACTTTCTCCTGATGGTCCTCAATAACGCTTTGGCTCCATGGAGACTGCTGACCCATGGACCTGGCCAAGAGCATTTAAACCACTGACCCTGACTGAAATCATCCAGGGGGTGACTATAGTACAGAGAAGAGTTTTGATAACTAAACCCTGGGACACTCTAATAGAATTCAGGGAGATGCAGAGGAACCAGCAAAGGAGACCAAGAATAAGTAGCTCATGAAGGAAGGAAAACCCGAGAGTGGGACGTTCTGGAAGTCACACTGTCAGGTTTTCCTTCCCAAGAAACGGAAGAAAATGAAAGTGCTTTAGAGGAGACCATGATCAACTGGGTGAGGTGCTGTTGAAAGAGTCAAGCAGGATGAGGACTGAAATTGACCTTGGATTTAGTGACTTGGGTGTCATTGGGAAACAGTTTCAATGGGATGGTGGGAGAGAAATTATGACCGGAATGGGTTCAGGAATGGATGAGAAGAGAGGAATTGGAGATAGCTAGTAAAGACAACCCTTTTAATGAATTTTGATTTAAAAGAGAAAATACAGACATGGGGCAATAGAGAGGGATGTGGGGTAAATATTTTTTTTAAGTGGGAGAAATACTGTATTATTTTGCTAGTAGGAAATTTTCAGTAAAGAGTGAAACACGAATGATGCAGGAGAAAGTGAAGGGGCAAGTGGAGAATGTAGGAGCCAGTGGGATGCCCAGCAGGGCAGGCGGCAGGAGCAGGAGAGTTCGCTCCTGGTAACAGAGTGGTGGGGGAGGGAAGCCAGAGCATCTGAGAGTAGATGCACTAGGGTAGACTGGGTGAGGGGTGAAGGTGCAGGTTCTTCTTGGATTGTTTCCATTTTCCCCATGGATTAGGAAGCTGTGAGTGAGGCCAGGGAAGAGGTGTTTGAGGAGGAGAGTGTGAGGAATTCATCTATGAGATGAATGGTGTGAGTGTATCAGGGGAATGATTTTGAACCCCAGCTCTGGGAAGCTTCTAACAACACATCAATGCCTGAGCAGGAAAGAGGGAGAGGGACTGGAGGAGGCAGTGGGAACATGAAGAACCCTTTCCCCAGCACCAGGGCTGGTTGTGCTGTGAGGGGCATGGGAGGGAAACTGCCATCATATGAGAGGCCCTCTGATACGGTTTGGATTTGTGTCCCCGTCTAAATTCCATGTCGAATTGTAGTCCCCAGTGTTGCAGGAGGGGCCTGGTGGGAGGTGATTGGATCACGAGGGTGGAGTTCTTTCTTGCTGTTCTTGTGATAGTGAGTTTTCATGAGTTCTGATTGCTTAAAAGTGTGTGGCATCTCCCCTTTTGCTCTTCCTCCTGCTCCAGCCATGTAGGACGTGCCTGCTTCCCCTTTACCTTCCACTATGACTGTAAGTCTCCTGAGGCCTCCCCACCTGTGCTTCCTATATAGCCTGCAGAACTGTGAGCCAATTAAATCTCTTTTTAGCAGTGTGAGAACGGACTAATATGCCCTCAGAGGATGGATGCCCTTGGGGACTGTGGCATTCAGTGAAAGCAAGAGAAGAGGTGTGGGACCAGGGCTTTGCTGCCTGCAAGCAAAGACAGCAAGTTGAGCCTGGCTCTCTGCTCTTCACCCATTGCCCTGCTCTTTGCTGTTCACTGTTTATTTATGGACCTAGAATGAGGGCCCCCACAGGGCAAGGACTGACTGAGGCCTGTTCACTGCTTTACTAGAATGAGAGACCCCACAGGGCAAGGACTGACTGAGGCCTGTTCACTGCTTTACTCCTAGTGTCCTGGACAGTACCCAGTATGTACTATACCTGTGGCTCTCAAACTTTTTGTTTCAGAAACCCTTTTTACACCCTTCAATTTTTTTTTTGGTGGATTATATCTATCAAGATTTTCATATTAGAAATTAAAGCATAATGTCTAAAAATACTTATTTAAAAATACATAAATATTTATTATACTCTTAAATAGTTCATTAAAATAACCAAACCCATTACATGTTAACATAAAGAACCTGTTTTTATGAAAAAATGACTATATTTTTGGAAACCAAAAACATATATTAAGAAGAGTGGCCTTGTTTTACATTTTTGCAAATCTCTTTAACTGTTTGACTTAAAATAAAAGGCTACGGATTCTTCTATCTGCTCCTGCCCTTCAATATGTTCTTTTATCTGTGGTTGTGCAGCCTCTGGGAATCTCCACAGGACACTTGTGAGAGAATGAGAGTAAAAGAGACAGATAATGTCTTAGTAGTATTAGAACATAGTTCTGACCTCTTTGATACCCCCGAAAGGGTCTTCAGGACTCCCAAGGGTCCCCATATCATAATTTGAGAATTGCTTTAAGACAATCTTCAAATATTTGCCTCTTACCTGGCTAATAGACTGAATGAATGGATGAATGAAGCTCTCATTGAATTATGTCAATACTTCTTTAATTGGGCTTCCAGCTGCCACCCAGGTCTCCCCCTGTGACCACCTTCCACCTTGTTGCATGTTGTTGCAGAGTGATCTTTCCACTGCCCCGCTGTCACCTTTGGTCAGGTGTAACCTGGTAGCACAACAACCATGGTCTCTTGACCTGTGGCCTGTCTGCCTTTTTGGCTTCTTCTTTTTATGCTCCCTGCCCAGCCCTGAGATAGGCTCCAGCCATATCTAATTGCTTCTACTCATGTCATTTCCATGCCTACAGTATCCTTTCTTGTGTCTTCTCTTCTGTGTTCTCCACAACACATTGTCTGGCAAACTCGTACAGCTCCTTCAAAATCCTATTTAAGGTCACCTCCCTGATGCTTTTCTTGCCTGCCCACCTATCACCAGAACTACAGCTAGATGAAGAAGCATGTGTCCAGACCTCTATAGAAAACACAAAGACCTTCAAGTTCATGGCTGGATGACTAGAGTGGGTGACAACACCTCACATGCATTTTGCCTTTAGTCCTCACTGCAACCTGTGCTGTGGCTGCTAAGTGACTGGGCTAGGATCAAACCCAGGCCCCTTTAGATCGTAGCTCTGGAGCCAAATAGCTCTAAACCAAAGCCTGAGGAGCTTGGTTTTAAATGCCCCAGCTATAGATGCTAGGCAAGTTATTTAATATTGCTAAGGCTTGATACCCTCATCTGTAAAATGGGTTGCTAATTGGATCTGTTCTAAAGGGTTTGTAAATTTTCAACACATTAGTACACAGCAAAGGTTTAGTAAACCTCTGATGTATAGTAGGTGCTCAGTAACTACTAGCTCTTGTTATTTATTACCATGCAACCATTAGTTCTTATATTCCTCATTCTAAGTGTAGACAGACATTTGTGTCATTTTTTTATTTGACTTTGAAATCATAAAAGGCATATCTATCTATGTATCCACAGCATCTACCATAGTGCATGGCATCTAACCAGCAGATGTTCGGTAAATATCCCATGGGTGAAAGGATGAATTAAGGGCAAGGTGCGGTCTGAATCAAGGAGGCATAGTCCCTGTTTACTGCAATCTATTTTGGCTAACTTGCATTTTTCATGTTGTCAGCTGAGCTACACATTCAAGTCAGCATTTTGTGAAGGACCTTTATGGAACTTCCCTTTTCAGGGTGACCAGAGGCTTTTTCTCAGACGTTATCTCCTCTGAGGGAACCTGCAAGGAAATATAATTTGAAGAAAAATGTTTGGTGATGGCAGGCACTGAAACCTCCTTTGAGATGTGCCCTTTGAAAGCATACACATTTTCAGATGCAAAAGCAAACCCATGGAACCTGGTAGCTTCCAGGCGTAGACCCTTCTAGACCACATCTGTGTGTAGCATGTCTGTGTATAGCCCTCCCATCGTGGACTCCCCTGCCAGCCCCCTCTGTCGGTGACCTGTAGGAAGAGAGGCTGGGGTGTGGGGGACTTTTACCAGCCTCCTTCCACGTTTCTTGAATAGCATCTCACACTGAACCTCTCACACTTTCCCTGTAAAGAATGGTGGAGAACTGAGTTCTAGTCCTTCCACACGTTCACTTAGTGGCCTTGCACATACCATTGTTTGTTATTGCTGTTATAATTGTTCCTTTGAGGAGGAGGAGTGTCATTAAAAGTCCATCCTCAACTGGGGAAGAAAATAACCTCTGGTCTAGGATTGTGCATCTCATACCAGAAGACTGCCAATCACAATGATTAAAGGTATCAGTTTGGGGTTCAAACAAACCCAGACATAAATCCTGGCTCTGCTTCTTTCTGGCTGGGTGAGATTTCATACAATCTCCCCAAGCCTCCACCTCCTCATTGGCAAAATACAGACAATGCTATTTTCCTCATAGTATAATCGTGAGAGTTAAGTGAGTTAGGACACGTAAAGCTCTTAGGATGTTCCCAAGTATTTAATAAGTGCTCCAGAAATTCTAGCTATTATTAGTACATAAAATCACAGGATAAATAGGGTACGTTTGGGAAATCATTTTGATTTGGGGAAGAGTTTTGAAGTTTGATTATCTTAATAAAGCAAGAATATTATGCATTTTAAAAAATACATTTAAAAATAAAACAAGAGCTTTCAGAGAAAATAAAATTGTGCTTTTAATGTCTGCTTTGCCCTTTCTGAACATGGCTGAAAGCCCGCTCTCCTCTAATTGCGGTGGGGGGGAGGCTTTACGTCTGCACGCCGGGCCCCAGTACCAGGGAGCTTTAACACATACAGATTCCTAGGTCCGTAATCTCAAGTTACCAGAGGAAGGCAGCCACTCAGAAGGCTGTCCTCAAGGAAGGCTTAGAAAAAGGGAGGGGGCAGGGGCTTGTCCTCTCTGGAACTCCTAAACCTGTACAGACGAGTCAGCAATTAATCTGCTGCCTCAGGCCAGACCAGGGTTGATAGGGCAGGGGAGGATGTGGGCAGTCACAGACATTTCTCTACTCTGAAGTCTGTCAGTGCTCTGAAGTGTTTCCACCCCAGAGTCTATGCGCTTACCATTTCCTCCACACTTAAACTCACTTCAAGGCTCTGCCCTGGCTGTCGGAAGGGTGGACAGAACCCCTGAGAATGTGACCATGACCTCACCTGCCCCATGGCTTTTTTGCTTGCATTTGTGGCAAGGCCTGAACATATGGTTTTTGATAGATCTTTCAGGGTAATTAAGTACTAAAAGGCAAGTAAAATATGTGGGTGCTGGCTGGATAGCTGCTCCGTCACACCCTCTGCAGGGCCGCGTGGGCAGCATGTTGCTTTAATATCTAGGGCATATGATGGCTCGTGGTCTCTAGTGGCCTGGGTCATCATAGGTCTATTTAAGGTCAATTAGGACAAGGTCTGAACAAAGGATTAATATAAATCTGACAAATCAGGTTAGAAAACGTATTTATATTGTCAGATTTCTTGAGTAGTAGCCTTTCTCAGTTCAGGCTGAACGATGGCATTCAATGTGCATACTTACTCATTTTGACAGCTAACAAGATAAATATGTCAGCATGTGATTTGCTAAATACTTTCCCATGAATTTCAGTTAGAAGTTGCCAACGAGGTGCACACTTTGGAAAAGGGATGTGTGTTGGATTCAAGGTAGTGACTGTAAAGCAATTTGTTTCTGCCTGCTCTGCCCAGGCACTTGCCTCTGATGGCTAGGTGATCATGTCTGCGCCTGCTGGCGGACTCAGGATGAAGCATAGTAGTGTTAGAGGGCCACTGACAGGGTCTGGGCCTGGTCAAAGGTGCTCTGTGGGTACAGGCAAAAGGCACAGCTTATCTGCACCTTGGGCTTTGCTTTGGGTATGGCATTTATGCAGCCATAGGAGCGCCAGGATCCATAGCACAGGCAGGGGACTGGCACTGTCAGACTGCTTGAGGAGTGTCAGAATCTGGCCCTGGAGAGAACCTCATGCACCTCAGAGGAAACTAGAGGATGGCTAGGGGCTGGCAATATGGCAGATGGGACCCCATGGTGGGTGGCTCCCTGTGATTCCTTGCCTTGCCTGCCACACATTGGCTTATTGAGGGCCCCTGCATGAACCTTCTCCATGTCTTTGGGGGCTACGTTGGTAATAGAGGACACTTCTGGGTTAATGTTCTCCTTTTGCCTGGGCCGTAGCTCCTGTTGACAAGTATCTAGGGACATGGGATGCTTCCACGTTTGTGACACAGTGGACCTGCGTTTGGAGCACGTGCTTTCACAAATGGGTCATGCCAGTTCTATAGGGGATTCCCATCCCCACCCCACACTGTGTCCTGTTCTCTGATCCTTTCCCATGACTGTGTCGTGTCTCCGCCGCGAGAGGGCAAACTCTTGGACAGGGAGGCCTCTGTTTTCCCTTTAGTAGCCCCCACAATACTCAGGTAGGCACTCAACACATTCTTGTTGGTTGACCAAGTGACTAAAGAGACTTCTCATCTTGCCGAAATAGGAGACAAGCTAGAAGTTAAGGCAGTCTTCATTTCCTCAATAAGATTTTTCCCAAAGTGTTTTTTTTTCCTTGTCAATCTGATTGTACAAAGTCTAGCATATGCGAGTGGCTTTCAAAAAGTTCGTGGAAAATGTATCTTATGAAAATACTAGGCATGGATTTCAAAAAATTTTGCACCAAGATAAACTTGTACTACCATGTTATAACATATCTGAGGAGAATCTAGTTTGAGGCACTAAGAAGGGTAAGACATCAGTTTAAAAAGAGATCCTATCAAAGCAACATGAATTCTACTAAAATTGAAACAAGAACCAACATTAAATTTGTGGTGAAGTTTGATGGAATCACTGATACTTTATGAAAAGTTTATGGGGACAAGGCCCTCAAAGAAATCAGCAGTTTACAAGTGGATAACTTATTTTAAGAAGGGAAAAGATGATGGTGAAGATAAAGCCAGCAGGAGCAGATCATCCTGTTTGTGTCCTAATTGAGGAGGACTGACAATTAACAGTAGGAACAATAGCCAACACCACAGACACCTCAATTGGTTCAGCTTACACAATTCTGACTGAAAAGTTGAAGTTGAGCAAACTTTCCACTTGATGGGTGCCAAACCATTGCACCCAGATCAGCTACAGACCAGAGGAAGGATTTCAATGGAAATTTTAAACAAGTGGAATCAAGAGTCTGAAGCATTTCTTTGAAGAATTGTAATAGGAGATGAAACATGGCTTTACCAATACAATCCTGAAGACAAAGTACAATCAAAGCAATGACTACAAAGAGGTTGAAGGAGTCCAGTCAATGAAAAATCAGACTGGTCAAGAGCAAAGTCATGGCAACAGTTTTGTGGGATGCTCAAGGCATTTTGTTTATTGACCTTCTGGAGGACCAAAGAACAATAACGTCTACTTATTATAAGAGTGTCTTAAGAAAGCTAGCCAAAGCTTTAGCAGAAAAACACCAGGACATCTTCAACAGAGGGTTCTTCTTCACCATGAAAATGTTTCTGCTCATTACTCTCATCAAACAAGGGCAACTTTCTGAGAGTTTAGATGAGAAGTCATTGGGCATCCACTTTACAGTCCTGAGTTGGCTCCTATGACTTCTTTTTGTTTTCTAATCTTAAAAACATCTGTAAAGGGCATCCATTTCTCTTCAGTTAAAATGTAAGAAAGTCTGCATGGACATGGTTAAATTCCAGGACCCTAAGTTCTTTAGGGATGGAATAAATGACTGGCATCATTGCTTACCAAAGTATCTTAAACTTGCTGGAGCTTATGTTGAGAAATAAAGTTTACATTTTTAATTTTTATCTTTTAATTCCATTTTCCCATGAACTTTTTGAAGGCTTTCGTAGGTCGACTAGTCAAATGTCTCCTTAAGTACTTAATCTATTAATTTAGGAATACACATGTATTTAAAAATCACATAGTACATAAAGCATTTTATTTTGGAGTACACTTTACTAAAATACTTCATTACACTGCAGGTGTCTTTGACATCGCTGTCTTTTTCTTACCAGAGCTGCATTTGCAGTGGTTTTTCAGAGCACTGTTGAGCTAGAGCCCTTTTTGAATCCATATATGACATTGATAGCAAACTACCATTGCATATGCTATGGTCTGAATGTTTGTGTTCACCCTCAAATTCACAGGTTGAAATTGCAGCCCCCAAGGTGATGGTATTAGGAGGTGGGGTCTTTGGGAGGTGATTAGGTCATGAGGATGGAGCCCACATGAATGGGATTCGTGCCCTTATAAAATAAGAGCACTGAAAGAGCTTGTTTACCTCTTCTACCGTGTGAGGACAAGCAAGAAGGTACAATTTATGAACCAGAAAGCCCTTAACAGACACTGAATCTGCCAGCACCTTGACTTTGGACTTCCAAGCCTTTAAAACTATGAGGACCAAGTTTCAGCTCTCTATAAGCTATTCAGCCTGTGATGTTTTGTTATAGCAGCCCCAAAAGACTAAGACAGCATGCATGAAAATATTTCAAGGAAATCACTTATCACTATATCATAAGTGTCTTTGTCATGCTTGCTCACAATATCTAACATAACTGTGAAGGCACAGCTGCAGGAATAATCACTACAGTTGTGTTATGCTCTTTTGCCTTCTTTATTTGTAGCCAAATTTATATGGTCATCTGTATAAACATCCCAAACTAGTATCGACTGAGGTCATGTAGCCTAACACACTTCCTCCTACTAGAACTTTGTTAGTGTAGATAAAATCTTAGAGAGAGGTTCTTTGCTATGAAAAATGTGACTACAAAAACTCAGATAAAGGCAACTCCTCTCTCCTTTTTCTTTAAAAAGATAATTTTTTGGGAAAAAAGAGCTCACTTTATTTGGGGGTATATATAGTATTTCATATTTAAGAATGGGGGGGGCGGAGCAAGATGGCCGCATAGGAACAGCTCCAGTCTCCAACTCCCGGCGCGAGCGACACGGAAGACCGGTGATTTCTGCATTTTCAACTGAGGTACTGGGGTCATCTCACTAGGGAGTGCTGGACAATCGGTGCTGGTCAGCTGCTGCAGCCCGACCAGCGAGAGCTGAAGCAGGGCGACGCATTGCCTCACCTGGGAAGCGCAAGGGGGAAGGGAATCCCTTTTCCTAGCCAGGCGAACTGAGACACACAACACCTGGAAAATCGGATAATTCCCACCCCAATACTGCGCTTTAAGCAAACGGGCACACCAGGAGATTATACCCACACCTGGCCGGGAGGGTCCCACAGCCACGGAGCCTCCCTCATTGCTAGCACAGCAGTCTGCAATCTAACCGCAAGGCAGCAGCGAGACTGGGTGAGGGGCGCCCACCATTGCTGAGGCTTAAGTAGGTAAACAAAGCCGCTGGGAAGCTCAAACTGGGTGGAGTTCACAGCAGCTCAAGGAAACCTGCCTGTCTCTGTAGACTCCACCTCTGGGGACAGGGCGCAGCTAAAAAAACAACAGGGAAAGCAGCAGAGGCCTGTGCAGACCCGAACGACTCTGTCTGACAGCTTTGAAGAGAGCAGTGGATCTCCCAACACGGAAGTTGAGTTCTGAGAACGGACAGACTGCCTGCTCAAGTGGGTCCCTGACCCCTGAGTAGCCTAACTGGGAGACATCCGCCACTAGGGGCAGTCTGACACCCCACACTTCACAGGGTGGAGTACACCCCTGAAAGGAAGCTTCCAAAGTAAGAATCAGACAGGTACACTCTCTGTTCAGCAATATTCTATCTTCTGCAACCTCTGCTGCTGATACCCAGGCAAACAGGGTCTGGAGTGGACCTCAAGCAATCTCCAACAGACCTACAGCTGAGGGTCCTGACTATTAGAAGGAAAACTATCAAACAGGAAGAACACCTATACCAAAACCCCATCAGTACGTCACCATCATCAAAGACCAGAGGCAGATAAAACCACAAAGATGGGGAAAAAGCAGGGAAGAAAAGCTGGAAATTCAAAAAATAAGAGCGCATTTCCCCTGCAAAGGAGCGCAGCCCATCGCCAGCAATGGATCAAAGCTGGTCAGAGAATGACTTTGACGAGATGAGAGAAGAAGGCTTCAGTCCATCAAACTTCTCAGAGCTAAAGGAGGAATTACGTACCCAGCGCAAAGAAACTAAAAATCTTGAAAAAAGAGTGGGAGAATTGACAGCTAGACTAATTAATGCAGAGAAGGTCATAAACAAAATGACAGAGATGAAAACCATGACACGAGAAATACGTGACAAATGCACAAGCTTCAGTAACCGATTCGATCAACTGGAAGAAAGAGTATCAGCGATTGAGGATCAAATGAATGAAATGAAGCGAGAAGAGAAACCAAAAGAAAAAAGAAGAAAAAGAAATGAACAAAGCCTGCAAGAAGTATGGGATTATGTACAAAGACCAAATCTACGTCTGATTGGGGTGCCTGAAAGTGAGGGGGAAAATGGAACCAAGTTGGAAAACACTCTTCAGGATATCATCCAGGAGAACTTCCTCAACCTAGTAGGGCAGGCCAACATTCAAATTCAGGAAATACAGAGAACACCACAAAGATACTCCTCGAGAAGAGCAACTCCAAGACACATAATTGCCAGATTCACCAAAGTTGAAATGAAGGAAAAAATCTTAAGGGCAGCCAGAGAGAAAGGTCGGGTTACCCACAAAGGGAAGCCCATCAGACTAACAGCAGACCTCTCGGCAGAAACTCCACAAGCCAGAAGAGAGTGGGGGCCAATATTCAGCATTCTTAAAGAAAAGAATTTTCAACCCAGAATTTCATATCCAGCCAAACTAAGTTTCATAAGTGAGGGAGAAATAAAATCCTTTACAGATAAGCAAATGCTTAGAGATTTTGTCACCACCAGGCCTGCCTTACAAGAGACCCTGAAGGAAGCCCTAAACATGGAAAGGAACAACCGGTACCAGCCATTGCAAAAACATGCCAAAATGTAAAGACCATCGAGGCTAGGCAGAAACTGCATCAACTAACAATCAAAATAACCAGTTAATATCATAATGACAGGATCAAGTTCACACATAACAATATTAACCTTAAATGTTAATGGACTAAATGCTCCAATTAAAAGACACAGACTGGCAAACTAGATAAAGAGTCAAGACCCATCAGTCTGCTGTATTCAGGAGACCCATCTCACATGCAGAGACATACATAGGCTCAAAATAAAGGGATGGAGGAAGATCTACCAAGCAAATGGAGACCAAAAAAAAGCAGGGGTTGCAATCGTAGTCTCTGATAAAATAGACTTTAAACCATCAAAGATCAAAAGAGACGAAGAAGGCCATTACATAATGGTAAAGGGATCAATTCAACAGGAAGAGCTAACTATCCTAAATATACATGCACCCAATACAGGAGCACTGAAATTCATAAAGCAAGTCCTTAGAGACTTACAAAGAGACTTAGACTCCCATACAATAATAATGGGAGACTTCAACACTCCACTGTCAACATTAGACAGATCAATGAGACAGAAAGTTAACAAGGATATCCAGGAATTGAACTCATCTCTGCACCAAGCGGACCTAATAGACATCTATAGAACTCTCCACCCCAAATCAACAGAATGTACATTCTTCTCAGCACCACATCGCACTTATTCCAAAATTGACCACATAATTGGAAGTAAACCACTCCTTAGCAAATGTAAAAGAACAGAACTTATAACAAACTGTCTCTCAGACCACAGTGCAATCAAACTAGAACTCAGGACTAAGAAACTCAATCTAAACCGCTCAACTACATGGAAACTGAACAACCTGCTCCTGAATGACTACTGGGTACATAACGAAATGAAGGCAGAAATAAAGATGTTCTTTGAAACCAATGAGAACAAAGATACAACATACCAGAATCTCTGGGACACATTTAAAGCAGTGTGTAGAGGGAAATTTATAGCACTAAATGCCCACAAGAGAAAGCTGGAAAGATCTAAAATTGACACTCTAACATCACAATTAAAAGAACTGGAGAAGCAAGAGCAAACACATTCAAAAGCTAGCAGAAGGCAAGAAATAACTAAGATCAGAGCAGAACTGAAGGAGATAGAGACACAAAAAACCCTCCAAAAAATCAATGAATCCAGGAGTTGGTTTTTTGAAAAGATCAACAAAATTGACAGACCGCTAGCAAGACTAATAAAAAAGAAAAGAGAGAAGAATCAAATAGATGCAATAAAAAATGATAAAGGGGATATCACCACGGACCCCACGGAAATACAAACTACCATCAGAGAATACTATAAACACCTCTATGCAAATCAACTAGAAAATCTAGAAGAAATGGATAATTTCCTGGACACTTACACTCTTCCAAGACTAAACCAGGAAGAAGTTGAATCCCTAAATAGACCAATAGCAGGCTCTGAAATTGAGGCAATAATTAATAGCCTACCAACCAAAAAAAGTCCAGGACCAGATGGATTCACAGCTGAATTCTACCAGAGGTACAAAGAGGAGTACCATTCCTTCTGAAACTATTCCAATCAATTGAAAAAGACGGAATCCTCCCTAACTCATTTTATGAGGCCAACATCATCCTGATACCAAAGCCTGGCAGAGACACAACAAAAAAAGAGAATTTTAGACCAATATCCCTGATGAACATCGATGCAAAAATCCTCAATAAAATACTGGCAAACCGGATTCAGCAGCACATCAAAAAGCTTATCCACCATGATCAAGTGGGCTTCATCCCTGGGATGCAAGGCTGGTTCAACATTCGCAAATCAATAAACGTAATCCAGCATATAAACAGAACCAAAGACAAGAACCACATGATTATCTCAATAGATGCAGAAAAGGCTTTTGACAAAATTCAACAGCCCTTCATGCTAAAAACGCTCAATAAATTCGGTATTGATGGAATGTACCTCAAAATAATAAGAGCTATTTATGACAAACCCACAGCCAATATCATACTGAATGGGCAAAAACTGGAAAAATTCCCTTTGAAAACTGGCACAAGACAGGGATGCCCTTTCTCACCACTCCTATTCAACATAGTCTTGGAAGTTCTGGCTAGGGCAATCAGGCAAGAGAAAGAAATCAAGGGTATCCAGTTAGGAAAAGAAGAAGTCAAATTGTCCCTGTTTGCAGATGACATGATTGTATATTTAGAAAACCCCATCGTCTCAGCCCAAAATCTCCTTAAGCTGATAAGCAACTTCAGCAAAGTCTCAGGATACAAAATTAATGTGCAAAAATCACAAGCATTCTTATACACCAGTAACAGACAAACAGAGAGCCAAATCATGAATGAACTTCCATTCACAATTGCTTCAAAGAGAATAAAATACCTAGGAATCCAACTCACAAGGGATGTAAAGGACCTCTTCAAGGAGAACTACAAACCACTGCTCAGTGAAATCAAAGAGGACACTAACAAATGGAAGAACATACCATGCTCATGGATAGGAAGAATCAATATCGTGAAAATGACCATACTGCCCAAGGTTATTTATAGATTCAATGCCATCCCCATCAAGCTACCAATGAGTTTCTTCACAGAACTGGAAAAAACGGCTTTAAAGTTCATATGGAACCAAAAAAGAGCTCGCACTGCCAAGACAATTCTAAGTCAAAAGAACAAAGCTGGAGGCATCACGCTACCTGACTTCAAACTATACTACAAGGCCACAGTAACCAAAACAGCGTGGTACTGGTACCAAAACAGAGATATAGACCAATGGAACAGAACAGAGTCCTCAGAAATAATACCACACATCTACAGCCATCTGATCTTTGACAAACCTGAGAGAAACAAGAAATGGGGAAAGGACTCCCTATTTAATAAATGGTGCTGGGAAAATTGGCTAGCCATAAGTAGAAAGCTGAAACTGGATCCTTTCCTTACTCCTTATACGAAAATTAATTCAAGATGGATTAGAGACTTAAATGTTAGACCTAATACCATAAAAACCCTAGAAGAAAACCTAGGTAGTACCATTCAGGACATAGGCATGGGCAAGGACTTCATGTCTAAAACACCAAAAGCAACGGCAGCAAAAGCCAAAATTGACAAATGGGATCTCATTAAACTAAAGAGCTTCTGCACCGCAAAAGAAACTACCATCAGAGTGAACAGGCAACCTACAGAATGGGAGAAAATTTTTGCAATCTACTCATCCGACAAAGGGCTAATATCCAGAATCTACAAAGAACTCAAACAAATTTACAAGAAAAAAACAAACAACCCCATCAAAAAGTGGGCAAAGGATATGAACAGACATTTCTCAAAAGAAGACATTCATACAGCCAACAGACACATGAAAAAATGCTCATCATCACTGGCCATCAGAGAAATGCAAATCAAAACCACAATGAGATAGCATCTCACACCAGTTAGAATGGCAGTCAGTAAAAAGTCAGGCAACAACAGGTGCTGGAGAGGATATGGAGAAATAGGAACACTTTTACACTGTTGGTGGGATTGTAAACTAGTTCAACCATTATGGAAAACAGTATGGCGATTCCTCAAGGATCTAGAACTAGATGTACCATATGACCCAGCCATCCCACTACTGGGTATATACCCAAAGGATTATAAATCATGCTGCTATAAAGCCACATGCACACGTATGTTTATTGCGGCACTATTCACAATAGCAAAGACTTGGAATCAACCCAAATGTCCATCCGTGACAGACTGGATTAAGAAAATGTGGCACATATACACCATGGAATATTATGCAGCCATAAAAAAGGATGAGTTTGTGTCCTTTGTAGGGACATGGATGCAGCTGGAAACCATCATTCTTAGCAAACTATCACAAGAACAGACAACCAAACACCGCATGTTCTCACTCATAGGTGGGAACTGAACAATGAGATCACTTGGACTTGGGAAGGGGATCATCACACACTGGGGCCTATCATGGGGAGGGGGGAGGGGGGAGGGATTGCATTGGGAGTTATACCTGATATAAATGATGAATTGAGGGGTGCTGACGAGTTGATGGGTGCAGCACACCAACATGGCACAAGTATACATATGTAACAAACCTGCACATTATGCACATGTACCCTAGAACTTAAAGTATAATAATAAAAAAAAAAAAAAGAATGAGGGAATATTATAATCACTAACCATAATGGAAGTGCCTCTTCCTCCAGGAAGCCTCTCTGGCTCAGCCTAGGTAAGCTGCCCTGCTGTGTTCCCATGGCACCTGCTTTTGCTCCATTACAGCATTCATCATGCTTTACTGTAATTGTTCATTTAGTTAGGCCTCTCCTAACAGATTGTAAATTCCAAGGGGCTTTTTATTTTCACTCTGTCTGGTACAGGAGCTGGCATAGGTAGTAATTTAGTAATTATTTTTGAATGGACAAATAAAGGCGTGAGTAAGAAATAAGTGATTTGGATGGTGTGACAATTTTCCCTGCTTCCATACCTCAGCAGATAGGAGTGACTGATTCCTTCAGCCATGTGATCAGGGCTATGGCAAAGGTCCCCAGAACCCCCTGGGGTCAGGACCTCAGAGTAGCCCAGAATCTCAGCTAAAGCAGTGATGTCTCCCATGGCACCTTAGTCTAGTTCACTTCCTGAGCCAGCCTGACCCAACCTGGGTGTAGAGCCCTGCTGAGTCTCACAGTGCATGGTGCACCAGCAGGGGTCTGGAATGAGTCTGGTGTTGAGGAATGAGGACCAGGAGGCACATCAACCAACAACAGGTTTCCCTGTTTCCCCCTTCGGACTGAAGCCCTGACATGCATATCAAAGGACAGGGCCTGGCTCGTTAAATTCCATCCCCTCACTGAGAGGGAGTTGGGGGCAACTGGATCTTCTCCTATTCACTAGAACATAACCTGGGCACCTAACAGGAATGGACTGATGGCCCAGAACTATAGCAGGCCACTTCTGAGTCTCACCCACCATTCGAATTCATGCCCTTTGTCCCCTTGTATGATTCCGATCTCTAGGATCAGAGGCAAGTCACACCTTTGGACAGTATAATGGTTATCTATTGAGTACTTACTAGGAGCCAAATACTGCCTATATATATATATATATATATATATATATATATATATACACACATACACACACACACACACACATATACACACACACACGTATATACATACATATATAAATATCTCACATATAAATCACACACACACGTATATCCTCCACAATAATCCTATGAAGAATATGAAGAAGGTCATTTTATTATCGCCATTCATCTATCAATTTATAGAGTGCCTCCTATGTGCTGGCCCCTCTCCACAGATAAGGAAGCTGAAGCTCAGAGCTGTTAAGTAATGTGTGCACGGCAAACGAGCTAGTTAATTGCAGAGCACGCTAGGAACTGGGCCGCCTGACTCAGGCATCTGATGCTTAACCGCTGTGCCTAGTCACCTTTTATGCCTAGGCGTTAGCTCCAGAACCCCTGAAGTGGCTATAACTCAAAGGCCTGTGACCAGGGGGGCTCTGGTCTGCACCCCCTAGAATTGCTGGGTATAGTTGGATTATTCATAGAGTCTCAAGAACCATGTGGAGGAGAGGAAAGAAAGCACAGATAGCCCTTTAGCCTGGATTTATTTATTTATTATTATTTTTGAGACAGAGTTTTGCTCTTGTTGCCCAGGCTGGAGTGCAATGGCGTGATCTTGGCTCACCGCAACCTCTGCCTTCCAGGTTCAAGCGATTCTCCTGCTTCAGCCTCCGGAGTAACTGGGATTACAGGCATTCACCACCACGCCTGGCTCATGTTTTGTATTTTTACTAGAGATGGGGTTTCTCCGTGTTGGTCAGGCTGGTCTCGAACTCCCAACCTCAGGTGATCCTCCCACCTCGGCCTCCCAAAGTGCTGGCATTACAGGTGTGAGCCACCATGCCTGGCCCAAGGCCTGGATTATTTTAGACAAAGCTTCAAAGTCCCCCTCTCTAGCCCGTACTGGCTACATTTCAGAACCATCACAATTCATTATTTGGAGTTAAGTTTTGAAGGCATGAGTAACCCTGGGTGTGGTGGGCAGCAGTCATCATCAACCTTGGTTGGTTGAGTTGACGTGTTTCATTCATCAATGTTCTTTGTTTCAGATGGAAGTGAAGGCAGAAACACAAAGAGCATGTGTATTGGACAATGGAGGTGGGAAGAAGACAATGGGGAATACACATGTTTGGGGAAGGGGATCACCCAACAAAGAGAGGTACTCTGTTCATTTTGGGGGAGAAACACTGAATACCAAGCAGGAGACAACCAAAAATAAACTTCACTGCCTTCTCAGTTTTACCAAAGACTAATAAGGCTTCTGGAGATCTTCAGAGATAGTGGGGAAAAGATCCCTCTGGGTTATATTCAATCTCCCAAGTATGAATCCCCACTCATACTTCCTTGCTGGGCTGCTTTGTGCCAGTTACTTAACGTCTCTGAGCCTTAATTCTCATTTGTAGATGGAGATGGTCATATCTCACAGGATCCCTATGTGAATGAAGTGGTGTGGTCCTGGATAAGCTCTCAGTGAACAGCAGTTCTTATTTCACATGGAGGGAGAAGAGGGTCTATATGCTGCACCCTCCTGAAGTGACCCTGGGCTTGGCTGCTGCTTTTGAAGGACACGAATGGTTACTTGTCATTTGATAGCCAAATGGAGCTCCCCACAACTGTGCTTATGTTAGTTAGGACACAACGCTGGCCTGCTAGGTCTTAGAAATGGGTGTGTCACTGAGTGTCCGCCACCTCCCCATAGTGTCAGAGGTGGGAAGGGAGTTGGCAGGTGAAGGGTTGCATAAGCAAAAGTGGGCAGTGCCCAACTATGTGTGTTGGCACTGGCATCGGTTCCCTTGGAGGTGGTTCCCTCTGCCCTAGAATGACCCTGTTGGAGTCAGATCAACTGATAATCAAAGCCCTTTACAAAAACAAGGTCAGCCCCCTGCAAAGAAAGCTCCATTTCCAGTGGGGTCACGGTCCTGTTTATTTCATCTGTGCCTTTCTCAGTTTAGAAGGATGCCTTTGATAAGCTGCAGGCAGCACCCCCAGTGACCCTTAATGACAGCCTGACTCAGCCAAATGCTTCGGGTCTCAGGTTATGGATGAATACTCACTGAGCTCTGGACACAGATCTCTGAGGCTGTGCAGATTCCCCATCACTCTTGAAAAATGAAGTGACAAAGCCCCTGTTGAACTCAGGCCCTTGCCGCTTCCCCATGTCATACATTCTAGTCTTCGATTATGGCTTTTGGAGAAATGCTTCCACAATGATGGTTCCGGTACTTGCTAATACATTTCCATGATCTGTTTCATCTTCTTAAGGAGGCTCAGTTGAGTCAGGCTCGGCTAACCAGGGGAGCTGGGATAAGCCCTCTCTACATTCTCAGACACAGTAGAGGAAAGCTGTGCCCTCCAAGAAGGTTGTTAATTGATAGTCATCCTCTTAGCTTCTTTCAGACTTCTTTCATTAGATCTGGTCCACATGAAAAGTATTATTTCTGTATCTCAAACTGGAAGGAGGAGAATAGCTTTGGCTAATGTTTGCATGTTTTTTCAAAGTCAGGTGCTGGTCTAAGTGCTTCTCATGAATGAATTCACTAATCCTCATCTGCCCAGAGGTAGCTGATATGATTATATTTGCTTTGCAGATGGAGGAATGAGGCACAGAGCAGCTGAGTGACATGACTTGTAAATGGTGCCACTAGGTCCCAAAGCCAGATGCTCAAACACCAGAACTCACGCTTTTACCTGGAGCACTGAGCTGCCAATCTATTGCTTGGGATTTAACAATGACCAAGTAATATAAAGCCCCTCCCTGTCAGGAGTAGGGCCAGAATTTCCACCTAGGCAGAGCTAGAGGCAACTGTGGGGCAAAGGGGATGACTAAGAGGCTTGCCCTAAAGCTGCTTTTTCACAATTTACATAAAACTGAGAGCATGTTCATGACCCACATTGCTATGGTTTGAATGTGTTCCTCAAAGCTCATGTGTTGGACACTTAATCCCTAGAGCTGGGGCCTTTAAAAGGAAGGTGATTAGGTCATAAGGGTTCTGCCTCCATGAATGAATTGATGCTGTTTTTACATGAGTAGGTTAGCTATTGTGAGAGGGTTCCTGATAAAAGGATGAGATTGACCTCATTTTCTCTCATGTGGACACATGCTCTCTAGCCCTTCTGCCTTTGCCATGGGCTGACACAGCAAGAAGGCCCTCACCAAATGCAGCCCCTCTATCTTGGACTTCCCAGCCTCCAGAACCATGAGCCAAATAAATTTCTTTAATGTATTATCCAATCTCAGGTATTCTGTTATAGCAGCAGAAAACAGATTAAGACACATGTCAATGAATGGGGGTACGTGTCTGATATGCTAAAGCCCTTCCAATCCATGTTTTTATAATACCACCATTTTCCCTCCTAATGTGAAAGAAAATGAAGCATGGGGTCAGGAGGCTTTGAGGGTAACAGTGAAGTTAGGGTTAAGGGTCTGGAGGTCTCAGTATATCGGTGAGATATTGCTAAGGTGATATGAAAAGAAATCCTAGTTCACGTCCTTGGCAGAGGAAGTCCATGTTGGGAAATTGTCCAGCAAGGATGAAGTCAGGCATGACTAGGTGGTAGGGAAGGTGCAGAGATGCTTGAGAGGACACACCCTGCATTGCTTTTCTCTTCTGGGAGTGGCTATGAGGGAAATACACACTCGTATGGTAGGAATTTCCAATGCTTTAGGCATTGACCTCTGCTTTCCAAGGGATATTTTCATTAGGCAACCAACTGGGAGAAGGGTAAGGGTATGAATGTGGGTGAAGGACACTACCTAGAAGTAATAAACTGACCACTGAGTAAGTTAATTATCAGTCTTAACAGCCAACCTTCCCTGTATATACTCCCAATCTTCACATGAGTATCTTTGTTAGTTAGCCTGCTCATTGCAAATGCATTTCCAGTTCACTGCAAAGAGAAATCTCAAATCTTGCAAAAGATGTATTGTTTTGTGCAGCTCATTAAAGTGAGTTGGAGAACTGCAGAAAACACATACCAAGTCATCAACAAGCATTGTTTGGCGGGGTTGCGACAGTTAACAATTAAAAGAAACAGCACAGCATGGAAGATGGTTTAAAAGAGTTGAATATTAAAGGATGCAAAAGGCCTTTGGGAAAACTGATGAAGATTTCTATGCAACGCTTTTGCAGAGGTCCTCAGTATGATCATGCTGTGATTCAAATGAGAATGCTATGATGTCATGCTATCGTGACAGTCACCCACCTCTGATGGCCAGATTCATGTGCTCGTGCTCTTTGCTCTCATCACAGCCAAGGCTGCAGGATGGGAGGCAGTTTGCTGTGGGCTTCCACACTCAGGACTCCTGCTCTTCACTTCCCTCCTGGGCTTCTCTATGCTGTAGACACCAGCACTGCTTCCCAAACGGACACAAGTAGCCCAGAAGTGCTGGGAGCAATAATGGCCTCGGGAAAAACCTATAAGCAATGTGGGCAAGGAGCTGATGGAGAAATAGTCCTCCAGTCAGTCCCCAGGTGGATAACTCTGAGATGCATTCTATGCCCTCCTCAGAGGTTACTGGGGAGGCTACACCCTAGCTGTCAACAGGAGTGACCTTGATAATAATGTACCCTGCATTGCATTTCTTCCTCTCCTCCCTCTCCTTGGTTCCTCAGCCATGCTACTTGGATCTCCTGCTGAGTCAACCAGCAGCACACAAGTCCTTGACTCAGGATTCACTTTGTGGGGTACTCAGGTCACTATATAGTTTCTCAGAAAGCTCAAATCTAAGCCTCCTTTCAGTCTGGGTTCCAAGAATTAGCTCAAAGTTTTAATAGTAATCTATATAGCGTTAAATGTAAGATAAAATAAAAATTTTCATAATTTAACTTAATTTTAAAGACATAACCCTAATCAAATCTTTTCTTGCTTATTCATTACAACGCTTTTTTATATTTTAAGTGGATTTACTTTAAGTGATCTTTTCCTATCAGAAAATGGGAGCCTTATATATATATATACACTCCCATCTGGAATTTTTTTTTTTTTTTTTTTTTGAGATGAAGTTTTGCTCTCATTGCCCAGGCTGGAGTGCGATGTCAAGATCTTGGCTCACCACAAACTCTGCTTCCCAGGTTCAAGCGATTCTCCTGCCTCAGCCTTCTGAGTAGCTGAAATTACAGGCATACTCCACTATGCCTGGCTAATCTTGTATTTTCAGTAGAATGCGGTTTCTCCATGTTGGTCAGGCTGGTCTTGAACTCCTGACCTCAGGTGATCTGCCCGCCTTGGCATCCCAAAGTGCTGGGATTACAGGCATGAGCCACTGCGCCTGGCCTTTTTTTTTTTTTTTGAGATGGAGTCTTGCACTGTCACCAGGGCTGGTGTGCAGTGGTGCAATCTCAGCTCACTGTAACCTCTGCCTCTCAGGTTCAAGCGATTCTCCTTGCCTCAGCCTCCCAAGTAGCTGGGATTACAGGCACCCACCACCAAGCCTGGCTAATTTTTTTGCATTTAGTAGAGATGGGTTTTCACTATGTTGGCCAGGCTGGTCTTGAACTTCTGGCCTCGTGATCTGCCCGCCTTGGCCTCCCAAAGTGCTGGGATTACAGGTGTGAGCCATTGCAACCAGCCACCCCCACCTGGAATTCTATAACTCACTTTTTAACTTATGTTCTATGTCTTTCTCCATTTATTAAATATTCTTCTAAAACATGCACTCCATCGTGTGACTGGGCCACCATTTATATAATCAATATGCTACTGTGGTATTTTGAAGTTGTTTCCATTTTTAACAATATCATAAACAAAGGTGAAGAGAATAATGCCAATGTATGAACGTTGGGCAAGTTTTTAATTCTTGTGTCTCAGTTTTCTTACCTGTCAGGTGGGGACAAGAATGGACGAACCTCAGAGGGCTACTGTGAGGACTGAACACATGAATACATTTATTTATGTATTTTTAGTTTAAGTTCCGGGATACATGTGCAGGATGTGCAGGTTTGTTACATAGGTATACAAGTGCCATGGTGGTTTGCTGCACCCATCAACTTGTCATCTAGGTTTTAAGCTCTGCATGCATTAGGTATTTGCCCTACACATTAATACTTTTAAAGTGTTCAAAGCAGTGCTTCCCCCTACTCAGCAGTCTATAAAGATTTGCACTGATGGTTATGGTGGTGATGATGTCTCCTCTTTCAGTGAATGGCCATTGTCCACCCAGGTACTCAATCCAATCAATTCCCAAGACTTGTGAGTTACACTTCTTGATTTTGTTCCCGTCCTCTGCCCCTCTGCCACTGCCCTATTCAGGCTACCCTCCCCTCTGCTTTTGTCCTATCTCCTAAGTGGTCTCCTTGCCTTGAGTTTTGAGCCCTTCCAATCCATTCTCCACCCCTTAGTCAAAGTGCTTTTTCTAAAACAAAACTCTAAATATCTCAACCAATGTATATTCTTACCAGCATTGTATGAGAATGCCTATTCCCAAAACTTCACTAATATTATCCATAATTATTTTAAAAACATTTTTGAAAAATGATATTATTTTATATTTTGCTTCTTTGCAAAGATTCAGCTTTAAAACACATACATTTGCCATTTTTATCATTCCCTTTGTATAATGTCTGTTTGTATCTTTTGCCCTGACGTAGTAAATGCTGTCTATGTCATGGCGCATACATTTGAAGTTGGGTGAAATTCGCCCTGGCCAGCCTTGGCAATGGATTGGAAGGACTCAAAACTCAAGGCAAGGAGACCACTTAGGAGACAGGACAAAAGCAGAGGGGAGGGTAGCCTGAATAGGGCAGTGGCAGAGGGGTGGAGGACGGGAACAAAATCAAGAAGTGTAACACACAAGTCTTATCCGGGCCTAGGACCCTGCAGATAAGCCCTTTTTGTGGTTGCTTCTGAATGTCTGTGCCCATCTGTTTTAATTTGGCCCAGTCCATGAGGACTTGAGAACAGGACTCCTTGAAGCACATAATAATCATTGCCTCAAAGTGGCCCGTTCTTCATGCCTGGATGGCTTCCCATAATCCAGCTCCTTCCGGATGGCCATTTTTAGCTGAGACAACCATGCCATTTCGAAGCCTGCTGCTTTCGGAGGCTAAATATAATTTCTCTGGGAAAGGGGCCAACTGCGACAGTTTATTTCCATTTGGCCTGTGTCTTGAGGCAAGACTGAATGTGAGAGGAAACCTGGAGCCAGTGCGAAAAACAGCATGGCAGCATCAGGCGCCAGCCACCACTGTCCACACACAGCCCGGCGTAGGGGATCCAGAGTCCAGCCACACCCCCGTGTTGGAACCCCCAGAGGAGATAGGCACCTTAGTCACAGCATGCTGCAGGACAGGTTCTTTCAGGCTGAAATGATAGGGCTGGCTGAGCGTGTGCCTACCCAAATCTGACAGGAAGGTTTTGCCTAAATTCAATTTCTCCTCATCCAGTGAATAACCATAGTCCACCCAATCCAATCAATTGAATTGCTAGTTCTTAAAAAATGAAATCATTCATTTAAAAATGAGTAGCATATTTTAATGTTATAAAACTCACCAAACATTAAAAGGTGAAGTATATATTCAGATATTAACGATGGGCTTAATCATTTATTTACTTATTTATTTATTTTGAGACAGAGTTTTGCTTTTGTTGCCCAGGCTGGAGTGTAATGGCACAATCTTGGCTCACCGCAACCTCCGCCTCCTGGGTTCAAGTGATTCTCCTGCTTCAGCCTCCTGAGTAGCTGGGATTACAGGCAGGCACCACCATGCCCAGATAATTTTGTATTTTTAGTAGAGACAGGGTTTATCCATGTTGGTCAGGCTGGTCTCGAACTCCTGACTTCAGGTGATCTGCCCACCTCGGACTCCCAAAGTGCTGGGATTACAGGCATGAGCCACGGCGACTGGCCAATCTGTTTTTTAAAGTAGTATGAAATATATGTTAAACACAAATACTAAAAAAGATGCCAAAAACCCTATAAAGCAAATAACTAAAGTGAATGGTTACAGGATACTGATGTATGCATCCCATACAGGATGGTATTTCATACTTCTTGGGATAACACGTCAAGCCTTCTATGATTCAATTCCTGACCTTTTCAGTCGTGATCCTCCCCTCATCCCGAGTACTATACTTACCTCTCCAGCCATATTGAACAGCTACAGCTACCCAAGTGTGTCATACTTTTGCATATTCTATTTTATACTTTTGCATATACTAGCCGCTGTACTTTTGCATATAATATTTTCTCTGCCTGGGTTGCAACTGGAAAACTTCTATTCTTCTTTCAAAACCCAGACTCAATCCTCTTTGACCCACCCAAATAGAAGTAATTAGTCACCCCTGTGTTCTGGTATGGTTTCCAGTTCACACCTTTGTTGTTTTAGCACTACATTTTCCATGCTTCTGTCTCTTCTGTTGGAATGTGAAAACTTTGAGAGCAGAGACTGTCTTTAGTTATTCATTCATTCATTATCCATTCAACAAATATTTGCTAAGTGCCTGTTATGTGCTGTGTGACTTGTCTTTGCATTCATTATATGTACTCTGCTGAGCACAGTGCTGGGAAATGGCAAGTGCTAAAGCATGGGTGATGGGTGGGATGGAGTTATCGAAGATGGCTACATAGCCTGTCCTTAGCATGGGAGACTTGCCCTCTGCTGCTGCAGTGTTACTGAATCATCCTGGGTTTTCTCTCACTACTCACAGGTGGTATTTCTTCATGCCATGTCACTGCTTGGAAGAGAGGTGATAGCTTCCCATTCTACCCCACCTCAGAACTCCTCATCACTTCCTGGCCTCCCGGCCTCACTCTGTGTCCAGAGATTCTAGATGCAGTCAGAACAATCAGCTGAATAGTCAACTTCTTCCCCCACAACTGACTTGCTTTCCCAGTAAAGATGATGTCTTGTCACACCCAGAAGGGCCAAAGTGTGCCCACTTCCTGGCACCACTATGGACAGAATCCTGGGAACTGTGCTAGGACAGCATGTCACCAAGAAACAGCAGATCATAGGAAGTGGGGGTTGGCAACATCTCTTTTTAAATCAAAGAGAGAGGATTGTAAGAACAAGATCAACAAAAATGGTTTTGGTGACTCAAGTCCTGATACTATTTGGAGAAGTTGTTACTAGGGACAGGGGAAGGGGACAGGGAGGGAATGGGAGGGGAGAACAGAGAAATGCATGATTCAGTCTGCCATCTACCATTGACAGGAGGATGGGAGGTGCTTTTTCTTCTCTGCCATTTATGCTTTCATTCTTGATTTTCCAGACTCTAGATCCCCAGGGCCTTCCTTCCATAGAGTCCTTTGCCCTCTGTCAGCTTGATCTGTTTCCCAGACACCCAAAGCAGCCTCACTGACATAAACTGTTTATCCCCAACCTGATCTGTGATTGCACCTCACATTAGCCACTGGGCATAGATCAGCATCCCGTAACTGTTTGTGCTAGTTAGTTATTTTACAGGGTTTTGGAGGGTCTATTTCTGATACTTGTGTTTGACATATATTGTATTCTACTTCTTTAAAAAATAGATTAGGCCCATTGCTAATACTGGTCATATACTTCATCTTTTCTATGTTTGATGAGTTTTATAACATTAATATAAATGAGCATACATATGCCACTCATATTTTACACTTGAAACTTAAAAAAAATTGGTTGGAGAATATCTGCCAAAAGACGGCTTTTAGGATTTTAAGACAGAATCCTTATCAGGATCTCCTAGGTACGCAAAATTAAGTTTTAGTCACTACCTGAAAACAATCGTTCTTTCTAAAAACTCAATGTCTCCTTTCAGATCTTTTGAGGGATGTTGGGAAGATCCCTCTGCCCTCTCCCTGGGGCCCATCATATGTTCTGCAATAGGCTAAGTTCCTGAGTTCTCAGGGGGGCTGCACAGGAGTCTGCACCAAGTGGACATCCAGGACACCCCTGGATCCTAGACTGTGTGTTTCTTACACAACCCAAATGGGCTGTATTCCTACATGGAGATTGAGTCTTAGTGATGCTTTTCACAATAGTGGTGGCATCTCCAGGGGAAAAGTCACATCATAGTCCAATTTGGAGGGTTGCCGAGCCACTCACTCTCACATTTAAGTTTCCAAATCCCAAGTGTGTGAGAAATTAATCACTGGACATCTTGGGAGATAGAGTGCACACTGATGGTTACGAAATGAAGCTTCACTTAAGCAAGTTATTACACCTTTCAGGTGTAATCAACCAACTGCATCTGGGATCCCACAGTGATGGATCTGTACCCCACTCCACAGCCCTAATGAAGTGAAAAACACAAGAGCTCAGACTTTATTTTAAAATGTATACGCTTTTGCTTTCCATTTCTTAGAAAAAAAATTCATACATGAGGTAGTAGAGTAAAATGAGTAGAACCAGGGGCTCTTGAAGTCAGAAAAATCCAGTTTAAAACCTCAAATCCACACTTTGTAGGTGGGTGACCTTGGGCATTGTCTTAGTTGGTTGAGTGTTGCTGTAACAGAATACTTGAGACTAGGTAGTTTATACAGAAAAGATTTATTTGGCTTATAATTTTGGTGGCTGGAAGGTTCAAGATGGGGCAGCTGCATCTGCTGAGGGCCTTAGGCTCCTTCAACTCATGGAGGAAAGTGGAAGGGGAGTGGATCTGTGCAGAGATCACATGGAGAGAGAGGAAGCAAGAGCGCTGACTGAAGAAGCCAGATTCTTTTTAGCAACCTGCTCCATTCCTGAGAGCGAGAACTCACTCAGCCCAGAAGAAGGGCCCTAATCTATTCACGAGAAATCAGCCCCCATGATCCAAACATCTCCACTGGCCCCCACCGCCCAATACTGCCACACTGAGGATCAAACTACAACACGAGTTTTGGAGGGGACAAACCAAAGCAGACATATTGTTTAATTTCTCTCAGTCTCAGATTATTCAGCCATCAAATGGAGATAATCACACTGACCTCACAGAGCTCTTAAGAAGAGTCAAGGACACAATGGATGTAAGTGTTCAGCACAGCACCTGGTAGCTAGAACTCAGTCAACAGTAGGAAGATAAGGAAATGAAAACTGACTTGGCTTTTGAAAGGTTGGAAATATCGAAGAGAGATTTTCCTAGTCTAATTGAGATCTCCAGATTTCTTCTCTTGCCTGGTGCCTGTACAGGTTGCTGTCTCTAAGTCAGTGGCTGGAGCAACTGCAGCGTGGCTGGAACTCCATCGCTGTCAGTGAGGCCTCCGCTCAAGGACGGCGGCCTACTGCATGCCAGCACCTTGCTCTAGGATTGTCCCAGCTCTTTCTTTGGAAACCTGGAGCCTGATGATAAATCCCCTTACTCGAGGTAACTTGGAGGCAGTTGTTTTAGAGCTAAAACAGTTTAAATAAACCATTGATCTAGAATCTAGATCAGAAGCTGGAAAACTTTTTATATAAAGGGCCAGGTAGAAAATATTTTAGGCTTTGTGGCCCATATGGTCTCTGCTGCAACTATTCGATTCTCATAGCGTGAAGGCAGTCAAAGATAGTACATAAATGAATAGGTGTGGCTGACTTCCAATAAAACTTTATTTATGGCACAGAAATGTGAATTTCGTATCATTTTCATGTGTTGCAAAATATTATTCTTCTTTTCATTTTTCTAAAAGGACATTTTAAAATGTAAAATATGGGCCATACAAAAATAGGCAGTGGACTAGATTTAGCCCACGGGCCATATAGTTTGCTGACCCTGATCTAGAATGATGTTTTGTTAAAAATAAAATTTATTTGTCACAGCTCTAATGATTTACTGAGAATAGTGACAAAGTAGCGACATGTTGCCATCTTATTTCAGAGAAATTCTGACCTAAGCCTGAAGGAAACTGCTTTCTAACAAAACAAAATACATTTATTGAATCTTAGGAGAGAAGGTTCACATCTTTTATATGTGGCTTAATCCCCACCTGGGGCATTACTACACAGGACAGTGAGAACTTTAGATTTTACCTTTTTGTTAACTAAGCATGGTCTCAGGCTTTGCCATATTTTGTTTGTTTTTAATTGGGAAGTTTAACATTAGAAGACATGGGGCAAAATCATAACAAAGCAACAACAAATGACAAACACATTTCGCCCTAATCGATTATACTGAGTCCACACTATTAACTACCTCAAATTTGAAGTAGTTGAAAAGAAATACAGGAAAAATAGGAAATACTGAATGCCCATCGTATAGCTAGAATTGTTACCGCCATTCTACAAATGAAGAACTAGTACTCATTTAAGGTTTTGTTTTTTTTCAAAGCTCACACAGCTAATAGATGCATAAGCTGGAATTCAAACATAGCACATATGACTTTTTTTCAGCTTTCATTTTAGATTCACAAGGTACATGTGCTGGTTTGTTACATGGGTGTATTGCATGATGCTGAGGTTTGAAGTACAAATGATCTGTCACCTTGGTACTGAGCATAGTACCCTGCAGTTAGTTTTTCTGCCTTTCCCTCCTTCCACCTCTTCCCTCTAGTAGTCCGCACTGTCTACTGTTGCCAACTTTATGTCCACGAGTACTCAGTGTTTAGCTCCCACTTATAAGTGAGAATATGCAATATTTGGTTTTCTGTTCCTGTGTTAATTCGCTTAGGATAATGGCCCCCAGCTGCATCCATGTTTCTGCAAAGGACATGATTTCATTCTTTTTTATGGCTGCGAAAAATAAAATATTGTATCTATCACCCTACTTTAGCTTTGTGCCTGTTAAATGTGTGTGTTTATTTAGTGCCGACCATGCCTGCCCTGTGCTAAGTTCTCTGTGTACATTGTCAGAACTTCAAGAAGAAATCAACTAATCCACAATCATAGTGAAATATTTCAACACACTCCTCTCCATAATTGACCTATGAATTAGATACACTGTGTCTCTTTTAATGTGCAGGTAGATTTTATCATTCCTATTTTACACTTGAGGAAACTGAGGCTTAGAGTGGTGGCTAATTTGTTTAGGAGCCACATGCCGAGCAAATGGTAGAACTGAGATATAACCCAGGATGTCAGGATTTCAAAGCCCAGGAGCTTTGCATTGACCTTCATGGCTTCCCTGCACCCACCAACCTCACAGTCATTTAGAAACTTATGGGATAGGCAGAAAGGAAGACCTGGAGAAGTAGGGACAGAGTTGAACACTGACCTCTCCCTCTTCCAAATCCCAATCAAGGGTTTCTCTAGAGAGTTGGGTTCTGTTAGGGATAACATTGAGGAAGTTTGATCCAATTACCAGCAGCAGGAATAGTTATTTGTATTAGGTTTTGCTTCTTAAATCACACTGAACAAGCATTACTATCAGCCAGGAATTAATGGCCACACACAGCGAGAGACACCCAGGAGTGGAGCAATAATTACTGAGGTCATTGACCTCACTTTGGGGCAAAGCTGACTTAGGGGTCTTGTCACTTCTGGAAATGACAGGATGTGAGTCAATGGATGCCGAGCCACCCTGGGTATAGTTCAAGCCTGTCTGCACTAAAATGATGTCAACTAGGTTGAGGGAATTCGGAGACCAGAAAGATAAATAATAGCAGCTTTGAAAGGGCTGATTCAGGAAGGTCAGTTTCTGATTTGACAGAGTTGCAATGAGGACAAGTGATGACTGAAGATGCCTTAGGAGAGCCATTTGCCTACACTTGGCTTGGGATAAGAAGGAGGTCATGTGATGGGTCTGAATTGTTCCAGAGGTCGTGAACCAATCTCTTTTAAAAAGAGAGAGAGAGCGAGAGAGAGAGAGAGAGAGAGAGAGAGAGAGAGAGAGAGAGAGAGAGAGAGAGAGAGGTTAAAAAACGAGAAACAAGCAAAATACCAAGAAAAACTTGAGGCTTACCATAACCAACCTTGGAATATCTTCTAGAAGGAAACCTGTGTGTGTTTATTGTGGGAGAAGCTAAAGTAGGGTGTAAAAATGAGATACTAAGCAAAGAGGAGTGAAGAATCTCGGCTGACAACAAACAGCAAGGAAATGCTGGGCCCTGTCTGCTTTCTCCCACTATTACCAAAGTGAGCAGATTTCAGGATATGAAGCCATAACAGTAGATAGGAAAGTTTGCTCCAAGGCTCATGCCCATGGGCGTGTGGGGAATACAGGCAGTGCCAGAGATGGCAGGAGGATGTTCCAGCTCACATTTCTCCCAGAAGCAGACCCCGAGGCAAGAATTCAAGTGCAAATATGGTAGCCCCCTTATCTGGGGGGGATACTTTCCCCGGTGGATGCCTGAAACCTGCAGAGAGTACAGAATCCTATACATATATATCATTTTTTTTTCTATTTGATAAAGGTTAATGTATAAATTAGGCACAATAAGAGATTAACAATAATAACTAATAATAAAATAGAACAAGTATAAAAATATACTATAATAAAAGCCATGTGAATATGGTCTTTCTCTCTCAAAATATCTTATTGCACAGTATTCACCTTTCTTATGATGATGTGAGGTGATAAAATGCCTACGTGATGAGATGAAGTGAGGTGAGCGATGTAGGCATTGTGATGTAAATGTCAAATTCTAGAAACAGACAACACATACGTTTTGAATAAGGCTCAGTTCTGAGTACTGTGACAAAATATCGCACCATCCCACCCAGGACATGAATCCTCCATGTGTCCAGCATCTCCACATTGTGGCACTGCTCACCTTGAGTCACCTAGTAGCCCTCTGATATGGTTAGGCTTTATGTGTCCCCACCCAAATCTCATCTTGAATTGTAACCTCCATAATCCCCCACGTGTCAAGGGAGACACCAGCGCAGAGGTAACTGGATCATGGGGGCAGTTTCCCCCATGCTGTTCTCCTCATAGTGAGTGAGTTCTCATGAGATCTGATGGTTTTCTAAGGGGGCTCTTACCCCTTCACTTGGTGCTTCTCCTCCCTGCTGCCTTATGAAGGTGTCTTGCTTCCCCTTTGCCTTCTGCCATGATTGTAAGTTTCCTGAGGCCTCCCCAGGTATGCTGAACTGTGAGTCAATTAAACCTCTTTCCTTTATAAATTACCCAGCCACAAGCAGTTCTTTATAGCAGTGTGAAAACAGACTAATACACCCTCTCAGTTATCAGATTGTCATGGTATTGCTTGTGTCCAAGTCCCCTTATTTTACTTCAGAATGGCCCCAAAGCACAAGAATAGTGACGTGATAGTTTTGGACTGGGTTGACTGTGGGTAACTGAAACTCTGGTAAGCAAAACTGTGGATACAAGGGGACTACTGTAGTTTTCGGGAGGTGATTGCAGGAAGCACTGGTGAGGAGTGGGGCAGTAAAACTGAGATGGGAAGGCAGCCAAGTAAAGTCCCTCATCAGGCAAGTTGTCACTGTGGACACTGAGGAACACTGGGAGTCAGCGTAAAGCACAGGCCTTGGAGTCATCCTATCTGAGGGCAGAGGGAGCTGGGGCACACCAGTGGGCACAGTGGGTAGAGGGGGCTCTAACAGAGCAAGGCTGTGGGCAAAGCGCAAAGGATCATGGGTGCTGATTGGCAGGTGAGAATTGGGCTACATTTACAGTGATGGTAAATGCAGAGGGGATAGAGTTGGGCATTGCCAGGATCTGTGCAGGGCACCTCTCAGAAGAGTCACCAGGGAAGTAAAGATTGAAGAGTAATGGTTTTATATCTGCACACACTGGGCTAAATAAGCAGGGGCTGTGGGAGAAAAGGAGAGACTAAAGCTGTAGACCAAGAGTAGAGCAGCTACAGAGAAGAAAGCAGGTTTGGTGAGGGGCCAATTATATCAGAGTGAGGACCAGAGAGCAAGAGAACTAAAGTTGAGAATTTTCCTGCCTACTGCCCCCATTCCCTGTGCAAAAGGAAAACTGGACTTGCCTGTCAGGCTCAATCATTTCAGTCCTCCATATTCTCATACTGAGCAGCCTGCTAGCACAGATGAAGATAGATGGTTTTCTCCTCCTTGAGAGTGGAGCTGGACATGGGAGAAAAAGTTTGCTATGTCAAAAAAATTAAGCTGCTTTTCTTGGCACAGAAAGTTCCACAGATTAGGGAAAAAAGGATCTGTGAGTCCTCCTTTTAATTGGTCTATTAGTCAGACTGTTTTTCCCAAATGAATTCCTGGGCCAGTATAAACTTCTGCTGGGGCGGACTCTGCCATTCCTCCCCCTACCCATTCCCCCCAGAAGAATGAGCCCAGCCAAGGCCTCTTCTGATTTAAGCCAAGTTTCTGGAAGGCAGCCAAGGAGTCAGTCTTTGGAAAGATTACGGGGTCCCCCCTTCAGCAAACAAGCTTCATTCATTTCTTGGGTCTTGAAGTGGGCTGTGTCAGGAGCTCATGGTACGACCTCTCTTCCTGTAGTGAGGCTTTGATTTTTGCTGTTACTCAGGGCATAGTGTAAATGCCTGTGAACTCAGGGCATCAGCCCAGCCCAGGGAACCAAGTTGTAGGAGGTTGAGTAACAGCCTCCGAAGTTATCAGGCTTCCATGTTTGGTAATGTAGGAATGATTACTCCTTATAGTAGTTCTTCAGGGAGGGGAGAGAGGAGAGAGAGAGAGAGAGAGAGAGAGAGAGAGAGAGAGAGAGAGAGAGAGAGAGAGATTAATTTAGATTAATTTCAAGAATTGGAATTGGCTTCTGCAATTGGAGGAGGTCTGGTAAGTTCAAAGTCCGCAGGACAGGCTGGAAACCCAAGGAAGAATTGATGAAGCCACTCAAGTCTGAAGGCTAAGAACTCCCTCTTCCTCAAGAGAGGTCAGTCTTTTTCTCAAGGCCTTCAACTGCTTGGATGAGACCCACCATTTTATGGAGATAAACTGTTTTATTCAAAATCTACTGATTTAAACATTAACCTCAAATTAAAAATAATTACCTTCATAGTAACATCCAGATGTGTTTGGACAAACATTTAGATGCCATGGTCCAGCTAAATTGATACCTAAAATTGACCATCACATTCCCCCCATTCTGCTATTTTTTTGTTAAACAGATGAAAAAACTGAGGCTCAGAAAAATATAACCTGCTCAAAATCATGTAGCTAGTGTGTGATCTGACACACAAGCCATGCCTTAACCACCATGTTTGAGAGAGGTTGCAGATATAAATTCAGCTTTAGACTGAAATTGGCTGTGCAGAAATATCCCAATTCCCTGAACAGACTGGGAGCTCATTCCTCCTTTATGACACCCAGTCTGGCCAACAGGCTGAGGTGGCCTTGACCAACTTGAATTCTGCTTCTTCCTACTTCCTGCTCACTCTTAACCTACTGAGTCCTCTCTGTAGGCTGCCTTCTGTCATTCGTACTTCTCTGTTCCCTGGCTAAGTTTCCTTCAGCACATGCTTTCCACTGGTTTCTATTTTCTCAAGTTACTTCCAGCAATTCACAAAGCTTTGGGGTACCTACATTTAGTGAGAGAAAGCTCTTAGTCCCAGCAACGAGTCAAGCTAGGACACATTTAGTTGGGGATAGTGAAGGGATTTCTCTTCTTTACCCCATCGCTCTCAGAGAAGTGAGAAGAGAACTCAAATGTTACTGCTGGGAAGGCTGAGGGCTTGTCCTCAGCAGAGCATGAAGTCAGGGTCACCTCTTAGACATCTTTGCACCCTGTGTCTGTCAGTGTCCAGTCAGGAAAACTGAAACATGCCAGAGATTTCAATCAGAGAGAAATCTATTTGGGGAATTGACTGAAAAATCTAGATGGCATAAGGAGAAGAGTAAGGGAAACCACAGATTAGTAACTGCACAGAGTTGATACTGCTCCTCAGACCATGGAGACAAAGGCAAAATGATGCACCCAGGGAGTTCAGTTCACCACAGAGGCTGCTGCCATTAGAACCACATTGCTGCTGCTGCTGTAGCACTAGAGTCTTCTTGCTGTGAGTCCTGCCTTGACCACCATGATAGACCCAACCACCGCTGCTGCCAGCACTGCTTCTAGGAGCTGGAAAACATGGCTTATCCCTGGACTTGGGAGTGCATTTTTAGAGAAATGCCTGAAATTGATGCAGAGAGGGAGCGATGCTAAGGGTGCAGCTTATGGCTACAAAGCTCTGTGAATATTCACACATCAGTGAGTGCGTGTGAACTTTCACCACATAGTACCCAGACCTGGTTGGTCCTCATGTGGAGCTCCCATTGCCCACTGTTCTCCCTCACAGCACTTGGCACTTAGCCATTGTTTCGTTCGTTATTGGTAGTTATTTCAGTCGTCTTTCCATCTAAACTGCTAGGACCATGAAATAAGACCCATGCCCTCCCCACCCCTTGTATTCACTTGCATCCCCTGAGCCTGGCACTCAGTGGCCACTCCATGCATGTACTTGACTGACTACCCAGCTGGATACCTCAGGAGATACCATTTTCTCTTCTCACAGAGAATCAAAGAACCTCATGGGAGTGCCCAGTTTTGAGAAGAAAGCTAGATTTGCCGGCTGTTTTCACTCAGCTATGGTTGTATCATTCAACTTTTAGCAAAGAGAAGTTGGCAGGAATAGGAAAGCAAAGTGCAGCAGAAATAAAATCCAGGAGGACACACAATCCCTTCGGGAGGTGTCTCTGAGTTGGGCGTGTTGGTGACTGAAGCAGGCGGACCTAGAATGCAGCAGCAGCCAGGAGCCTGCCCAGATGCTCTCGTCCTCCATTTGTCCCTGCAACCATTATTTACAGCTTGTTGCTATGATCCCACAAGCTCATCTTCACTCCCAAAGGAGAGAGAAGTAAACTAGATTGATAGGGTACTTTCATCTGTATGATGTTTTGTCTGTGAGCCCTGTGGGAGCCAGCATGCTGAGACTAGCTACTGTCTTCCCAGAGAGGGAGCCCCATGGTCTGCAGTGTGGACTCTCCCCGAGAAGCTTCTCTTTCTCTCCTGACTGAAAGTGGATACATCAGTTTCTATCCCAGAGGTGTTAGGCTGTAATATTGAGAGTTTATGAATGTCACTGTCAAAGCCAACCAATGACCACAGCTTGGACTGTGGTCATTGGACTACCTCATTTCCAGATGCATTTTAACCTTGTCCTTGGCAATTGCATTTAGCAGGCCTTGCACTTGTCCAACAGGCTGTTACCCATTCACCATTTGACCACTACACTATAACCATGAGATGTCTGTAAGGCATATGCTTTTTTAAAACCAAGATATACTTTTGTAGGAAGGATATAAAACGCATTTTATCTTGCAAGCCCACTTTGATCATTTATTGGTGGCTGCCTGGGGCCCTGTGTTGAGAAGGATTCTGAAGTACAGAAATCACTTACTTATGGGCACCAGAGGTCTTTTAAAACTTTTATAAGAAATATACTAACAACAAAAAGGCCTAATAGGATGCATTTTAAGAGTCCCCTGGGAGGAATTCTGCTGCTTCTCTGGAATTTAGAAGTAGCTATGCTTATTCCTGTCTTCCTTTTTTTTTTTTTTTTTTTTTTTGTTAATAGCAAAATTTCCCTTCCCAACACACTTGCCTATTACCACACATGATATATTTTATGGTATCATCAAATGTTAGAGCTGAATGATTCTTTAGAGAGCATTCAGTCTAAGGGTCTCGTTTTGCAGAAGACAAGGCTGGGGGTATACTGATTTTCCAAAGGGCAAATGGCTAGTTAGTATAGGTTCTCTTTCATTTGTCTTCTTTTGGACCTCTTGCTCCAAGGCAGAAAGTTTGTCATACCTTAGCTCTGCTAGTAAAGAGCATGAAGTTGTGTAGGACTGAACTAGCAGTGTATCTTGAGCCACAAGGATACCACCTTTAAACCACACAGCCTGGCTCTCTCATTTGCTGGTTAAGTAACCATCATAAATCGCTTAACATTGCTAAGCCTCAGTTTCCTGACCAGCAAACTGGGGGTGAGGATTAAATGAGATAATGAAAGTAAAATGTGTAGCACTGGGTCTGGCTTAACAAATGTTGGCTATTGTTATCATCTGTAGAATGATCCAGCTGGACTCAATGAGTCGCTCTTGTTCTGAGAGCCGATGCTTCGGGACAATCGTTGATAATGCATGGGATTGTTTCTGAACTGCCTGTGATGAGCTCCACATTTTCATCAGGACTGTTCTATCAAATGAGATGATACATGGAGAGTGAGTTCTTGGCTAACAATAAAGTATTAGTCATTGTTTATTTCAGATAACATATTTATCATCTTTATTGTTACTACTACTATTCATAACTGTCAAGGTATATCTATCAATATGGCAATATTTATAATTCCAATGGCAAGTTTCAAATCCATGAAGGACTCTGGAATTTTTAATTCACTACGGACAAGGTGCCAGCCTTTGTATTCTGACTTGTATCTTTAAACAGACTCTTCTAAACAAGGTGATGTTTTCAGGGTGAACTTTATATCTTGCTATAGTTTTAATTAGTATCATATTTATATTTGTTTTTTACTGGTATATAATTTCTAGGCTTTCATCCATAGTCATTTCCTAAAGGGTACAGTTTTAAAACACCCAATAAATAAATTATAAAGGGGTGTGTATGTGTGTGTCTAGGCCGAAGTCAGCACTGCAGCACTGGCTTCTCAACAGTGAGCATTAGGTATTGGTGAAGGGGAAATGGTGTCTTGTACCTTGGGATGTTGTCTGGGCACAAGTTCTAAAATATGTCATTTATCTGCTGAACTCTACCAGGATGGATTTCCATCCCACTCTTATGTTTCAGTCCACACCATCTGTACCAGGAAATGGGCTGCAAAGATGTCACTGACATGAACTCAACTAATCACTCATCATAAAGTATCTGGAAGCTCCAGCAAGCACCCATGGCCCGAGTATCATCCTGTTGGAGACTTGCTCCATTTACAAAATCCAACAGTGGGACGCAGAAACATTCCTGCAAGGTCCGGGGAATCTCAAGTGTTTTTTATGGCTTGAGTCTGTAAATTCATTAGGGAAAACTCACTAAATCTTAGGTCTATTCATTTTTTCTTGAAAAGGAGACATAAAGACAAAATGAAAAAGCAAAGGCTATGTGATTAGAGGGCCTGGGTGAGAATCCAGGTCAGACCCTGCTGCATACGAGTCATCTGACCCCAGGACTGGAGCCTTTATCTCCTCGAGTGTCCATTTTCTCATCAATGAACTGGATGAGGATTACATGTCCACTGCTGATTTATGGGTCCTTGACAGGATCAAATGAGGTAATAAATACAAAACGATTTGCAAATTCTTAAGGCATTTCAAAAATAAGTTTCTTAACAATAATCATAACAATCATAGCCATGCCTTGAAAGCCCTGCCCTACATTAAAGATCCCCAAAAGCAGGAGGTTGGAAAAGGAGAGATACAGGAAACACGAAAAGGCATCAAGTCTGCTCTGAAAAAGCTGTCACCCAGCCTGAGTGTGTGATCCTGACAGGGAAGCACCATGAAGCCTGGCAGGTCTCAGTGAGCGATGGAGACCCCAGTCAGTACAGCTTCAGCAGAAAGGAATTTATTGCCTCTCATCCCCAAGGAAATCACAGCTGGCTCCAGAAGTTTAGTGTCATCGGGTCCATCTTTCTCACTCAATCTCTTGGCTCCACTTTTCTCTCCGTTGACTTTATTCTCAGGCAAAAATCACCCCGCTGTTTCTTTAATCCATGCCAGCAATAAAAGAATGGCTCTCATTCCCAACAAGAGCCCTCGAACTGGGTCTTCTTCTGTCATACTGATTGTGTTTCCTAAAGCCAACCACTGTGGCCAAGTGAATGTAATATGTGAATTCATTCATTTATTCAGTACATAATTATTGAGCATCTACCATGCTCAGTACTTTTCTAGGAGCTTAAGATGTAGCAGTGAACAAAACAGATAAACAAGTAAGTACATAAATAAATAAATGTTAGACACGGATTCAAAGTCAGAAGTTTTGGGTAGAGGCCAGGACCCTGCTTCTTTAGCAAGCTCTCCGTGAGTCATGCCTGCAATTAATCTATGGTCCATGCTGTGGAGAAGCACAGTGTAAAGAACCCGCTCCAAAGAGCCAGGGAGCAGCGTCCAGCTGCAAGTCCCCCTTTCTTCTGTCATGGAAGTTTGCAGAAGTGAACACAGTGGGTAGACACCCCAGTGATAGCTTCAGGGTGGATGGGAAGGCAGTCTGCTTGGATGAAGGGCAGGAGCAGGCACCTTAATTGTTCAAGACATTTCCCACCCTAGAGCACCCCATTGCCTCCCAAGCTGAAACATACATTTCCTACAAATATCAAAATGAGGATTTGTTTCTTTTCTCTCTTTCCAACTTAAATATTTGTAAAGACTAAGTCTATGTGGGAACTAATTGTTTTGTACTCTAAATGCAGGTCTGAATCTTTAGGGTTCAATGTTAGTTTATGATGATTGGCTATTATTCCACTGGCTGTCCCCCTCTTTCCTGCTACCCTTCCCTTCCAAATGGTCTATTGTATTTCGTTTCTCTTCTGAACCCCAAAAGGCAAAGCCTTGTGGAAAGTGTTTCTGTGTGTGGAGGCCTAGAGGCTTGTTTCTTGGAGGAAGGGAGAGAGATATGCTTTGAAATCTGGTTTTACAAGCCTCTCACTTTTACCAGAGTTACCTCTTATGAAACCAAAGCTGGGACTGAGCAGCACAGATAGGCTGTGAGAGCCTTTCATGTGCAAATGTCCTGAGGCTACTTCTGTCAGCTTCCTTTCCTCCTGCTTCTGTTTGTTTCCCCAGGAAATCTTTGCTGTGTGACCTCCTTTTCCTCTGAGCTTTCTATCTTGCATTTCCGCCTTTGGTCACTAACTTTCCCTTCTCTGATGGTCAGAAACTGGGGCCTTGTTGTGCTTTGTACCTAGAGGTGCTCTAGGGACATCTACCCAGCAAATGGCAATTGCTACAATTGGGTGTGGGGGCTGGAAGGAAAAGAATTGTAATGGAAGGCACAAGAGGAAGGTAGGGAAGGAAACATGCAAGTAAGCAAACACTTCCTACTTAAAAGAGGCAACTGGTGTAATACCTTCAGGAAAACAGGGCAGGGCAGTGTTAGAACCACTCCTTTAGAATGTTGCTTCTGAATCACTCACAGATCACTCACTTAATTGGAAACGTAGATTCAAAGTGGAGACTTAGAATTATGAGGAGGCAGACAGAAATGCCTCAGAGATCATCCTGTCTGGGCTCATGGTACAAAAGAGGCAAAGTGAGGCCACCAAGGTCAGCCAGGACCTTTCAATGACAAAGCATAACCAGTCACAGGCAGAAACCAGGGTGGCCAAGGAAGCTAAGTTGCATCCAAGATCACAGTTCTTAGCCTAAGTCATATCATAAAGAAAAAGTTGATATCCTCTGGTCATTTATGGAGAAAGAATGTTATAAACTGAATTTTGACTTTTCTCACAAACTCTTCCTTGTGTGGCAAGACCAATGAGTATGCTGGTATTATGTGGGTAGTTCCACTTGTAGAGGAGAATATTTGAAAATAATATGGCAGCTCCTGACTGGTGATTTCTGGTTCTCTCGGGTCTTGCATTTTTTCTTTTTAAAATAGCATACAAAATAGAATTTGAATCCTAACTTTATAAAAAAAAAAATAAAAAGAGGAAGTATTAATTCAAATCATGTCATTTCCTGCTTTCAACCCTCCAATCCAAAGTGCTTAGCAAGGCTTATAAAGGCCTACCTGGTCTGCCCTGCCCACTTCTGACTTCCTCTCACTATTACTGGCTTTATTCTTTCTAAGACGAAGTTAACGCATTTAAATTCATCAAGTCTGGGGAAGTGGGTTATCTGTTTCTGTATGTAAGAAATTATCTCTCTTTTTTGTTAAACAGTCAGATGAATTGTCAGTATTAATGCCTGGACTATGAGATTTGAATCCGAATGAATAGTCTGGGGAAGGCAGGGAAAGAAATACAGTGAGGCATTCATTTAAAAAATATTCATTTGACCTTATGTACTAAGGTGAATGGGGGTAGAAGTTCCTGAAGCCAAGTTCAGATGTGACTTCCTTTCCTAAAGAGGCCCAATTAAGATCATATGTCAGGTTGGCTCCCTCATTTGCATGTGAAAAGGCACAGTTACGGATGTAGCGGATTGCTTGCATGGCAAATTATAAGGAAATGTTTCTTCCTTCTGCCATCAAGACACTGTTTCAGCCATTTCCATATTAACTTTGTAGGCTGGAAAGCTCTTGTTGCCATTAATTATATCTGGGCAAAACTGGATTGAGTGGAGATAGGCTGGCAATAAAATAGGATGAGGCAGAAAATCTTACAAAGTATCTCACCAGTTGGAAGAGCAGGGAAAGGACAAGTTTGAAATTGTCTGTACAAAGAATCCAGCTCCTTGCCGAATCTCCACTTTCTCCATGTCTTGCAGGTGATGTGTGGTTCCTAAAGGACTTCTGTCACTGTGCCTGCCCGAGGTGCAGTTAGAAAACCAGCTCTCTTGCTTTGTGCTGCATTTAGCCCAGCCAGGTTGGCAAAAGTTATTAAAAGCGACCACATTTTGTTCTCTCTCCCTTCAGATTTCAGTTTTGGCATAATTTTTGGTTGGCAAATTGCATTCTACAATGAAAACGTTTTCCTACATTAAACCCTAAGTTGGCCTAAGATGGGCATCACCAGTCCTGATGCAGAAGGAAATAGGATATTAGGTCCCAGATTGCAGGCAAACTCAGTCCCACATCAGAGCCCAAGGAATGAAGCATCATACCTCAAAAGGCGCCCTAGACTTGAGCCCTCTAGCCTAGCAGAGCAGATGCTCATGACTCTTAGAAACTTTCGTGTTGAAAAAGAAAATTCAAATTCTTGGAAGCAACCCTCCCCCTGCTTTCTCACAACAAATCCCTGACATAAACACAAAAGACAGAAACATCTACTTAGCTATAGAAGAGTGGAGTTGTTATATAAGACTAACTGTATGAGTTAAAAAATAAAAGATCAGCTAATAAATTTGAAGGACAAAATTGAAGTCAGATGAACTAGAAAGATGCAGATTACATTTTTTTCTGAAATGTAGCATAGGGTAAAAAATAAAATAAGACAAGGGTTTTGGACTGAAATATGCTAAGGACTTGCTGAACTCAAGCTCTGCATAAAAGCAGTTCAAGATGCTTATGTATGTGAATGTGTACATCACTCTTTTTTTCTTTCTCTAAACCTGCTGCTGGAATCCATCATCCTGTCCTTTTTCATAACCTTCTCAGCAGGACAGATAATCTCTCCCAACTGAGGCTCTATTTGCCTTGCCAAATCCCATTCTGAAAATTCAGTTTTCCAAACAGCAGCTTTACGGGGACACAAACAAGGCTGAAAACTAGAGAGCAACCTAAAAGAACAGTTTGAGTTAGGAAGTTAAAGAGAATCTGAGAAGCCCTGTGGAGTGAGTTCATATTTCCTGAGGATCCTGCTGGTTTGTGCCAGTTGAGGTGACTGGTCTCTCCAGATGGGACGTGTGACTTTGCACACTGGGCTGTAATTGCCCATGACAACTGCAGCCTAGTTACTGCACCAAGAAAAAGAGATATACCAACAATAGCAGCACCCAGAAACTCACACTGCTCGAAGCAGATGTCCTATTAAAACTGTAATTGTCTCCATTAGAGAAATTCCACCTCACGTTCTCATTCTTTGTTTCATATACCTTTTTTCAATAGTCTTTCTCTACCATTTCCCCCAAATATCCTGGTGTCTCTTTTTGTGGAAGAGAAGCAAAGTTTCTTTAACCTTGACTGACTTAACCTAACCTTGACTCCTCTTACTGTTTGGGTGCACAAGAAGTATTTTTCTTATGCATTTCTCATCGCAAAGACCCTTGTCTGGGGCATTACATTTTGTATTCATTTACCCATATACCCTTCTGTCTACCTATCTATCCATCCATCCATCCATCCATCCATTCATCCATCCATTCATCCATCCATCCATCCATCCATTCATCCATCCGTCCATCCACTCTCCCACCCATCCATCCATCCATTCATCCATCTTCCAATATTCATATATTTTCTGAACCCAATAAGAGCATTGATTATTTTTGCCTGCCTGGAGCTGTTTCCTCTTCCTTTGGGGCAATGCTCTCTTTTATGTTTAATCCATGTGGTTTAAGTGGGATCACAGCACCCAACACCAAGAATGGACACATCACCCACACCAGGCCACTGCTCTACTCCAGTGACTGGAGTGATTAGGGAAACCAAAGCCACTCCAACTCCTTGGTTTGTGGTTAGAATTCTTGGGGAAAAGAATGTCTCTCATACAGCTGGGATTGCCAAACTTTGGGAATGTCAGCCTTAAGTTGCCAACAGCCACGAGAGAAAAGTGAGACCAACAGAGAAGAAACAGAACTGAGAGATGGCAAGAGGGCAGTCAAATCCTAACTTCCTGATTGAGCTCCTGGATCTAACTGCTTCAGTTCTAGTTCTGGAAATTTTCAAGCTTGTGGAGTTAAGTATTCCTTTTCAATTAAGTCATTTTGAGTTGAGTTTCTGCCACTCATAGTTAAAAGAATTATGTCTACTCTATGGCAGGTAGCTGAGACAAACCAATGAGAGAGCCCAAACAACCTAGCAGACTGGTTAAGAGTGTGAACTCTATTGCCAGCCTTTGAATTCTGGCTCCACTATTGACAAAGCACACAAGCTCAAAGTTCCTTTGTGCCTCCATTTACCCATCTATAAAATGGTGAAGATACAAATAATACCTACTTCATAGGTTTTTGTGAGGATAAGCTAATTCATCTCCAGTGGTTAGCATGGTGCCTGGTCTGTAGTGAGCACTCACTAAATGTGACTTGTAGGCAAATCGTGGTCAGCAGTGCCCAGAAGCAATCAACAAGACCACACCTATAATAATACTCTCACAAATCTGCTTTTTTATCTTTCTCCTCCTCTCTATCCCACTGTAGTAGGTTGTATAGATTCCTAATTTATAACCATAGTCACTGTAAGCATTGGTATTGTTTGCCTCCATGGCACAGCTCAGGAAAAGCACACTAATATACCACCTCTCTTTACCCACCTAATGATGGGTGGGTAAAGCAAATGATGAAGGCTGGACATGTCTGGTGAGAAGTTAGCTCCAAGTACATGAAATGATAAGTCTGAAATGATAAGTCTGAAATGATAGTCTACAAATACACCATCAAACAAGCTACCCCAGAAAGGCTCATTAAAAGGCAGACTAAAATGTGCAAATAGCAAGGTTATTAAGTCAATTTAAAACACTTAAGTAAGACGCTAAGACGCAAGAGGCGAGAGACAGCGTAAGTTAATGCACTTAGGATCAGACACAAGTAGAGTGGAAGGACCCCACTGTACAGAAAAGGGTTAACTCAGTGGGTCTGGGGTGTTCAAACCTGTACATCCCAAAGAAAGGACTGGCCCTTGGACTAGTTCAGGGAGATAATTCCTGAGCCTTTGGAATATCCTTACTGATAATGAGAGGTGACAACATGCTAGCAGCCCTCGCTCTCGGTGCCTCCTGGGCTTTGGCATCTACTCTGGCAGCACTTGAGGAGCCCTTCAGCCCGCCAGGGCACTGTGGGAGCCCCTCTCTGGGCTGGTCGAGGCCAGAGTCAGTTCCCTCTGCTTGCAGGGAGGTGTGGAGGGAGAAGCACAGGCGGGAACCAAGGCTGTGCGTGGCGCTCACGAGCCAGGGAGAGTTCGGGTCTGGGCGTGGGCTCGGTAGGCCCTGCACTCTGAGCAGCCGGCCGGCGCCGCAGGCGCGGGGGGGGGGGGGGGGGGGGGGGGGCGGGGAGGGGCTTAGCACCCAGGCCAGCAGCTGCAGAGGGTGCACTGGCAGCAGTGCTGCCCGCTGGCGCTGTGCTCGAATTCTCACACGGCCTCAGCTGCCTCCCCGCAGGACAGGGCCGGGGACCTGCAGCCCGCCATGCCCGAGCTTTCCCCCCAACAGGCTGGCTCTGGGCTCCTGCGGGGCCCCAACGAGCACCGTCCCCTGTGCCACCGGCTACCAGTACCATTTACCACCCAAGGGCTGAGGAGTGCAGGTGCACGGCGCCAGACAGGTGGGCAGCTCCACCTGCGTCCCTGGTGCGGGATCCAGTAGGTGAAGCCAGCTGGGCTTCTGGATCTAGTGGGGACTTGGAGAACTTTTCTGTCTAGCACTCTGTGTCTAGCTAAGGGATTGTAAACGCACCAATCAGCACTCTGTGTCTAGCTCAGGGTTCGTAAGTACACCAATCAGTACTTTGTATCTAGCTAACCTAGTGGGGACTTGGAGAACTTTTCTGTCTAGCACTCTGTGTCTAGCTACAGGATCCTAAACACCAGTCAGCACTCTGTCAAAATAGACCAATCAGCTCTCTGTAAAACGGACCAATCCGCAGGATGTGAGTGGGGCCAGATAAGGGAATAAAAGCAGGCTGCCAGAGGCAGCCAGGGACAACCCGCTGGGGTCCACTTCCACGTTGTGGAAGCTTTGTTCTTTCGCTCTTTACAATCAATCTTGCTGCTGCTCGGTCTTTGGGTCCACGGTGCCTTCATGAGCTGTAACAATCACCTCGAAGGTCTGCAGCTTCACTCTTGAAGCCAGCGAGACCACGAACCCACCGGGAGGAATGACCAACTCTGGACGGGAGGAACGAACAACTCCAGAGGCGCCGCCTTCAGAGCTGTAACACTCACCTAGAAGGTCTGCAGCTTCACTCCTGAAGCCAGCGAGACCACGAACCCACCAGAAGGAAGAAACTCCCAACACATCTGAACATCTGAAGGAACAGACTCCGGACACACCATCTTTAAGAACTGTAACACTCACCACGAGGGTCCGCGGCTTCATTCTTGAAGACAGCGAGACCGAGAACCCACGAATTCCGGACACAGTAAGAGTGCTATTGTTTGCCCAGAGCCCTAGGCCATACCAGATAGTTTATGCTAAAAATGTGATTTAGGTGGTAGACTTGGGCCATATGCTATCAGTTGGACCTCTAGGGGGCGGCAGGGGGCTAGGGTTTGAGCGGCTAAGTTACATGAGCACTCCATGCCTATGTGGCTAAACTCCAGTTAAGAACGCAGGACACCAAGTTTAAAGCACGGTTAAACTTCCCGGTTGGCAGTACTTTGCATGTAGTATCACACATCATTTCTAGGAGAATTAAGTGTTGTTCATACAACCCCATTAGGAGAAGACAACTAGGAGCTTGGACCTCGTCTCTCCTGGACTCCACCCTTTGCATATTTTTCCTTTGCCAAGTTTCATCTATAGCCTTTGCTATAATAAACTGTAACCATGAGTATAACTGCTTTTCTGATTTTTGTGAGTCCTTCCAGAAAATCATTGAACATGAGGGTGGTCTTGGGAATCCCTGATATAGATAGGGCCCACAGATGGATTATGCTGGGTTGATGTCACATACCTGCTCTACTGGAGATATAAGGACAAGTATGCCTGGTGACAGCTATGGCTTGCCAATTAGCCAGATAAGCAGCTATAAGTTCTATTTGTTTTTGGGGGCAGAGGACACATGAGACCAGAAAGATATAGCCAATAGGTTGCCAAATTAGGAGATCATGTATCTAAAATGCTCGTGTCTATTTGGTACCTCTTGGTGCCTCTTGGTGTTTAGCCTTATGTCTAAATGTCTATGTAGTACATTACAAATATTTAATACTCAGCTGCATCATAAACATTAGCTATTTCTCAGTCCTTTCATCCTACTCTATCTGGGTATAACACACACATTCTGCTTGCTGTTTATCTTAAGCTTAACACATTCCATAAATTCTGCCTATGAGAATCATACTTTTTGCTAAGTGGCTACTTATTTATACTTTCACATCTTAAGATTGTTTGCCTATATTTTGTGAACTACGAGCTGATTTATTGCATAGAGTGAATGTTCTCAAAAAAGCGTGAACATTACAGGCCTAAGAGGCGAGTTAGGGGAGAAGAGTCAGGACCATATTACTGCTATGGTTTGAATGGTTGTGTCCCCTCCAAAATTCATATGTTGAAACTTAATCATCAATGTGACAGTGTTAAGAGGGGGTCTTTAGGAGGTGATTAAGTCATGAGGGTGGAGATCTAATGAATGAGATTAGGGCCCTTGTAAAAGAGGCCTCATACAGTGTTCAGCCCTCTTGCCCTTCCATCTGCTCTGTGAAGACACAGCAACAAGGCACTGCCTTGAAAGCAGAGGGCAGCCCTCACTAGACACCAATGCCAGGAAACTTGGTTTTGGATTCCCTAGCCTCCAGAACTGCAAGAAATAAAGTTGTGTTGTTGATCAATTACCCGGTCTGTGGCATTCTGTGATGGCAGCACAGACGGACTAAGATAATCATTAAGTGCTTTAGTACTGCAAGATCTTCAGTTCTGGAAGGTCGTGGTGGTGAGGCCCAGCTTACGCAAGTCCTGATTCCTGATGTCCCGGTAGCTGCCTTCCAAATTTTTTAGGTCCTATTCATTGTTTTTCCTACATAATGATAATAACAGCAATTAGTTATATAGAGCTACTATATTCCAGGCATCATTCTAAACACTTTCCATAAATAATGGGTTTGCAGGAACCAAACGGGGCAGGGGCATGTTTAATCTTATTTTTACAGAGAACATAAGATGGAGCTGGGTGCAGTAACTTACCCAAGATCAACAGCAGAAGTGTTGGTATACCAGGAACCAGACTCAGGCAAGCTGGCTCCAGAAACCAGACTGTTAGCCACCGCATTCTGCTGACTTACAGAACAGTGTCAGCTCCTCATTTGCATACTGCCTTGGCTGAACTCTAAGTGGAAATGTCTTATAGACATTGCCACATGTACAATATTTAAAAGCTAAAAATGCTTAAGCTGAATGCTGATAAGAAACTGAAGAGTGAAGAATAGAAATACATTAATTTTTATTGACCTGTGACAAGATCATCATTCAGTAAGAATGTTATATAATTACCTTAATTGTCACATGGACATGAAGAGCAGAAGTTCAAAATGGTAGAATTTCATCCAGTGCCAGCACAGCAAAGTAGATATTCTTAAAATATAATTCAATTTGAAGATATTATAAGAAAAATTTACTTACTGAAAATTTTCACAGATATGGAAAACATACAAAAATGAAACATCAACATAAACAGCCACTTCAGATTTACCTGATATTTGTCACAAGGTTTATCTGCATACTTATTCACTCAAAAGTTGGGAAGACAGACAACAACACACAACAGGGCTCCTGGCCCCAACATGTAGAAGGTGGGTGAGGTCAGGGGGTGTCACACTCAGTAACCCACAGGGAGAGACATTTTAACATTTCTTCCCTTAAGCTAAATACTTGTTACAATGGTTCTAATCTCCATTACAGGTAAGCATTTAGGTTATTCTGTTGAGGCAGGGCAGAAGACGGAAAAATGACAAAAGGTAAAGAACTGGAAGACAGAGGCTGGCTCTGCCCTCATTGTGTGGCCTTTTGTGAGTCTGAGAGCCTCAGTCTCACCATCTACAGAGCTGATGATCATACCCCTGTCCTGTGGAGTAATGAGCATTGTAGGAATCGTGGAGCAAAGCAAAGTGCTCTGCACAATGTCAAGCATATAGTAGGTGCTCAGTTAGTAGCTGTGAAATCTGATGCTTATATACATTTTGCCAAAATATCTCTTGGAGAAAAGTTCCTAAATTTTGCACATCCTGGATTTCTATTTGCCCTCAGAATGTTGGTGGAGGGTTGTGAATGGGTTGGAAATTGTGTTGCTGGCTCTAAACAAACTTTTCTTAACAAAATACAAACTTTGTTTTCAAGGGCTTCTAAACTAAATCTCATGCAGTTTCTTGGAAATCAAAAGTAGCTTTCATGAGCATGTTTTAAGGCACAGCTGATTGCAGAATCATCTGGAATAGATGACATGGGGTGTAAGATCCTGTAAAATATTGTCTACACCTATTTGCCAATCCAGATAGACCAAGGAGCCAGCCCCAGACAAAGTCTGGGGTTTCATTAAGGTCTTAATTTTATAGAATAAGAGGTCTTGCTGAATCTCTCCAGCTCATCTTGCCTCTTCCCCGCTTCCCCTGCTACTTGTTAGTGAATCCCCATAGGCAATAATCTCTGAAGCTAATGAACCCAAACACAACAGGACTCCTGGTCCCCACATAAACCCAAACATTGCAAATGGTATTAGACACTCCCATTAAGCCCTTGTCCAGGACAGGGCTGTTGCCACCCAAGGTGGCCTCCTGATTAGCCTCTCACTGGGAATCACTGTAACTGCCTCAGCTTAGGCCAGGGAGTTCTCCTCATAATTAACCTCTCTTTAGAACTAATGGTTTTTACTGCTAGGCCTCTAATGTAGGGCAGCCAGCAATTCACCCCAAGGGCTTCTTTCCATATATGAAACCAAAGCATTTTTAAAAAGTCTTTCTGCAGCACAGCAGCAGCCTAAAAGTTGCTTAGAAAGCTAATGGGAAAAGCTGTTATTACACTGAGGATGGTCCCACTGGACCCGTATTTGATTTCCTTGTCCTTCTTCCCTTTTATTTACTTTAACCAAAACAACAAACCATTTGAGTTTATCTCCATTTATATGTGTTCCGTGACTGTGAACAAAGCCCTCTCATATCCGTAGGAATACCTGACTGGGTTGCTGGAAGCTGGGATTTCATAGAATTTCCAACCTGAGAGTGATGTTGTCCTTAGGAAGGCTTCGAAGATTGAGAAGCTATATTGCTCCCCTCTGCATACAGGGGCACACTTATTTAGGCTAGGGAAGAAGGCTTGCACCTTCCAACAGAAAACCTGCTAACAAATTATCTCCACCAGAACTCTAAATAAATAAATAAAGACAAAAACAAATGCATAAATGGACAAACAGAAATTCCCAAGATCCTGAAACAAGAATGAAAATGACATGGTGTCTATCCACTCTCTTTGTAAAAAAAAAAAGTGGGTTTGGTGATCATCACACGAAGAGGAGCTGACATTTCTTGCCAGTTGAGGACATGTCAGACACTGTTCTAAGCTTTTGAAAACTGTTTCCTCACAAAGTCTTAACATCAGCCTGTGAGGTAGATGCCATTAGTCCTGTTTTACAGATGAGGACACTAAGGCAAACACACAGAAGACCAGAAAGTGGTGGCATGTGGCCATGGGCTGGCTCCTGGCCATGCTCTGAGCCGAGCTCACCTGTTGGTGTGAGGATGTCCTCCTGGGTCTGCCACAGGTGACCTGCTGACCCGCCTAGTTGTATAAAGAAGTTGATGCTGTATATTTCTATTGCACAGCATTAAAGCTTCAGGAAATCTCTCCTTTCTAAGCTTACATCTCCAGTCTGTCCCTATTTGAGTCTCTTCTCAACCCAGTCAGTTTCCATATGCAAATCCTGCAGCCATGTCAAACCAGAGGGTAAGTGGGAAAACAGCATCATCCAATGACCATGCTCTGGGCACTGCAAGGTGTGGGGCTCTGGGATGAAAATGCCAAGGTCCTTAGACTTGAGGATGTCTTAGTCTGATGGTGGAGACACACAAGTAAACACAATTTCATTACATACAATGAACGTTATTTTTATAGGCACAAATAGAATTTGATGGCAGGTACTATTATTAGCACTTCTCATAGATTTTTCTTATTGAACCCTCACACCAATCCACTGAGTAGTTGTGGTTAATAATACTTTGCAGGCAAGGAAGTGGGGGCACCGAGAGGTTATGTGACTCACTTGTAAATGGCAGAGCCAGAGTTGTGAGTCCAGACAGTCTGGTCCCAGAGACTGTACATTTAACCAAGGTGCCTTGTGGCCTCTGTTCTGATAAAGGCAGGCACTGAGGACCTTGGGAGCACAAAGGAGCAACAGCCAGCCCAGCCTGGAGGCACCAGGCAGGGAAGGGCCTTTCCAGACAAGAGGGCTCCCAAGCTGCATGAAGTGGAGGAGAAACACTTGACCCTGTGATGCAATGCTGTGAGTAGGGGGGAGAAGCTACATGAAAAGGAAGATCTTTTCACCTCTGCCAGCCCACAGACCACACTAGTACATGACTTAATAGGACATGGGTTGTATAAAGCAAAACGTGTTGCTGGTACATCATAGAGTCCATGCTGTGGTCAGAAGCAATGGGCTGGACACGCACACAGCAACATGGATAGATTTTATGAACATAACACTGGTTGACAAAAGGAAGACACACAGCAGGACCTGTAGCCCAATGTCATGTATGTAAATGAATAATGCGTGCACACAAAACAATATATATTGACACATTATGTAAGAACACATAAAAAGAAAATGATTCCTATGAAACAAAGTAGGATGGTTGCCTTTGGGGTTGGGAGGAGAATGGGAGTGGAGAACAGAAATAGGATGAAATAAAGCAAGAGATGCAATGGAATGACAGCTTGCTGTGAACAGAAGAGAACAATTAAGTCAACCTTAGTCCCTGAGGGACTCAGGGAGGGAGAGAAGGAAGAGGACCCTTTTGAGTGACTGTTAAGCACCCTTTTGCTAGGACTTGCCCCTACCCACTTCCACAGGGCTGAGCAGGAGCACCTAGTTGCTGTCTACAGTGTGAGGCCATCCCCTTCTCATGGCTGATTGGTCAAGGAGTGGGCACCTAACTCAAGCTCAGGCAGTCAGTTCCCTCCCTGTTATAGAAAGCTTTACTACCTTCCAACGTTGGGGCACTGAAACTGAGGCTTAAGGGGAAACAGGAGCCAAACTGATTCAAACTCAGTCTCCATCACTAGTCCCACGACCTTGGGCACGTTGCTTAACTCCTAAGTAATGAGGTTTCTTATCTATAAAATGGGAAAATATAGTAGCTGACTTAAAGGATTGTGTGAGGATTTGATGAGTGATGAAATGCAGGTATAGTGCTTGCCACACAACAGGGTCTCCATAAATATCTGCCATGGCTTTCCTGAGAGCTTGGGAACTGGGAGAATAAAGGGCTTTATCTGGAATCTGGATGGCTGATCAGTATGACAAGGAGTAAGTCATTTTCGATTGCATTGGAGCAGTCTCATTATTTTATCCCCATGGGCCATAGAAATATCATCATTTTATGTAATATTTGTGAGGTGAAGCAGGTTGAAAAACACTGCTTAGCAGGCAGCAGTCTCCCGTTCAATTCCTGAAGCCTCAACCTCACTATATCCGAGACTTTGAGTTCACGTGATACCTCAGTATCTCCTCTTTTTTTATGGAGTTAGTTTAAATGTATTTTGTCTCTTATCTATAGAGTCCTGATTATGAGGGTCATAATGACAGAGAAAACCCTAAAGTATCAGCCTCTTAGCTCATCTCCGCACATAGTAATTTTCATGGTGTTTTCTACCTGGTGAGAGTCATCCTCAAGAGCTGATTACTTAGTTAACAATTGTTGAAAAACAAGTACAAACCACATAGTCTTCCTACTGCCAGGACCATGACCAAGGCGTGGTTCACATAGATGGTAACATAACAACCTCAGCACACTGGATTGTACACAGAATATTCTGGTGAAATGACAGTAACACATTTGTCATTTCATGAGCTCTAAATATGTTGGTAAAACAATCAGTTTCTCCTCTTAATTATTTACCTCCATGCTGATAAGTTCTGTTTACATTTCCTAATAGAATGTTTGTACAGCTGTTTTGAAAATAATCATGTTCGGTCTTTAGAAAAAACAGCCAAGTCTTTATGTGGAATTCAAAGTTGTGTATCAAACAGATCAGTTATGGATTTAAATTTCCCAGAACAAAGGTACCTAGAAGAGAATGTGAACGTGTCTTTGGAAAGATGAACAAACGGAAAGCCTTCCTGACCTTTGGAAGTCAAAGAATAGTCAACAGACTGATTAGGCAATTTCACTGCTTTGAAGGGTTTCAAAGAAGACTGATTTCTATTTGTTCAGCCACCATCTGTAGGTGCAAAGATCAGGGACATCAAAGATTTATCTGAGCATTCGAATGTGTTTGTGAAATCACTGATGTGTCGTGGAGGCACTTCTCAGAGATCTGCTTTGTGGCAGGTTTTATCTATGTCAGTTTGGCAGGTGCCATCCGATCGAGTAGCCCTCCCGGCATGCCAAACACCTTCCAAACGCATTCCAGAGAGAAAGAGAACCCAGCCATTTCCTGTGATGGGGAGTCAGAGGCAACTGTAATGACTTTCTGAGGATGTTTAATTTATCACTACTGTGGGTGAAAGCTTGTGCATGATGCTTATTCCCTACATTTCACAAGTGGCAGCATTAAATCTTCAGAAGGATGAAGAAGTCCAGTCGTCTTGCAGTAGGAAGCACTCTTTTAATAAAGTTTATCTGAGGTAGTCAATCCAGAGCTGGTGTGATATTTCAGAGTATCAGGGACCTACACATCTTTCTGTTTGTTTCTGCTATGTGTGACTCCCATTCCCAAGTTCACTTCATGGTCTAAATCTGCTGCCAATGCTACAGCTTTCTAGCAAGAAGGAAGATGGGGAGGAGGAAAGCACTCCCATTCCCTTAGCTCTTCTTAAGGAAACCTCCTGGAAGTTTTTCATACCACTCCCAGGAATGACCCACATCGCTACACCTGATTACAAAGTGGGGCAGGAAAATATAGTATCTTTACTCCAGCTAAAATATAGGGCCTCTATTACCATAAAAGGGTAATTTTTTGAAAAACAGTCATCTCTCTCTACCCCATCATCCTTGAGGACTCAGCTCAAATGACCCCTATTTAGAGAGACCACTTGAATCTATTCTGTCAATAGTAAGTTTCCCCTACTTACTCTCTATCTCACAACCTGTCCAGTTGCACCATGGGAATATCTTGTCTGGTTATTTGCTTATTTTTACTTTTTGTGGTCTTTCTTCCCCCACTAGAACAAAGTTCCTTGAGTGTGGGGACCTTATCTGCTTTACTGCTAAACACCACACTCCCAGTGCCTCAGAGTGCCTGCACATGGTAGAAACTTAATGAACATTTGGGATGAATGACCAAATTATGAATGAGGATCCTTGCTAGAGAAAACCAATATGGCACTGTGACTAAGTATATAAACTTGGGAGTTAGACAGTCTTGATTAAAATCTTGGTCCCACCTCTAATTAACAATGTGACCCTGGGCAAGTGACCTAACAGGTCTAAGTCTTAACTTACTTATTTACAAAATTGGAGGGGAGATTTTTGCAAGAATTAAAATAGTTAATACACATGAAGTGCTTACTACTTCATTGTACAGCAAACAGTCAGTGTTAGCCTTTACACATGACCAGCATAATAATTATTTTTGCTATAATTGATATCTATCTAGTTGAAAGATTCAAATGAGGCCTCCCAGAGGGAGAGACCTTGGAGATGAGTTCCATGGATAGGCAGGAGTAGGCTAGGCAAAGGAAGGAGGAAAGGGACAGCATTATGGGGAGAGGGAACCACATGGTCAAAGGTCTTGGTACAGGAGGGGAAATGTTGGAAGAACTGGTAAAAAGCCAACATGGCCTGAGTTGGCTGAAGAGAGGAGGAGCAGTATAAAGTGAGTCTAGGAAGGAAAAAACTGATATCATGAACTCATCCCAAGTGGGAAGGGGAGCTACCAAAGGGCTCCAAGTAGGGGAGTGCATGGACAGATTTGTAACACATAAACACCATCCTGGCTGCAATGTTGAAGGGCAGTTATCCCATCAGAATAACTTCTGTAAATGAGAAACCTACTGTAAGAGTGTACTTGCAAACCCAAGTCCTTAATGTTGGTGGGACTCTGGCAAGGAGAGCATTGAGCTACAGATCAGCCCAAACTGGCTATTTCTGGGATTCTTGACTGTGACAGAAAAACTTTTAAATATACTTAAATATTTAAAAGTTATACATGAAGACTAACAAACTGTTAAACTAAGTACTTTGACAAATACACACTCATAATGACTAAAAGTCAAAAAAAATACCAAAGATAGTTGAATTTAATCATTATTGCCCATGTCTGATATTCCATTGATGGGCTAGTAATATTTGGATGATTAATAAAGACACATAATTCACAAATTATTACATATGTATTCTATAAAATTTATTTTTCTTGCCTTCTTTTCAGCAAAATCATGGATTGTGTTCTTATAATCCAGAACACAATTATAATCTATGTGATTACAAATTTATAATTATATAGTTGTAGTCTGTTTAAAATAATGTTCTAAAAGATTAAAAAGTATTTGAATTCTAATATAGAAAAATTTGAATGTATTTAACAGAAATATAAATTAAAGTGAATGTAAACAATTAAAAACATTTTTGTACATTTTTATGTTTTCCAAAGTTTATTTTTCTTCTAAAATATTCAGCATTATTGAAGCCAGATGAATTAGTCAAGAAAAGGAAATAAAAGGCATCCAGATTAGATAGGAAGAAGTAAAATGATTTCTATTTACAGATGATGTGGGTCTTACATGTAGAAAAGTCTGAAGATTCCACCAAAAAACTGTTAGAACTAATAAACAAATTCAGCTAAGTTGAAGGATTCAAAACCAACATACAAAAAAAGTTGCATTTATATATACTAACAGTTAATATCTGAAAAGGAAATTAAGAAAGCAATTACATTTACAATAGCATCAAAAAAATACTTAAGGATAAATTAACCAAGGAGGAAAAAGACTACTTATACACTGAAAACTATGAAACATTAATGAAAGAAACTAAAGAAGACACAAATAAATAAAAAATCCCTTATTCATGGATAGAAGGCTTAACAGTAATTAAGATGTCAGTGCTACTCAAAGTCATCTGCAGAGTCAATGCAATCCCTATCAAAACTGAAAGAGAAAAATTCATCCTGAAATTCATATGAAATATCAAGAAACTCCAAACATCCAAAAGAATCTTGATAAAGAACAGATAGCTGACATTTCCTGTTTTCAAAACTTCTTGCAAAGCCCCAGTAATCAAAACAGTATAGTACTGGCATAAAGACATACAGACCAATGGAATAGAATACAGAACCCAAAATAAAATAAACCCCTGCATATATGGTCAAATGATTTTTGACAAGGGTGTCAAGACCATTCAATGGGAAAAGAACAGTCTTTTCAATAAATATTATTAGGCAAACTGGATATCCACATGCAAAAGAATGAAGTTGGACCCTAACCTTATGCCATATACAAAAATTAACTCAAAATGTATCAAAGACCTAATGTAAGAGTTAAAACTATAAAACTGTTAGAAGAAAATATATGGGAAAAGCTTCATGACATTAGAGTTGTCAAAGATTTCTTAGATAGGACATCAAAAGCATAGTCAAAAAAAAAAAAAAACCAAGAAACTAAATTTGACTAGACCAAAATTACAAATTTCTGTGACTCAAAGGACACAATCAACATAATAAAAAGGCAACTTATGAAATGGGAGGATATATTTACAAAGCATATCTCTGATAAGGGGTTAGTATCCAGAATCTGTAAAAATTCCTACAGCTCAACAACATAACTACCAAACTCAATTAAAAATTGGGCAAAGGACTTGAACAGACATTTCTCCAAAGAAGATATACAGCTAGCCAATAAGCACACCTGAAAGATGCTCAGCATCACTAATCATTAGGGAAATGTACATCAAAAGCACAATGAGACACCACTTCACACACCTCATACCCATTAGGATGCCGACTATGAAAAAAACGACAACAGAAAATAAGTGTTGGTTAGGAGGTGTAGAAATTAGAAGCTTTGTGCACTATTGGTGGGAGTGTAAAATGATGAATCTGCTATGAAAAACAGTATAAAAGTTCCTCAGAAAATTAACAATAGAATTATGATGTGATCCAGAAATCCTACTTGTAAGTATACGCCCAAAGGAATTGAAAGCAGGGTCTCAAAAAGAAGCTTGTACACCCATATACCAGCATTGTACCAGAATAATAACCAAAAGCTAAAAAGTGAAAGCAACCCAGGTGTCTGTCAGTAGATGAATGGATAAGCACAACGTGGTATATATAGACAATAGAATATTATTAAGCCTTAAAAAGAAGGAAACTCTGACACATGCTATTACATGGTTGCAACTTGAGGACATTATGCTAAGTGAAATAAGTCAGTTGGAAAAAAGACAAATACTATATGATTCTACTTATATGAAGTATCTAGAAGAGTCAAATTCATAGAGACATAAGGTAGAATGGTAGTTGTTAGGAGCTGGGTGGAGTCAGGAATGAGGAGTTATGTTGAAGGAGTAGAATTTTGATTTTGCAAGATGAAAAGAGTTTTAGAGATGGATGGTGGTGATGGCTGCGTAACAATGTGAATGTACAATGTGATGCACCACTGAACTGTACAATGAAAATGGTTAAGATAGTAAATTTTGTGTTATACTGAATTTTATGTAAGCTTTTTAATTGCAAAAATATAATAATTTGATCATATATGTAAGGGTTTATATCTGGGTTCTTTGTTCTACTCCATTGGTCTATATGTCTGTGTTTATATCAGTACTATATTGTTTTGATTACTGTAACTTTGTAATAAAAAGCTTACATAAATTTAACACAAAATTTTTAACACAATAATTTAAAGTTAACTATTGAATGAAGGGGAATTATTATTATTATTATTATTATTATTATTATTATTATTTTCTTTTTGTTTTTGAGATGGAATCTCGCTCTTTCACCCAGGCTGGAGTGCAGTGGTGCGATCTCAGCTCACTGCAACCTCCGCCCCTCCAGTTTTAAGCAGTTCTCTGCCCCAGCCTCCGGAATAGCTGGGATTACAGGCGCGTGCCACCACGCCAGGCTGTTTTGTATTTTTAGTAGAGACGGGGTTTCAGCCAGGCTGATCTTGAACTCCTGACCTCGTGATCCACCCTCCTCAGCCTCCCAAAGTGCTGGGATTACAGACATGAGGCACTGCGCCCAGCCATGAAGGGGAATTATTATTATTATTATTATTATTATTATTATTATTATTATTTGTTTTGAGACGGAGTCTTTGCTGTCAACCAGGCTGGAGTGCAGTGGCACGATCTCGGCTCACTGCAAGCTCCACCTCCTGGGTTCACGCCATTCTCCTGCCTCAGGACTCCCAAGTAGCTGGGACTACAGGCGCCCGCCACCACGCCCAGCTAATTTTTTGTATTTTCAGTAGAGATGGGGTTTCACCATGTTAGCCAGGATGGTCTCCATCTCCTGACCTTGTGATCCACCGGTCTCGGCCTCCCAAAGTGCTGGGATTACAGGCATGAGCCACCGCGCCCGGCCGAAGGGGAATTATTATCAAATTTTTAAATTAAGATATTTAAATAAAGCAACCTTTACTTGGATTTTAAAATGTTTGCTGAATATTATTAATTTCACAAAGTAAAACTTCACAATTCCAGTATGAAAATGCCTATCTTGTTGCCAGTGTAAATTACGGATATCGCATTTCAGAAGTGTTATACCTAGACAAACACATCAAATTTATAAGTAAAAATTATTTAACATTGCAAATATTAAACAATGCAAAATGCCACCATGTACAACTATTGCAAATGCCATGCTAATTCACGAGTTCCCTTGGAACCACAAATTGGAGCATAACAAGAATCCAAAGAATAGATGCTCTTCACTTCTGGGAAACAATACTCCCTTATATGAGAACCTATTGATTTTGTGCTCTCTGAGAGGAAAGATTTGACAAGTTGATGAATTTGTCTATTCTTCTTGAATACTTTTGTTCCTCAAATATTCATGCTCTAAAGCAATGTCCGTCTTCACAACATTCAGACACAGTCTTCTCTCCAAGGCAGGAACTGAAAGCCACCTTTCTTTGGAGCCTAAATGGCATTAGCCTGGAGGTGAACACTTTGATTCATGCAGAGTCATGCTGTGCCAGCCCTGAGTGTCAGATCCCTGGTGATAGAAGCATCCATGTATCCTTCAGTAAATTTACTGTTGGTGTGTTTTTCTGATACACGGGACCCTCTAAAGCACAGGGCTCAGGGCAGGGTCCCCTCTTTCCTGGGCTGAAGCATGGCACTGCTCAAACCCCACTTTCTATTCCTTAAAATGAAAATGCACCAGTTAGATTGGATATATTCACACTGGGAATATTAGAAAGCTCACTATTCAGAGGAGTATGTTTGAGGAAGATATTTAGTTTTGAATTGTCTAGATTTTAGTCAAATTTGGTCAGTTCTGTGATCTTACTTACAAGCTCTATACCCAGGATTTTTCATCTCTAAAATGGGGATTAAAATAGGACTTACCTCACTGCATTGGGTCAGGATTAACTGAGAAAATGCACATTAAGTTTTTAGCAGCATGATTGGCCCAGGATAAGTATTAGTGATAATGATGATGATGATTTGGATGGCAAGGCAGAATCTCAGAGACAAGCTTAGCTTGGGGAAAATTCATGTTCCATTGCAATCTCTGTGATAGACTGGCTGGTACTTAGAATTAAGATAACTATTGGACCAGGGCGTGACTTTATTGTCAAAATCTAAGTCACAGCTCAATGTTCTTTAAATCTAGAAAATAAAGCAAGGCTTTCTGAGGTACCATCCAACTCATAGATAGTTGCGTGGCTGCTTGAGCAGGCCCAGGATGATCACCAATAATATAAAGACCGTCAGGTTCTCTGAAGAACCTGGACACTCTTAGGATATGCTGCAAACATAAGGACATTTATCAGTCAAGTTTCAAGGCTACAGGGAGGCTCTCATACCCAGGGAAAGAGTCACTGCCTGCAGTTGAATAGCTGAGTCATGGATTGATAGCAAGACTTGATTTGATCAGAGCTGAGTGCATCTGTCTCATTTATGCATGGAACTTCATTAGCCATTGCCTTCCACAATTCCTTTGGTTAACTGTGGATCATCTAAGGGAGAGGAAAAAACCCCACAAAACTTCAAAGGTAATTTCTTTCTTCTCCAAAAACAGTCTTGGGTTTTCTAGTTTAACAGAGAATTGAGAAGTAAGCATGCATCATTAATTTCTATGCAGAAAACATTCTTCACTTCAAACAGCAATTAGTGATAACATTTCTATCTCATGTTGTGATGAGATTTTTATGCTAATCATCACATAGCTGTAAGTTAATCATTTGGGCACAGTTAGAGAGGATGTATATTTCATGAGACAGATATAGATATCAAAATCTGTTTGATATTTACTCAAGGTAAATGGGAAGCATCTCAAATTATTATGAAAGGAGCATACTGAGCAAATAGGACTGTGTGCGGCAATGTAATGTATGCAGTGTAGATGTATGAGAATTTTTAAGACACTCTTGGTGTCATTACTGTAATTATTGTGAGGAGGGTGGAATACTCTGGGGAATGTAAACTCCAAATTATCCACAGACACAGCAAAACCCTCAAAACCACATCTTAACAATGTCAAGGGCAAAATCAGCAATCGACCTTCTTTCCCTCTAGGTTCCTCCTTTTTTTTCGGTGACAGATTTCACCCTTTTCACATTATATGATATTTAAATGGGTTTCTCTTCTCAATTTGCACTTAAGTCTACTCAGCTAAATCAATCAGAAAAGCAACTTGACCCTAAAGTCAAATTGGAATGCGGCTGCATGCATAGAAAATAGGCCACCACGCAAATGATACACAATTTCTCAGCAGATAAACAGTTCTTTTAAAATTTATGGAAAAGAAGAGAATCATACTTAAAAACGCCTGTAGCTATAGTTAGTGAGTAGCTTGTGCCAGACTCCAAGATTGCCTGGTACACCTTAGCAATTATGATGTGCAGGTGGAGTTTTCATGAGAGGAAAGTAACTCTACAGGCCACTCTTGTATTAGGCTTTTTGCATTGCTACAAAGGAATACCTAGGACTGGGTAATTTATAAAGAAAAGAGGTTTAATTGGCTCATGGTTCTGCAGACTGTACAAGAAGCTTGGCACTAGAATCTGCTTCTGGTGAGGACCTCAGGAAGCTTATAATCATGGTGGGAGGGGAAAGGGGAGCAGATGTCTCACATGGCAAGTGTGGCAACAAGAGAGAGATGGGATAACTGCCACACACCTTTAAACAACCAGATATTGTGAGAATTCACTATTGTGAGGATAGCACCAAGCCATTCATGAGGGCTCTGCTCCCATGACCCGAATACCTCGTGCCAGACCCCACCTCCAGCATTGGGGATTACATCTCAACATGAGGTCTGGAGGGGACAGACATCCAAACTGTATCATCTTTCTTCCACCCTCTCTTCTTCTAATTCCCACGTACTTCTTCATACCTCCCCTACTCTTATTGCTATTAAGAACCACACTCATCAGCATGCTCCCCTATCTGCACACAGTCACATTGTCGCCCTTACCCAGACCCTCCATACTCCCCTAATAAGGCAGCAGTAAAGGGGCCCAGCTAGAAAATGGACCATTTATGTTATCATTTGGCCCCACATAATTTTTTTGTTGTTGTTGCTAAGGAAACAGACTATTTTACAGAGAGAACAAATAAGATCCATTTCTTCAGAGTCACTTGTAGGATAAGGCAATGGGGGTACAATCCCTAACCCTATGCCAAAGGTGGAGGCGGAGAAAAGGTCTAGCTCCCCAGAGGAACTAGAAGGGTATAGTGACTCAGGAGGCAGTGGGGGAGGAAATGACGATCTTGCCAGCTGGTGGAACTATGAGACTATAATACAACTTTGTGAGTTTCTCTCTTCTAAAGTTACTCTGAAACCTAAAATTCCGGAGTGACTGGGGTAGGTGGTGGTAGCAGTGAGTGGAGAATTTGACTTACTCTGGGCTCCGCCGTCTATGGGGATAATCTAATATGTTGCTCAGAGCTGATAAACAGAAAGCACAGCAGCCCCAAGTCAAAGGGAGGTGGAGCTCATTGGTGTGGCAGTGTTCCTATAGAAGTTACTCCTTGCTATTCCTGAAGGAAAGGGAAGAAATGTAGTCCAATAGGACATAAATGTCCATCTTAGAAAGCAAAAAAGAGGCAATCAGTCAGCCTGTGAATTTTTAATGCTAATTATAAAACTGGATATAACTTTTCTAGAAAATAACCCTTGAAATCCAATAATGATGACCAGATGAACCACAGATTATCCTTGAACTGTGGTAATTCATAGATACCAAGAACATCCAAGTACTACCAAACAGAAGTAGTTACTGTGAACACCCTTAGCTTATTTCTTACCTTAAAATAAATGTTTTCAGAATTTCATGTTAATTATTGTATTTCTTTAGTTTTTTTTTTTTTTGTAGATGCTTTTTATCTGGTTAAGGATGTCTTCTTTAATTTTTACCATAAATGGATTTTAGGTTTTATGTGACTCTTTTTCTTCATCTAGAGATGATTGGATAATTTTGCCCTTTTAAATTTCTTAATGTGATGGATTAAATTAACTCATATTCTAATGATAAACCAATTTGGCATATTTGAGCATTTCAGCTCAGACTTTGGACAGTTCACAAAATTTCTGTGAATCTGCATACCCAGATTGGAATCAAGTTGTGAAGAAAATGAATCAAAATGCATTAAATGTAAAAGGAATATAAGTACATTCGTCAGACAAAAATTAGTGGTCTGACACCCACTTCCAACCAAGTAGGAGTAACAGGGATCAGACTTACCTTTATGCATGAAACAATAAAAAAAATCCAAATATAATGTTTTAAATAGCAGTGTTGAAGACATCAGACATCAGGAAATGAGGAGCAATGATGCCCAAGAGACAGAAAATGAATGAGGTGAGCACTATGATGACCCTAGCTTACTTCCTTATAGAGTTTCCAGTTGCAATGTGGGGAAGGGAAACCCAGGCAGAGCCCAGGAACCATCATGAGTTGAAGAGAGGAATGTGAATGTCCAGAGAGGCTGAGGCAGCTAGAATTCACAGGACATAGTGTCACAGAGGATAGTTCCACATGCACAGAGAAGGCCAGAGAGCTGCAGAGAGTCCCACCTTTCCACAACTTCAGCTGAGTACTGATCAGTGCATGCATTTGCGAAAATGATCAGAGACTAGGGAAAGACCCATCTGGAAGGAATATAGAAAATAATACTAGGAGCTCCTGTTCCTTCAGTCATAGAGAAACAACATAATTCATAGAGCATCAAGAGTACTTAGAAGGGTTGCGCTTTAGTAGTGGGGCAAGATTAACCCTAATCTTGCTCTAATTTCACCTCATTGAGCTTGGTTAAAGAATCAGGACATGCTACATTTCTGAATCCAACATGAACCTGGGAGTGACTGACTGTCTTTTGGATTGAGTTGGAAGACACCATCTTGTAAGCTACATGACCAATATTAATCACTCAAAATATATCCTTGTATCATCAAGGGCCACTGCGGTAGAAATTATTACTCATGTGAGTTACTGAGTGGTGTCTCCAATACAAGTCTCTGTTTCTGACCACTTGTTTTCCTTTCGTGAAGATAGGATATGAATGATACCACCTAAAGTATAATTGTGATAATGACCTGCCTCTTTGGTAGTTTCCATATTTCCTTCCTAAGCCTTTCTCCTTGCTTAAGAGAATTCCAAGACTTTCCTGGAAAGGCACTCAGGCTACCTCTGTCTTGACAGGGCTTCTTAATGGGAATTTTCACTTTGTTTCCATCATTACTTCAAAAAAGGGAATGAAGGAGGAATGGAACTGAGAAATGAATTTGCTGTAAAATAGAACAGCTAATATTCCTCAATCGGGGACATATATTGTGGACTGACTATGTACTGGGCACTGTTCTTCGTGCCCTTCAATTAGGGAAACAACCAATTGTTTTCCAACTGTTCTTAACAAAAAGACTGCAGAGGAGGTATGAGGTAGCAGTCCAATTTAATCGTTTACTTATAGATAACTGTTGTAACATTTATTGAAAAGTCCACCTTTCTTTTTTTTTTTTTTTTTTAACAGATCATCTATACCAACCTGTCATAAATCAAGTTTTTGCACACGTGGTTCTGGATCTGAACTCTAGTCTGTCCCACTGGTCTGCTCATTTATCCTTGTGCCAATGCTATGCCCTCTTAAAGACATTAAGTTGTTAAGTCTTGATATCTGGCAAGACAAGATAAAAAATCAGAATAGGCTACATTATGTTGTGGCAACAAAACCTCCATAAAATGAGACTAGTACACTCTTAAAACCAAAATCTAATTAAGGACAGTTTGGAAAAATCACAAGCCAATTTCACTAATGATTATAAATGAAAAAAATTGAACAAAATATTAACAACCGCATCTATTAGTGAAAGAAAAAGAATAAATGATGACAAAGTTGAGTTTCTGCTAGATATGCAAGATTGGTTTCTTGCACAACAGAAATTTATTTCTTAGTCATGCTTCACTTCCATTGTGAGTAAACTGGAAGCTCTGTCATTCCTTGTTATGGCTCTGGATCCAAGCTTGTGGAGCAGGCATGATCTGAAACATTGCCATTTGCCTTGGAGAAAGAGACAATATGGCAAATCATACAGGGAATTTTAGAATTTCCACTCAGATGTGTATGATCTGTTTGAAACATGAGTTTTAGTTGCTTAATATTTGGGCTTTACTCTTTTTCTGTAAGTCCTGTGTAGAAGCTCTTCTCATTGAACACCAAATAGTTAAGTCCAAAACAAAACAAAACACCTGCTGATTTCTGTTTATGTTAATTTGCCAAAAGTACATAGTAATACCAAATTACAAGAAATCAGGAAAGTACAATCTTGCCTTGAATGAAAGTGGAATTAAGGGGCTACAATCCCCTACTTTTTCTTTTTCAGAAATAGTTGGCTATTAATAGTCCTCAGTAGTCCAATTACACTTTAGATTCTGCTTGACACATTAAATAAATGAACAAACGAACAAACCAAAATCAAGAACTCAAAGCCACAACACTCCATTGTAAAATTTTGATAGAGACTGTGTTGATTCCATAGATAAATTTGGGGAGAATGAACATCTTTACTACTGAGTCTTCCAAAACATGAATGGCATATGTCTCCAATTATTTAGCTCTACTTTAATATATTTTAATAAAGTTTGATAATTTTATCCATAAAAGAATCTCACATCTTATCATAAAATTTTTTTCTAGACTCTTTACATTATTATTATTTTTAGAGACAGGGGTCTTCCTATGTTGCATAGCCTGGCCTCGAACTCTTAGACTCAAGTGATTCTCTTGCTTCATACCTCCCTAGTAGCTGGAACTACAGGAATGTTTGTGTGTGCCAATGAGACCAGCTAACATTTTATATTATTTGATGCCAATGTAAATGATATCTTTTTAGTTGCATTTTCTATTTGTCTAGAAATATTTTTCATTTTTTAAAATTTCTTTTCTTGAGCAAACTTCTTAATCCCCATTTTTTTTTTTTTTTTTTTTTTTTTTGAGACGGAGTCTCGCTCTGTCGCCCAGGCTGGAGTGCAGTGGCCGGATCTCAGCTCACTGCAAGCTCCGCCTCCCGGGTTTACGCCGTTCTCCTGCCTCAGCCTTCGGAGTACCTGGGACTACAGGCGCCCGCCACCTCGCCCGGCTAGTTTTTTTGTATTTTTTAGTAGAGACGGGGTTTCACCATGTTAGCCAGGATGGTCTCGATTTCCTGACCTCGTGATCCGCCCGTCTCGGCCTCCCAAAGTGCTGGGATTGCAGGCTTGAGCCACCGCGCCCGGCCAATCCCCATTTTTAATTATGATACTTTTTTTGTAGATTCTTTTGCATTTTCAATGTAGACAATCATATTTGTCTACAAATAGAAACAGTTTTCTTTCTTCCTTTCCTTTGTTTATTCATTTTCTCTTCTGTCTGTGGAAGCTAGAATATCCAAGTACTACCAAATAGAAGTAGTTACTTTGAACACCCTTAGTTTATTTCCTACCTTAAAAGAAATATTTTCAGGCCGGGCGCGGTGGCTCAAGCCTGTAATCCAGCACTTTGGGAGGCTGAGACGGGCGGATCACGAGGTCAGGAGATCAAGACCATCCTGGCTAACCCGGTGAAACCCCGTCTCTACTAAAAATACAAAAAACTAGCCGGGCGAGGTGGCGGGCGCCTGTAGTCCCAGCTACTCCGGAGGCTGAGGCAGGAGAATGGCGTGAACCCGGGAGGCGGAGCTTGCAGTGAGCTGAGATCCGGCCACTGCACTCCAGCCCGGGCGACAGAGCAAGACTCCGTCTCTAAAAAAAAAAAAAAAAAAAAAAAAGAACTATTTTCAGCATTGCATGTTAATTATGATATTTCTTTAGCTTGTTTTGTAGATGCTTTTTATCTGGTTAAGGATGTCTTCTTTTATCTTTACCATAAATGGATTTTAGGTTTTATGTGACTCTTTTTCTGCATCTTCAGATGATTGGATAACTTTTCCCTTTTAAATTTGTTAATGTGATGAATTAAATTAACTGATATTCTAATGAGAAACCAATCTTGCATATCTGGCAGAAACTCAACTTTGTCATCATTTATTCTCTTTTTCTTTCACTAATAGATGCGGTTGTTAATATTTTGCTCAATTTTTTTCATTTATAATCATTAGTGGAATTGGCTTGTGATTTTTCCAAACTGTCCTTAATTAGATTTTGGTGTTAAGATTGTACTAGTCTCATAAAATGAGCTTAGAATTAATTAGTCCCTCTTCTGTACTCTAAAATAATTTTGTAAAATTGAAATTATTTAAAGTTTGGGAGAACTTACTTATAAAACTAAAGGATTTATGTGGTGGAAGGTACATTTTAAAATAGTGATTCAATTTATTTAATGTTTCTAGAGCTATTAAAATATTAAGTTTATTCATCAACTCATTTAAGTAATCACATTTTTTTAAAAAAATTGGTGCATTTATTCAAGGTTCCAAATTATTGGCATAAAGCTTCTAATCAGTAATTTTCAGTATTTTCAAAGAACCAACTCTTTGGCTTTGTTGATCCTTTCTACTGAAAGCTTGTGATCTATTTCATGCACTTCTACTTATATTTATTGTTTATTCCTTAATTTTTTATTTGGGTTTATTCTGCTATTTCTTAATTGGAGAAAAAAAGGATAGCAGAATAAACCCAAATAATTAGGGAATAAATAATAATCCCTAATTATTTCTTTGGGTTTATTAGCTTATTTTAAAATTTGTATCATTTTGAACTGTAACTTTGCCTCTAAGAAACTGCCTACCTACATCCTACAAGTTTTGATTTGAAAGTGTTGTCTGTGTGTGTGCTATTATTCAGTTGTACATATGTTTTAATTTAATTATAATTTTTTTCTGTGACTCCGTATTATTCTGTTCTCACACTGCAAATAAACACACACTCAAGATTGGGTAATTTATAAAGGAAAGAGGTTTAATTGACTCACAGTTTCACATGGCTGGGGAGGCCTCACAATCATAGCTGAAGGCGAATGAGGAGCAAAGTCATGTCTTGCATGGTGGCAGGCAAGAGAGCTTGTGCAAGGCAACTCCCGTTTATAAAACCATCAGCTCTCATGAGCCTTATTCACTATCATGAGAGCAGCATGGGAAAGACCTGTCCCCATGATTCAATTACCTTCCACTGGGTCCCTCCCATGACATGTGGGAATTATGGGAGCTACAGTTCAAGGTGAGATTTGGGTAGGGACATAGCCAAGCCATATCAGACTCATAAACTACTAAATAATTTATTTATTTACTAAGTCATTTATTTATTTCATTGAGTTATATTTCTAATTTTCCAAACTCATATATGTTTTTAGTTGATTAGTGGCATTGTGGTCATGGAATATGATATCAAATTTGTTAAGCCTTTTTTTCTCATTTCATTTGGTGGGGGAGGTTGTTTTGTTGTTATGCACTTTACCTCTCTTTTTTGTGGTTACCTTAGAAAATTTAACTTTCTTTCTTTCTTTTGTTTTTTTCTTTTGAGATGGAGTCTCCCACTGTCACCTAGGCTGGAATGCAGTGGCACGATCTCAGCTCACTGCAACCGTCACCTCCTGGGTTCAAATGATTTGCGTGCTTCAGACTCCCGAGTAGCTGGGACTACAGGTGCACACCACCACGCCTGACTAATGTTTAAATTTAACTTTCAAATTTAACTTAGCAAAGCCTAAATTTAGACAATATCTTTATCCTCTTCTACAGCAATACAAGTGAACCCACAGAGAAAGGTTAACTGGAACCCACAAAAGGGGCCAACTAGGTCAGGAGAAGGAAGGAGATGTTGGTTGCACTTAGAATACTCACCAGACCAGTTTAAAGATGACTTCCAGAAACTTTCTACATGATAGTTAGGCCTGGGCAGGATGGGTCGACAGTGCCTCACTGACAGGACAGCTGCAGGGGGACATTGGCAGAGACCCTCAGTTCCAGAGAAATAAGTGGCTGTCAGACCTCACCTCCAGGTCAGTCGGACCTATGGGGGAGCAATGAAATGTAAGCAGGCACCCACAAGGGCGGATCCCATATGAGCTCCTAAATTTATTCTTTCTGCCCACTGCACAAAATCAATTGCCTGAGACCATGGGATTGCAGTAAAGAAAGAGTTTAACTGATACGAGGCCAGCTATGCAGAAGAACTGGAGTTATCACTCAAATCAGTCTCCCTGAAGGGTTGGAGGTTAGGGTTTTTATGGACAATTTGGTGGGCAGGGGACTAGGGAATGGGTGCAGCTGATTGGTTGGGGATGCCATCACAGGGGTGTTGGAAGATGGTCCTTGTGCAGTGAGGCCACCCCTGGGCAGAGCCACAGGACCAGCTGAGTCATCAGTCCGGGTGGGATCAGTCTGAAAAACATCTAAAAAAAACCTCCCCAGTCTTAGGTTCTACAGTAGTGATACCTATAGAAGCAATTGGGGAAGTTTTAAATCTTGGGACTTCTGGCCATATGACTCCTGAGCAGTAAGGAATTATAGAAACTATGCTTACATTTTAGCAGAACTTGGGTCTTTCCTATAATCCTAATCTTGTGGCGTTTCATTAGTCTTACAAAGGCAGTTTCAGCCCTTGAACAGGGAGAGGGTTAGTTTCAGGAAGGGACTATTATAATTCTTGCTTCTAAGTTAAACTATAAACTAAATTCCTCTCAAAGTTATCTTGGCCTATGTCCAGGAATGACCAAGGACAGCTTGGAGGTTAGAAGCAAGATGGAGTCAACTAGGTCAGGTTTTTCTTACTGTTACAACTTTGCAAAGGCAGTTTCACAAGGACCTTAGAACACTAATTCCAGTAACTTCACTTATTCACATGCTATTGCAGTGAAATATATTCTTTCCATCTTGTTTTCTTTTCAAATACCACCTTATTATTGTGGTTTTTATTTATTCCATGTTTGTTTAAAACGGTTATCACTTTCTTTGCTCTTAATTTCTGTCCAGCGGCCAGGGTTAGGTGGTTAGTCAGAACAATGAGCCAAACTGAAAGTAACAATCAAGTCTTAATCACTTACAGAGATAGTGTAAACAAGCGGCAAAAACAAGCACCAGCTTCCCAACGTTCCATTTTTTCCCCCAAGGAATGGCAGTAGGCAAGGGTCACATGAATCAGTTCAGACAGGGAAAATCATCTCACTAACAAAGAGCCCTAACCAAATGACTCCTAACATTTGATGGTCCAGGGAACTGACAGAAGGGAGCAAGGGAAGTCTAGAACTAGAAAAGTACTGGGTCAGAGTGGATCAAAGTATCTTGGTCATAAGATAAGGAAGCCTTTGTAATGCTTAAAGTCAGGCCTGGAAAGTCACACATAGATTTTTATTTGGCCTGGAGCCCATCTCTTCACTTCTTGTATGTGTCCGCTCTACAGTCATTTAATTTTGCTTAGAGGACGCTTTTTCTAATTTCCTTTAGTGAAGACCTGCTGGTAGTAAACTAGTTCACTTTTTTTTTTTTTTTTTTTTTTTTTTTTTTTTTTTTTTTTTTTGAGACAGAGTCTCACTCTGTTGCCCAGGCTGGAGTGCAGTGGCACAATCCTGGCTCACTGCAACCTCTGCCTCCCAGGTTCAAGTGACTCTCCTGCCTCAGTCCCCCAGTATCTGGGATTACAGGCACATGCCACTATGCCCGGCTAATTTTTGTATTTTTTAAGTAGAAACAGGGTTTTACCATGTTGGCCTGGCTGGTCTTGAATTCCTGACCTCAGGTGATCCAACCACCTCGCCCTCCAAAGTGCTGGGATTACAGGCATAAGCCATCATGCCTGGCCAACTCTTTCACTTTTTAGTCTGAAAAATATCCTTACTTTATCCTTGTTTTCAAAAGATATTTTCCCTGAGCACAGAGTTGTTAGGTTGATAATTGTTCTCTCTCAGCATGTGGAAGATCTTATTCCATTGTCTTCTGGCTTGCATTGTTGCTGTCAAGAAGTTAGCTAAAAGTCCAATTGTTGCTTTTTTTAAGATAGTCCATCTCTTCTCTCTTACTTCAAAGAGCTTCTTTTGTCTCTTCTGGTCTGTAGTTTCTCTAAAATACGTCTTTTTGTTTATTCTGTTTGGGATTCACTGGGTTTCTTAATATTGTGTATCTCATTATTTCTGGAAAAATTTGATTTATTATGTCTTCAGATAATTCTTTGTCCCATTTTCTTTTTTTCTGAAACACTGATTAAACACATTAGACAATATAACTCTATCCTTCATATTTCTTAACCTTTCATTTATATTTTCCATTCTTTGTCATTCTGTGCTAAATTCTCATAAATTCCATCACTATTTTCTTGCAGTTTATGAACTCTCTCATTAAATTGGTTAAATTTGTCCCCTAATTTTAAAATTTCACTTAGTGTAATTTATATTCCCTAAAGTTCTATTTGGTTCTTTCTACAGTATGCTTGGTCATTTTTTTTAATGGTACCATGCTCTCTATTCTACTTTCAAACTCTTCTTTGACTTCCTTGAAATAATGGACATAGCTTAAATACTTTTAACCTAAAAATTCCAATATCAGAGGACACTATGAGTTAATTCTTTATATTTTTGTTTGTTCTCGCTCAAAATGCTATGATTTTCCCTCCTCTTTTGGTTGTGAGTTAATATTTTCTGTAACTTTATAAGTGGGAATTTCTTCACACCCTCTACTTAGCTTTTACTCAATCATGGTAACTTTCCTTGTAGACCTGAGAGTTATTTTTGTTCACCACTGTATTGAGGTATAACATTTTGGGGTCTCATTTTTGTTGGAGATCTATGGTATCCTTAATGTGGCAGAATCTGGAATTTGTCTACAATCTCCTGATCTCTGAATGGAATTTAAGTTTACCATGTTCTTTAAACTTTCTCAAAGAGAAAGCTTGTTCAGTGTTCTATGTATCTCCAAATGACCAACAAACTTATTTAAAAATGCTCAACATCACTAACCATCAAGGAAATGCAAATTGAAACCACAGTGAAATGCCACCTTACTCTAGTCAGAATGGCCATTATTATTATTTTTGAGACAGGGTCTTGCTGTCACCCAGGCTGGAATGCAGTGGCATGATCACAGGTCACTGCAACCTTGACCTCCTGGGCTCAAGAGATCTTCCCACCTCAGCTTCCCAAGTCGCTGGGACCACAGATGCATGCCACCATGCCTGGCTAATTTATTCTCTATGTTTATTTTTTGTACAAAAAAAGATCTCACAATATTGTCCAGGTTGGTCTTGAACTCCTGAACTGAAGCAATCCTCCTGCCTTGCCTTCCGAAAGTTCTGGGATTATAGGCACGAGATACATGCCTGGCCCCAGAATGCCCATTATTATAAAGTCAAAAAACAACAGACATTGACTGGATGTGGTAAGAAGGGACTGCTTATACACTACTGGTGGGAATGTAAATTAGTACAACCTCTGTGGAAAACAGTATAGAGATTTCCCAAAGAACTGAAAGTATATCTGCCATTTTATCCAACAACCCCATTACTGGGTATCTACCCAAAGGAAAATAAGTCATTATATCAAAAGACACTGGCATGCATATGTTTATTGCAGCACAATTCACAGTTGAATAGGTATAGAACCAACCTAACTGACCATCAACTGATGAGTGGGTGATGAAAATGTGGTATATATACACCATGGAACACTGCTGAGTAAGCTACAAACAAGAATGAAATGTTTTTTGCAGCAACTTGGATGGAGTTGGAGGCCATTATTCTAAGTGAAGTAACTCAGGAATGGAAAACTGAATACTGTATATTCTCACTTATAAGTGGGAGCTAAGCTATGGGTATACAAAGGTATACAGAGTGGTATAATGGACATTGGAGACTCAGAAGCGGGGAGGGTAAGAGGGAGGTGAGGGATAAAAAAACTACATATTGGATACAGTGCACACTAGTTGGGTGAGGGGCGCACTAAAATCTCAGGCATTATGACTATACAATTCATCTGTGTAACAAAAACCATTTGTACCTCAAAAGCTATTGGAATTAAAAAAAAAAAAAAATATATATATATATTTTAAAGCTGAGCACAGTGGCTCATGCATGTAATCCCAGCACTTTGGGAGGCTGAGGCAGGCTGATCACTTGAGTCCAGGAGTTCAAGACCAGCCTGGGCAATGTGGCGAAACCCTGTCTCTACAAACAAACAAACTAAACAAAACACACACACACAAATTAGCACCCTTTAGTTCAACTACTCAGGAGGCTGAAGTGGGAGGATCACCTGAGCCTGGGAGGTGGAGGTTGCAGTGAACCAAGATTGCACCACTGCACTCCAGCCTCGGCAACAGAGTTAGATACTGTCTGAAACAAAACAAAACAAAAACAACATGCATGCACACACACATATGTGTATATATATTTAAAAGTTTCAAAACCTTTAAAAAGCAAAAAATATTCTATGTATCTCTTGATATATAGTCTTTTGATACTTAGTCTTTTGTCTAATATTCTTGTTAATCAGTTCATTCATATATTTAATAAGGTGTTTCTCAAATATTATCTAGCATTTTTAGTCATCTTCAGTGTAAGGGCCAGAGTACTGGTGTGCTACTTCATCAGAAATGAAAGATCCTACTCTGCCTTTCAATCGTTTTATTATCATTAATACAATTGATGCTTTGTACTCTCCTGAAAATCCAATTACACACATACTAAAACAACTTGATATTGTATCAAAATTCTTGGATGATTCACTCTGGCATTTTTTTTTTTCTGGATGATTCACTCTGGCATTTTTTTTTTTTCTTTACTCTTTCTTCTCTTTTTGGATAATTTATATTGGCATATATTCAAGTCCACTGAGGCTCTCTGCAGCTTTGTGCAGTTGGCTGATGAGTCTGACAAAAAAATTTTATATCACTGACATTGCATTTTTTAACATATTTGACTCCATGTTATGGTTTCCAACTCTGCTGAAATTCCCCTTCTGTTCATGTGTGCAGTCTATTTTTCTTACTAAATCTTTTACATAATCATCATAGGTTAAACTCCTCTGATCATTCAAACTTCTAGGTCATCTCTTAGTCTTGTTCTCTTAATTGCTTTATCTCTTGACAATAAGTTCATTTTTTCTTATTTTTCTTTTTTTTTTGGTGTGTCTTGTAATTTTTTATTGAATATTGGATGTTGTGTGAGGAAAAATAGTAGAAATTTGCTCCAGAGAGGATGGGGATTACTGTGTTTGCTCTAGATGACTCTGTAAATATTATTGAGCCTCTCTGAGCTTCAATCATGTCATCAGCAAATTGTGAATAAGCACCAACTTCATGGAAATGTTGTGTAAAATATACAAAACATAAATGCAAAATTGCACTGCTATTTATCTAGTGACAGACCCTAGTACTTATCTTTAATAAGGCAATTGAATTATATATTCTTGATTTTTTCCCCAAATGATAATATCCTTTTTCCTGCAAATTAAAAAATTCTGAAGTTCATTTTTAAAATTCACATAATATGAAAATATACAAATTAGAAAGTCAAATGCCTCCATATATTCAATTAAGATCATACTAAAATTGAGTAATTCTTCTACTCCTTCAATAAATAATATAAACCATAATATTTTCATATTTAATGTTTATGTTCATAAATGAACACATAAAAATCAGAGATCTTCCAAAAATTTATTGTGTTTACTTTTAAAGTGGAAACGACGTTTTTAAGAGGTGATACAAAGAAATGTCCCCGCTGTGATCCCTATCATATGTTGATTCTATGTGGTGGAAGGGAGGGGAGAATGATTCCTTTTTCTAGAATCAGAGAATTTGGAAAGTATCAAGAAAGATAATAACAGAAAACATGAAATAGAGTTACGCTTTGAAGATGAATTAGATGAAATTGTTATGTGAAGAGGGGTTTTCCAAAGTTGCAGAGCCAGGATTCCTGGCCAGAAGCATGAAAATGTTTCCTTCTTGCTATTTCTAGGACCTAGGCAGCATTTCCTCCATGTCTGCAACAACATAGGAAACAACAGCCCAAACAGCAGCAGCAACATTCATCTGCTTTGGATCCATGACAGTCATGGTGTCTCCGTGGGAGTGATGGAAGAAGAAATACTTGTATAAGTCATCAAGTAGACTGGCTCCTGCAGATAAAAGAGGAAGAATTCTTAGTGGAGTATTTTGACAGACACTGCTGAGTACACACTTCTCCCCCTTCACTTTTGCCTGCTCCTATTATACAGTCTGCAATAGCAAAATAATTACTTTTCCAGGCTCTCTTGCAGCAAGAAATGTCCATGTGTCACCATTCTGATGACTATAATGTGAGTACCCAGCTGTGGGTGAGTTCTAGAAAAATCTTTAACTTCGTTGACAAAGAGTTGGGAAAATACCCCTAACGCTGCATTAAAGGCAGATGAGAACTTTGGAGCTTCATGGGGCAGAAAACCCCTAAACTGAAAATGGCAGAGTGGAAGTAGCCTGCATTTAGAAAATATTGCTAACTCTCTCAAGAAGCTCTGCACCGCCTTCTTCTGGATTTCCAGTGATATAAGGGAAAATAAACTTTTATTTGTATAAGTAACTGAGACAAATGCCTCATATTTATAAAAAGACAGCATCTTCTTTGTATCTGCATATTTGCAAATCATGTACCTTCCTGGATACAAAAGAAAGTCAATACCCCTTTGTTCAAGTTTTCCTTCTCAAATCATCCATTTACTACCTAGAGTCATAACGTCGCCAGCAACCTCCAAGGGCACCAGCAGGAGTCTCTGCCCCACTTCAAAGCTTCCTTCTCATTCAAGTGCGAAGCTTTTTGCTAGTTTCAGTCATGGATCATAGCCTCAGGGAAACTTCACTGCCTCTTATTTATCCTTGAAAACCTACTAGGCTCATCTTACGGATTCTAGTTGCAGTTCTTTAGCCTCTGGCTAGCTTGATTGATTGGTTGGTTGACTGTTTTATTGTGAAATACACCAAACACACATAAGATTGTAGAGAACGTAAATGTATATTATAAAGGGTGACAATAATAAGTATATATATATATATGTCCATAACTCAATTCAAGAATGATATTACCAGTATCTTGGAAACCCATTTATGACACCCCTGCCCATTGCGGATCTTTTCCTCCCTCCAGAGGTACCCACTATCCTGTCTTGCCTCTTAATCACTCCTTGCTTTTCTACAGTTTTACCACTTCATACTTTACCACATATATGTATTTGACTATATATAACAAATATACATGTACAGATAACACAGTTTAATATTGCCTACTTTTGAACCATATCCTCCAGATATATTTCTTCAGCTTGCTTTTTCCATCCAAACATAGATAAGATTTATCTATGCTGTTGTGTACAGCTGTAGTATTTGCATGTTTTATTGCAGTACATTACCTCTTTGTATTTATTTATCCATTTTACCAACAATGGTCATTTAGGTTGTTTCCAGTTTTCTGTTATGTGTTTCTACCAACACTCTCAAGGCTTTGAATGTAGGAGTGGTTTGCTGGGCTATAGAGTATGTGTGTGTTCAGTTTTACCATGCAATTCCAAAATGTTTTCCTTTTCAATTTACACTTACACTGTTAGTATGAGTCATTCTCTTGCTTCACATAGTCTACAGCACTTGATATTGTCAAACTAATTTTTGTAAATTTGGTGAGTGTGAAATGTTAGCTCATTCTCAGTTTTAAAAGTGAGACTAATTGTGAGATTAAGTATGTTTTTACCTATGGATTTTTTGGTCATTTATGTGTGTTTTCTCTTTTGTGAAGTTCTTGTTCATGCATTTTGTCCATTTTCAATGGATTTGTCTTTTTCTTATTGACTTGTAAGAGTTCTTGGCATAATTTAGACACTACTCTTCTGTTAGTAAGTTTGTATATATCATTTCCCAGTTTGTGGCTCATCTCTCTACCCTGTTTAGTGTGTGTTTTGATGAATAAGTGTTCTTACTTTCAATGTAGTTGGATTTATGAATCTTTTCCTGTAAGATTTGTACTGTTTATATCTTAAGAAGTCCTTCCTTACTCTAATATTATAAAGATATTCTCTGATATTCCATTCTGAATTTTAAAAAGATTTTATTTTCGTTTTTAAGTTCTCCACCCACCCAGAATAGGAAATGATTTTTGTGTTGGGTGTGAGGTAGGATTCTATTTTCAGTTTTCCATTGTCTAGAAACATTTATTGGTTAGTAGTACATCCTTTTTCCCCACTGATCTGTGGTACTGATTGTGCCATATTAAGTTTCCTTATATGTTTATTTTGGGGCTAATTGTTTCAATCATCTATTTGTCTATCTCTGCAACAATGCCACACTATCTTAATTGCTATTACTTTAGAATCCTTGATATCTCTTAGGACAAATTCCCTCACTTTCTCTTCCTTCTTCTTCAGGAGTGTTTTGATTATTCAGAACCATTTGCTCTTTCAGATAAATTTTAAAATCATCTAAATATACTCCAAAAGTATTTTTGGATTTTGATCAGAATTGTGGTAATATCTATTTTAAACTGGGGGAAAACCTAACATCTTTTTATTAGAATATTGTGCTCTTATCCATGAAAATGGTGTATTGATAAATGTTTCTATTTGTCTTCTGTAATGTCTTTAACATTTTATAACAGTTTTACATACTTTTTGTTAGTTTTCTTTCTTTGATGGCTTATATATTTTGTTGCTATTGTAAATTTTCATTTTGAAAAACCTACATTTTCTATTTGTGACTCTCCAGCTTTAGTATCAAGGATGTGTCTGATTCATAACATGGTTTTCCTTCTTTTTTATATACATTCTGGGATAGTTTGTATAAGATTAGAATTATTTATTTCCTGGTTATTTTGTAGAACTTTTAACAAAGCCATCAAAGTCTGATGTTTTCTTTATAACAATTTTAACTAATGATTCAATTTCTTTCATGGTTATTGGGCTATTCAGGTTTTTTACTTATTCTTGAATTAACTATGGAAATTACATTTGTCTAGGAATTTGTGAGTTTTGCCCAAATGCTCAAAATAATTGGCATGAAGTTGTCAGTAATATCCTATTTTTAATTTTAGTTGATGTCTGCAGCACCTATAGTGATGCCCTCTTTTTCATTCTTGATGTTGATTATCAGTGTTTTCTCGTTTTTTTTTTAAATCTTGCTTTGTCAGTTTTATTAGTATTTTGAAGAAAAAGAAAAGACGATGACTTTCATTTTTTGGATACTTTCTATTATTTAGTAGTTACTCTTCCATTGATTTCTGCTTCTAAGTTTATATTATGCTTATATTATTTTACTTCTCCTTTCTTTGAATTTACTTGCTTTTCTTTTTCTAATTTTTGGAGTTAGACACTCAGTTTATTACTCTGCAGACATACTTTGTCTCTAGCATCAGCAGTAAGGCTATAATCTTCCCTCAATACTGCTTTAGCTGTATCTCACCAGTTCCCATTAGTAGTTTCATGACAATTCAGTTCTAAATATTTATTAATTTCTAGTTTGACTTTTTTCCTTGACTCATGAGTTAGAATGCATTTTTTAATTTTCAAAAGTATGAAGTTTTCTAAGTTATTTTTTCATTATTGATTTCTAATTTAACTGTTAGAGGACGTTGACTATATGATACAGATTCTTTGAATTTTGTTGATGTTTGCTCTATAGCCTATTATATGATACATTTTTGTAAATGTTCCATGTGTATTTGAAGAGAATGTGCTTTCAGTGCTCGTGTAAGTCCATTAGATCAAGCTTCTTAATTGTGTTCTTCAAACCTTGTAACTCCTTACTGATTTATTGTGTATTCGACCCATCAGTTTTGAGAGAGATGTGTGAAAATGTCCCTTTGTGATTTTGAATATATTGTAGTTCCAGTAATTTTTAAAATATATTCAAAGTTATGTTGTTAGGGGTATAGAAATTTAAAATTAGGTATCCCTGGAAAATTGAAAATTCATCAGTAGCATTGCTTTTTGTTCTGGAAGTCTAGTTTTTCCTAATATTTAAGATAGACACACCTGCTTCTTTTTGCAGAGTAGTGCTCTGGTATGTCCTTTCCCATTGTTTTACTGGCAGCCTTTCTCTGTCTCATACTTTTAGGAGTTTCTCTGATGAATAGTTTAGAGTTGAATTTTTTTTTGCTTCTATCTGTTTATTGTGTTTTCTAGGTTTCTTTTTTCTTTCTTTCTTGTCTTCTTTTGGGTTGATTTTTTTCCCTCCTCTCATTCATTTTCTCCCCAACTCTATAGTTTGGAAATTACATGTTTTATTTCAATTCTGTCAGTGGAGACCTTGGAAATTATAGGTTACATATTCATCTTAATAAGTCTAAAGTTAATCAATATCTTATAAAGTACACTAGTGGCCCCAAGTTTTGTACTTGTCTTAGATGCACTCACTGCTCACTAAAACACAATGCGCTAGGCAAACAGGGATTAGCAGACAAATGCCAGGCCCCAGGGTTTTCCTACTTCTATAGATTTTCGTTATTTCTGTTATTTCTCACCTCTGAGGAATTCCCTTATTTTGCCTCCTGCTAAGTCATGTATTATAAAAAGACAATTATTATTATATCCAATAACTATATTAGGGAAGGGGAGGGATGTTTCTATGTGTCTCTGGTAACCACATTGCTAGGATTTCCCTCTTTGAATCCCCTACTTCCTGTCTTGTGGACTGGGCATTGCTATTGTTCTTGAGCCCTCCATTGCCCCAGGATGCCATCTAGGTTTTCTCCAAGCCCAACCCAAGTTCTTACAACTTTGTACCAGAGTTTTCCCCTATCTACTCCCATAAACCCCTTGTTCTGGGGTGGAATACTTAGGATGTCAACAGACAGATATAGGCACAGGTTTCCAGATGAACAGAACATGCGAGCATTCCAGTTTGGTTGATACTGGGGGGTAACTTGGGCTAATCATTGGCAGATAAAGTTGGCAACCACCTGTGAAGGTAAATGTAAGGCTGAAAATAGACTGAATGTAGTTCACAAATGTGGAGCCATGGTGGTCGGGGGATGAATAGGAAGGTGGAGTGACTAGAGCTGCACCTTAGGGAGATGCTCCAAAAAACTTGAAGGAGAAATTGTGTGAACAACCATGAAGGTGAGTATACCTGGAGAAGAGGTCCAGTCTAGGGAGAAGTGAGAGGGACCAGGGCCAGGTGATGACATCTTGACCTCCAGAACCTCCAGAAGGCACAGATAACCACACTTCCCAGCAGAAAAGCTCAAAGTCCTTTTTTTTTTTTTTGAGACAGAGTCTCGCTCTGTCGCCCAGGCTGGAGTGCAGTGGCGCGATCTTGGCTCACAGCAAGCTCGGCCTCCTGGGACTACAGGCACCTGCCACCACGCCCCCGGCTAATTTTTTGTGTTTTTAGTAGAGACAGGGTTTCACCGTGTTAGCCAGGATGGTCTCGATCTCCTGACCTTGTGATCTGCCCACCTTGGCCTCCCAAAGTGCTGGGATTACAGGCCAGAAGTCCATTTTAAAACAGGAAAATACTTTATGCCATGAACTCACAGCACACCCAGGGGAGACAAATCTGTATGTTTACTCTGGTAGTAGCTAGAAAGCACTTTAACAGAAACTGTGACATTTTAGAATTAGTTGAAGCTGGTGGGGAGTACATGCTCTCTGGACCCCACAGAGCATCAGGTGAATGTCAAATTCATGTACAAGGACAGAGTCAAAACCTTCAAAGAAAAGAAGTCACTGAGGGTGAATGGAGGATGAATTAGGATTGTGGATGTCAGGAAACAGGAAGGGACATTTCATTCCAGCAGACAGAGCTTGGAACACTTGGGGCTGTTTCCTTCCCAGTCAGAGCTTCTTAAAGACACTGCATGGTGGTTGACAGACAAAGGCTCCAAATTCCATATTTCAAAAAGAAAGGCAAGAAATATTTGTCCATGCCCTCTTCAGAGCTCCAAAATTCTCAGACTGAAGGAATTTGGCTGCCTTCCTTTAGAACTAGTGACTTGAAGAAGGCATTTCCTCAGATATCATCTAAGTTCCCATGAGCATTCTACAAAACTAAAACAACTCCAAAACGTCTTCTATCACTAGTGAGAATGCTGGTAATTGCAGGAGATACCAGGGTGGGCCCACTGGCTGGCTTGCAACTTTGTCTCTTTAGTTCCAAGGAGACATTTTATCAGTGACAGCTACTGATCTAAAAGACGGACACTGAGGGAGATCCTGCACTTCCATTTCTGAGAGCACCTGACATCGCAAGGTGGGTGGGTCGGGGGGAATGTTAACTATCCCTAGGGATAAATTGCACAGGATCTTCTGACAGGTATATGAGTTCTGAAGAGGGAGTCATAAAATGCATTTATGAAATAGAAAGCTGGTAGAAGGAGCCTGCTCTGAAGGCAAATATTCTCCCCTGGAAACAAACTCCAGCATTATTAGGGCAGTTTCACCATTAGGAAATTATTTCCTAGGGAGGTTTGGAGTTTAAGAATGTGAAGATATATCCTTCTGCATGTCAGCCAAGGAGCCGTTGCACCTAGGCAGGGAGATACAGCTGAGATAATATGGGGTTTAGAGCCAGGTAGGGCTGGGTTCAAATTCAAATTCTTCTGCTTAAAAACTGGGTGACTTTGAAAGAATGATGTAAAGCCATTCAACTTTAGTTTCTTCAATTATGAAATAGGGCTAATGATATCCAACTTCCAAGAAGCTTGTGAGGATTAGTAGGTACTCAATTAATTCTTTATTATAGTTGTTATACAACCACAAAGATGAACCAGTCTATATCAACAGTATCATGATCAATTCATTACAACTTGGAGGATTTAAATTCCAATTTAATAAATCAAGGTTGTGACGATGGCTTTTAAAGATGGAACAGCTGGTCTGTGCTTCTAGTCTGTATCACAGACCTGACCCTGGTTTGGATTATTTTCCCTCTTCCCCCTTCCCTTGCTCCTTCTTATTCTCTATGAATCTTTCTTTTTTTTTTTTTTGTAAACACTCATCTCACAGAAAATATTTTCCAGCTATGTGACTGGGTGAAGACCATCTGATGAATATTATAAAAAATACCCGAGGTGCCCCACGATGTTCACAGCAGATTCCAGCCTTCACAGGGTGCTCTCACTAATGACTGCGGCTTGTGCAGAATGTTGGAACAAGACTGAATACCTGCTAATTCCTGAAGAGATGGGTGGGCACATACACAAAGATTCTCAAAGTCCCCCTTATTGTAGGTTGACCCTCATTCATATGTAATCAGTGAGTTTTCATGTACACAAATTAAGCAATTTGTGTTATGAGAAGTTTTTGAAAGACATTCGAAAGCACTGAAAGTTTAAATTCAAGTCTGTTATTTTAGTGCATACACTGGCTACTGTGGTTCTGTGTGAAGGATGCATTCACAGGCAAGCAGCTGTGGGAAATCCATTTCTCCTTTTATAAACACATCTTGAACAGTCTGGGGTATGCAATTTAATTGCCATGGAATGTATTATAGACATTCCCTGATCATAATAATTATGGGTTAGGGAAGAATGTTATGGTCTTAACATATTCCCTGCAAGAAAACTTAGTCCCTCTAGAATCCTTAAAATACTAAAAATACATTTAAAATTTAATCAAAACTATTATTATTTTCAGCAACATTAGCAAATAAAAAAAAACACACATTATTACCAAAACAATTAGAAAATCAATTCATGGGATTTGCAGACACTTAATCTCTCTTTTCAAGGGGGCAGTTTAATCCCTACTGTATTAAATCTTATTGAAAATTAGACTCAAAAGCAGTTCATTAACAGTTTCCTAACACATAGCTCCCTAGAAGAAAAAGCAACTCAACTCATAAGAGGGGGCAAAAAGGAAAGGAAAACAAAGGACAAGACAGGACCAGAAAGTAAAAAAAAAAAAAAAAAAAAAAAAAAGAATCCTCAAAAATCCATTAAAAGTGTTCTACTTTTAGTCTCTAAACTCTCAAGCTACCCAAGAATCTCCAAACTTGGGCGAAAAAGTTTTAGGTGTGCCACTAAGCCTATGTACCTTCTATCTCTTTGGAAACCTTGGCTTGGCTATGGGGATAATTTTGACCACATAGTTTAGGTCAACACCAACACCTCTGGTGGACTTGCAGGTCCCAGGATATCTGAACTGTGTGATAATGAGTCATCTTTCTGTAAGGTTGTAAAACTGGCAGCAGTAACTAAGATTAGTTAATCAGTACTACATGAGGATGATACTACAGACTCCCCATATAGGGGAATTGCAAGAATAATAGTCACTACTTGTTGAGTGCTTTCTGTGTACTGAGGGCTTTCTGGAGATAATTTCATTGAATTGGCCCCATGAGGGAGGGATCTTCATGTGTCTTTAACAGATGGAAAATAGATCTCTGTAACTTGTCTAATGTCATACAGTAATAAGTCGTAGAAATAGGATTCAAACCCATGTGTCTCTGGTCTGAAATCCATGCTCTGTACCTTCTCTCACTGCTCTATCCCAGTAAATGTATCTTTTCGGCAGTGGGAAACCATTTGTATGACTTGCTTTGTTTGCAGCTCTGATCTCCCACCCCTATTCTACTTTATGACAAGGAGATGGAAACTTGGGTTGGAGGCATCCTGGACCATGAAATACAGTAAAGACTTGAATGACATTCACACAGTGGGCAGAAGATGAATGGCAGCCCTATTGGATGTTGAGCCCATCGCTCTGGCCAGGCCACACTCTGCAGGCCTGAAAGTCTTCCTGGGACTTCCTGACCATTCAATCTAAAGTCCACCCCTCCATGTGGTCACTCATTTTCTCCCTTACCTTGATGCTCCTTCTTGTTTTCTTTTTCATAGCACTATTTACCAGCTGAAACAATATTATCATGGTTTTTTTATTTGTTGTCTGTCTTTTCTGCTAGCATGTAAGCTCCTTAAGAGCAGGGGCTTTTCCATCCCAATCCTCAATGCCTGGCAAATAGTGGGTGCTTAACAGATACTTGTTGAATCACTAAATGGGTAAATGAAAAAAATTATTAATGTGTAATGGGACAAAAGCAGAAATAAAGATTGACTCCATCCTCCTTTTCTGCAGCAACTTATGGTAAGTCAGCCCCACTTTCTGGGGCTTCTACTCTCAGCTTCTGCCTTGGAGAATGACAAGCCAGTGCTCCTTACCAAAACCATGTAAACATATAGCAGTATACAAGTTGAGATCCAAACACTATTATGTACTACTCAATATGTTCTTATACCTTTCTCCACTCTTACAAAAATTATTCATGACTTAAAAATAAAGCAAAAAGGTAGGCAGTACATTCTTTCAATGTCATTCCAGGGCCAAGTTCACTCAAAGATTATTTATTAGAATCTACTTATTTTGACTCACTGCTTACTGTTGATTAAAGGCCCCAGATTTAGTGAAGTTACATGTTAACTTACAGATGTCTAAAAGAGATGCAAATGAATTTTGTTCCATAGAACAGATATCTCAAAGGTTACTGTTTATTGGCTTCTAAGACATTAACCAGTTTTTATCTAACCCAGCAATTTTATCCTAATATATGTTTATTAAGTTGCATAGACTTGGTTTTTCAAATGCTCTTTAAATTGATATAACATCTTACTGATATTCTCATTAACTAATGAATTGAATAAAATTTTTGACATGCATGAGATTCATGATTTTATCATCTAGAAAATTGTATTACTTTACCACCACCCACCTAACAAACTCTAAAAGAACAATCACGTTCATATGCTTCTTGCAAAAGTTAAATGGCTCACGAAGTCCCCATCTATGATTTTATACACATACTCTAATGATCAAGAGCACTGAACAAACTGATCACCAATGTAAGGGCTGGCCTTCAGGTAGAAAGTGTGCCTTCCCTCTGTATGTAGTTCATGGTCTCTAGGTATGAGGAGTATTGGGGGAAAATAAATATACACTACATATATGTATTCACATGTGCAAAAATATAAATATATATGTATATATGGAGAGACAGAAAGAGTATATATAGGTATATATGTGTGCATGTGTCTGCATGTGTCTAAAATGCAGCTCTTCTTCAATACCTACCTATACTCCTTAATATCCTCTATTTCTCCCTTGATCCACCTCACACCCTCCATATGACTCTAGGTTCATTATCTTTGAGTTTATAATTTTCTGTATGTGCAGGTGTGTCAAAAACATATACAGTGATAAAGAAACATCTGCACCTCCTTACCACTCTATTTTGAATTGTACTCATGTTTATATATCAGGCTCAGTTTATTATTTTCACCTTTGTCTATATAGAATTTACTGCCCACTCTCTTTTCATGGTCTGACGTCAATAAAGTTCTTCCTTCACCTATGTGAGCCAGCGTGACTCCTTGTAAATGCCTTTCTGCAGTTCTCTCCACACCTGGGGAATGATGCTCACTGAGAAAACATCATTAAAAATTGTTTCTGACAGAGCACACCATGAGAACATTCAGTGCATATGGGTTTTCAAAACTGAAAACACTCTAAAGATTATGTCCAGTGTAGAGTTTATAATGAAAGCTTTAAAATAATCATGCTTTAGTATAATCATGTTCAAATGGACAGATTTTTGATAGCTGGCTACAAACACAAGGAGGTTATAAAGCCACAGTGCAGTGGAAGTCAGGTTTTAGCAGAGATGACATTTGAACTTAAACATCTTCCCCACCTCTTCATGCCCACCGCTCATTCTGTTGGCAAAGCAGAAACAAGGGAATGAGACAAGTGGGAAGCATTACATGAAAAGGCTGTTTCTGATCAAATTCCCATCTGAAATTGGAATAGTTTAGTAGGACTGTTTGGCAGGACTGCTGCACGGATGCCCAGGTGACACAGTGGAGCTGGAGTCCCAATTTTGTCAGCCATTGTTAATGCTTATGGTATTAGAGGCCAACTGGTTCACAGTAATATGAGAGAGGTCACAAGGGAGAATCCACACACCGCTGACCAGTGGTTTTCACTTCCACATGGCCAGGCTGATGAGTTTATAACATCCACATTTTATCATACAGCACTTAAGCACATAGAGTCTAGGAAAAAAGAAACCCTGGCTTTATAAGAAGTCTTGACAACCTAATTCTTTACAAACTTTAAAATGGTTTAAAAATTATAGGCAAGAAAAAGAGGATATTTTACCTATTCAAAGAAACTTTGATGAAACTATACTAATAATCAAAAAGGTTGAGTTTCCTTGAGATTGAAGGGAATGTTTTGCTGTGAATGGGAAACTAACTGGTATGAGACAAAAAACAGAAGCAACAGGTGTTTCTCTATAAGCAGGTCCACTTCTGGACTGGTATTATTATTATCAGTCTTGGGAACCTATAAAGGTCCTTCCAGTTATAAGATGCTGTTAATTTCCCCTCTTCTTTCCAACAAGTAGGGCAGGCTAAAATTGTTCTTTTAAAGGACTCTAGTATAAATTCATAGTGATTAAGCGATATTGAGAAATAAAATTATTTTAGAGAGGGTGTGCCCAACAATTTTAGGGGTGATGTCAAAGTGGCAGCGGCCCTCCACAAAATGCCTCTAGGGGCCACTGTCAGAAGTAGAATTATAGCTACAGGGACCAAGAGTCTGAACCAAAATGGGCTTTTTTCATTTCCAGATGTCATAGCGTCAAGGGCACAAGAAACTCTACCATGGATGATAGTAGGTAAACATAAAAAGCCTTACTACTGGAAAATCCTATCTGAAAATGTATATTAAATATAAGCTTAAATGCTAATGAATAATATGTATCATGTTCAGAAAAATGAAGATGGTGTCAAGTGAATTTCTTTAGAGGCAGCTCTGGCCAATGAAGAAAATTGATCTGAGTGTGAGAGCCTTTGGATTCCTTTATATTTTCCATATTTGCTTATTTGTCAGACAGTATGGATTTATCCAAAATAAGTGTGCCTGTGCTTTTCTGTAAGGCAATTGGTTACAAAAAAGATGACAACTACTTGGCTGATGCTACAAAATATTAGTGAGGTTTTTCCCAAACCAGGTTCCAAGGGAAGAACTACAAGGAAGACAAAAACAAGGCAAATTATCCTTGCTTCAAACCATAATCCTTGAAGATGAAACAAAGTTAGAAGTTGACAACAGTGAAAAATCAGGTGAATGTTACCTAAATGTTCTAATATGCTTCCATTTTATTTATGCAAGTAGGCTTTTCTTTCCTGGTCACCTGGCAGTGTCCCATTTGGCAGCTCAATACAGCCTCTTTAACTGACTACCTGATGAAGAGATGCAAAGTTTTTTTGTTTTTGACACAAAGCCTTCTAAAATATAACCTACTAAAAATCATTATGCAGTAACGGAATGAATGAGCAAACCATGAAAGGCTTTGTGAATTCCAAAACAAAGGGAAACAAATGTGTAAGCAGCAGCCTGGGAAATGAATATGCTCAATGCAAATACACTTCACTTAAAGTACAAGGTTGATTCAAGGAATATCCATTAAATGCCAATGCTCAGGAAAACATCCTGACCCAAAGAAATTCATTTATAGGGAATCTACAAAGCTGAGGGGCAAATTTAGCATTTAAAGATAGCTAAATTCCCATTGCTGTTTGTGGTTGACCCTCATTAATGTAATTTTTTAGGACAATCCTTATGATGCAGAAACAGTGATTATTCTCAGTAGCCACACAAAATATAATTAAAGTACATTTGATCAATGCTTCTCTGGTGAGATAAACTGCAATTTACACATTTTTGTGAAAAAAACAGCTGATGATGATAAAGGAAGCTAATGCTACTTTGTGGGGTAACATGCCATTAGCTGTTTCATCATTTATACTCGAACTCCAGAATTATGGGCAAGGTAAACGATGCTTGAGATTTGCTGCTGCAGATCCTGAAATAGTTTCCAGTGACGAGTTTATAAATAACACCAGGAGTCCTGCTGTTTCACCTCCTGAGTCATTTTTCTCTAAAGCCTTTAGAATTCTTGACAAAAGGTGGAGAGGAAAGTGTGCTGTCCTTTACTAATTAAACTGGTAAAAAGGCCTCATGATGGAGGACATGGAACATGAAACATGAATTATTTCTTATTTAATAATTTCATATAGCTGAGAAATAGTCATCCAGCTGCTATAAAGAGGTTAAATGACTACTCAATGATCACAGTTATGTTTACAGTGTATCAACCTTTCACTCATTTTTGTATACATAGCAGGGCAGAGGCTAGTGTAGTGAGACTTGCGTAGAAGGATTTTGGAAAGGGCACCATATTCATTCATCTTATATCTACTCAGCTCCCACTAAGTGCCAAGTACCTTGCTAGGCCATGGGGAAACAGTGGTGGGCATAATTTCCGTGCCTGCTTTCACGGAACTTTCAATCTAGGGGAGTACATCTGTGGAAATGAGGTTGACTGGAATATAAAAGAGCACAGCTAAAAACTACTTGAGATTCTGCAGATAAAGCTTAACAAGAAAAAAGCCTCATTTTCCCTAAGTTCCTGATTGGAATGCAGTGGAGATTGTTTATGGATATGTTAGTGGATGGCACAGGCTGTTTCGCTGTGAGCATGGTACAGAGATTGGGAAATAGCATTCCTACTTTTTGTCTCTGGAGGAAATGATATATGGTTTAATGATGAAACATGTAACAAAATCATAACCACAATCATGGCCAGGATTTACTAAGTACTTTCTATGAGCCTGTACTAAACACTTACAGGTATGATCTTATCAAAGCCTCACAATGATTCTATAATTATTATTATCCTCATTTTACAGATGAGTAAACTTTGGCTTTAAGGTAATAATGATGATTATAACCAAAAGAGTCTGGTGAGAGGATGTGTAGGCCATTTTACTTGGTTCTGAATTCGTATTTACTCATGTTAGGGAGAAGACCACAGGAGTGGGGAGTCCTGGCCCCAGAGTGGAGTGAGAGGGCAATTCCGTGAAGCTGCCATCCTCAGATGGCCCCTGCCCGCACCAGCACCCATCTCTTCTTTCCAGGGAACTTCTCATATGAATCTGTGCTTTTTGAAATCCCTTCCATTAGATTTCCTGTCTCACTTGTAAATTTCCAAAATGATATCTTTCTCTTTCTTCTGATTCAGCCCCACGTGCCTGGTGACAGACATCTAACCACTCTGCTGGTTTAGTAGTGAATCCCACTCTGTCTATGGTGGGTAGGTTGTCAGAATAGCTACTGACCTTCCTAATATTTAGACTCACTTCCCCCTGGAGAAATGTCTCCTCCCCTTGGAAGTTTTCTTTTTGCATAATCAGGACTGGGAGAGAACTTCTCTAGTCCAAACATCATCTAATGTTTAAATCACTTCATAATATCCCTAATATGTGGCTGTTGAGCCTTTTCTTGAATATCTCTACTAATAGGAAAAGCAGCGCTTTCCACAGTCGTCCATCTCAATTGCTCTCCAGGCACGCATTCATTCAACTTATAACTACGTTCGCAAAAGAAGCTGAGGAGAAAGTTTTAAGCAAAGGACTATGATAGTTGGGCCAAGCACCTACCCTTAAGGAGGCCCAAATAGGAGAGCTAGGACTTACACACCAGGAACAAAACATGAGATCCAAAGTGAGAGCTCAGAAGACAGAAAAGTCAGCTCCTATTGTGATGCCCAATCAGATCAAAACAACCCATGCTAATTTCCTAATTCTCTGAGTGACTGAAGGAATTCATAGTGCTGCAACACCTTGGAAAAGAGCTGGATAACAGTAAGTGCTAATATTGCTTCTATCATGAACAACAAAATAATTAGCTGCTTTTTATGCAAAATTTGAATAGAATAGAAAATACTCATTCTAAGTGTACATTTGACAAGTTTTGACAAACAAACACACCTGTGTAACTACCACAGCAATAAGATGCAGAACATTTCCATCACTCCTAAAAGTTCACTCATGGCCCTTTTCAGTCCATTCCTTCCCACCCCCATCTCAGGCAACTGTTGGTTTGATTCCTGTCACTATGGATTAGGCTTGCCTTTCCTGTACTTTTACATGAGAGGAATCATACAGTGTGATCTCTTGTGTCTGGCTTCCTTTGCTCAGCATAATGATTTGGGAATTCATCCACATTGTTGCATAGTTTGTTTATTTCAGACATTTTAGTGAGTGTTAGCAATGTCTTGTCTTGGTTTTAATTTGTATTTCTTTTTCTTTTCTTTTTTTCTTTCTTTTTTTTTTGCGGGGGGATGGAGCCTTGCTCTGTCATCCAGGTTGGAGTGCAGTGGCGCAATCTTGGCTCACTGCAGCCTTCACTTCTCAGGTTCAAGTGATTCCTGTGCCTCAGCCTCCTGAGTAGCTGGGACTACAGGTGCGTGCCATCACGCCTGGCTAATTTTTTTATTTTTTGTAGAGTGCCACCACGCCTGGCTAATTTTTGTATTTTTTGTAGGGATGGGGTTTCACCATGTTGGCCAGGCTGGTCTCAAACTCGTGACCTCAAGTGATCTGCTGGCCTTGGCCTCCCAAAGTGCTGGGATTACAGGTGTGAGCCACCACACCTAGACTTAATTTGTATTTCAGCGATGACTAATGATCTCAAACACCTTTTCATGTACTTATTGGGGATTGGTGTATCTTCTTTGTGAAATGTTTGTTAAAATATTTTGCTCATTTTTAATTGAGTTGTAAGAATTACAAGTTCTTTGTCAGATGTATGCATTGTATTTTCTCCTCTGTGGTTTGCCTTTCATTTTCTTAACGGTATCTTCCAAAGAGTGGAAATTTTACTTTTGATGCTGTCCAATTTATCAATTTCTTTAAGTGGTTAGTTCCTTTAGTAATCTAAGAAATGTTTGCCTAACCTGAGGTCGAAAGATTTTTCTCCTATATTTTCTTCTATAATTATCATAGTTTAAGATTTTACATTTAGGTTTATGATCCATTTTGAGTTAATTTTTGTGCAGGGTATGAAGTAAGGGCTAAGATTCATTTTTTTCCCCTTAAGGATATCTGTTTTAACACTATTTGTTGTAAAGACTATCCTTTTCCCATTGAATAACCTTGTACTTTTGTAAAAAATTAGGTGACCATATATGCATATACCTATTCTATTCCACTGATCTGTCTATTCTTATGCCAATATGCCAATACCACATGACTTTGATTATTGTAGATGAACGGAAAGTTTTTGAAATCAGAGTAAGCCCTCGAACTTTTTTTCTCCTTTTTCAAAATTTGTCTTTCATTTATTTAAGTCTGCTTAAAAATCTGCTAAATTTTACGTGTACTTTACTAAAATTATTATTGAGTAGTTCATGTTTTTGATGTTATTTTAAAAATATTATTTGCTAGTTGTTATTATACATACATAAACTTTAATTTTATATATTGTGACCTTGCCAAGTTTACTTCTTACTTCTAGTAGCATATGTTTGTAGTTTTCTTAGGATTTTCTATGTACTGTGAAAGTTATCAGAATAAAAATGAAGCCATAAATGTTATGAAAACCCTGACAAATACAGCTAGGGAAGGTCACGAAGAGAAGGTTCTCATGCTTGCATGCCTGATAACAAAAAAGACTGCTAAAACCACAACTTTGCACAAGGACCATCGACTTTGCACAGAGTTTACTTCTGTAAGTACATCTGCCCAGCAGCTACCTGTCCAACCTCAGAAGGTGTCACTCTTGTTATTTTTTCTTAATTTTTTTTTTTTTTAAAATTACAGGTTTAGTGGGTACAAGTGCAGAAGACGTGTATATATTGTGCAGTTATGAGGTCTGGGCTTTTAGCATACCCATCACACCCTTCTTATTTATCTCTGTAGTCAAGGATAATTATTTCAAAACAATTATGTAATCTTCCTCATTTTTTCCTTGAAAAAGCTTTGTCTTCTTTATCTCCCTGAATACACACATAGTTTACTATGGCATAGATATTTCCATTGCAATGCTCTATTCCCAGATAAACATCTTTCTTTCACAGAGCCTCTCTTATTTAGGTTGACAGTACACAATCCTGTTGTTTATTCATAATAATAATTTCACTACTTCCTTTGCAATCTGTAATCTTTCATTTCTTTGTCTTGTCTAATTATACTAGTTGGGACTTGCAATATGATGTTTAAATAGAAGTGGTGAGAATGGGAATCTTTGTCTTATTCCTCTTCGTAGGAGGAAAGCATTCAATCTTTCATAATTAAGCTGAAGATTTGGCATCACTGCCTTTTAACAGTTTGAGGAAGCTGTTACTATTCCTAATTTTCCAAAAGTCATTATTATGAATGGGTGTTGAATTTTGTGCAATGCTTTTTATGCACCTCCTGAAATGATCATACGCTTTCCTTTATTATGTTAATGTGGTAAATTATATTGATTGATTTAAAAATATTAAACCAACCTTAAATTCCTAAGATAAATACCACTTGAACATAGTATATTATCCAGTTTACATATTGCTGCATTTAATTTGCTTATATTTTGTTAAGAATTTTTGTGTCTACATTCATGAAGGATATTGGTCTATAGTTTTCTTACAAATATCTTTGGTTTTGATATCAGTGTCATATACGCCTTATAAAATGAGTTGGGAAGTACTTACCTCTTTGTCAGTTTTCTCAAAGTTTGTATAGTCGTGTTATTATTTATCCTTTAAATGTTTGACAGAATTAATTAGGGAACTATGTGGGCCTGGGGTTTTCTTTGAGTAAAGGCTTTTGCTTATGAATTCAATTCATTTAATTTATAGGGGTATTTAGGTTTTTTATTTCTTCTTGAATCAGTATTAGTAATTAGTCTTTTAAGGAATTTATGCATGTCATCTGCGTTGTTGAATTTTTTGGTATATGTTTGTTCATTAGAGTCCTTTCGTGTCCTTTTAACGACGTGTGTGTAGTCATGTGTCCTGTTTCACACCTGAGATTGCCAATTTGCATCTTCTCTTTTTTCTTGACCAGTCTGATAGTTCATCAGTTTTATAGTTTTGTTTCATAAAGTCAGTTTTAAAATTCATTGATTTTTCTCTATTATTTATTATTTTCTATTTCATTGATTTCTAGTTTTTTCCTACTTAATTAAGGTTAGTATTTTTGTTGTTGTTGTTAGCTTCTTAATGTGGAAGCTAGATCACTGATTTTAGAACTTTCTTCTTTTCTAACATAAGCATTTAGTCTACACATTTCCATCTAAGCATTGCTTTAGCTTCATCCCATACACCTTGGCTATATCGTGCTTTATTATCGATAAGGTTCAAATAACTTCTAGTTTCCTGGTGATTTCTTCTTTGATCTATGGCTTATTTAGAAGTGTGATATTTAATTTCCAAGTATTTGGGAATTTTCTTGATATCTTAATGCTTTTGACTTCTTATCCAATTCCATGGTGGTCAACAAACAGACTTCATATAATTTTAATCCTTTTAAATTTGTTGAGATGCTTTTATGATCCAGCATATAGTCTATCATGGTGAATACCCCATGTGAAAAGAATATATACCATGTTGTTGTTGAATGCAGTATTCTGTAATATCAATTTGATCAATTTAATTGATCGTATTGTTTGAATCTTCCATATCCAGACTTTCCAGCTACTTGTTCTAACAACTGCTGAGAAGTGTTGAAATTTCCAGCCACAACTATAGATGTGTGTATTCTTTGAATTCTGTCAGTTTTTTCTTCATGTAGTTTTCAAAGCTTGTAATTGAGTGGATTTACTTACTTATTTATTTATTTATTTAATTATTTATTTATTTGAGACAGAGTCTTGCTCTGTCTCCCAGGCTGGAGTGCAATGGTGCAATCTCGGCTCACTGCAACCTCCACCTCCCCGGCTCAAACGATTCTCCTGCCTCAGCCTCCAGAGCACCTGGGATTACAAGTGCCTGCCACCACGCCCAGCTAATTTTTGTTTTTTTGGTAGAGATGGGGTTTCACCATGTTGGCCAGCTGGTCTTAAACTCCTGACCTTGTGATCCGCCCCCCTTGGCAAGTGAATTTACTTTTAAGATCACTGTGTCTTATTGATGAATAGATTATTTTACCATTATAAAATGTCTCTCCTCCTCTCTAATAATGTTCTCTATTCTGAGCCAACTTTTTCAGATAGTACAATTATGATAGCCTTCACGTATACAGAATTTGCTGTATCTCTTTTTCTATCCATTTATTTCTAGCCTAGCTATTTTTATATTTAAAATGTGTTTTTTTGTGAATAGCATATAACTGAATCTTGCTTTTTTTATTCAGTTTGATGATTTCTGTTTTTTAATGGGGTGTGGTTAGTCTATTTATGCCTAATGTAATTACTGATACATTGAGTTTGTCTATTATATCATCTTGATTTTTTTTGTACTTTATTCTTTATTCCTTTGTTATTTCACTGTTACTTTCTTCCTTTCATTTCATATGAGGTTTTTCATTTCAAATTCCATCTCATCTTTTCTATGGCTTATTGGCTATACCATTTTAAAAAAATAGTTGCTCTAGCATTTACAATATGCATTTTAATTTATCACAGTCTTCATTAGATATGAATTTCATATATTTAAGGATTCTACAATAGTATACTTCCACTTACTCTCTTTTTTCTTTTATGGTGTTATCATACATTTTTTCCTTATATATCATTGTATCTTTATTATTTTTTATTTGAACAGTCCATTTACTTTTAAAGATATTTTAAAAACAAAAATGCCTTTTATATTTACTCACTATGCTATGTTATGTTATGTCATGTTATGTTATGTTACGTTACGTTACGTTACGTTACGTTACGTTATTGAGACAGAGTTTCACTCTGTTGCCCAGGCTGGAGTGCAGTGGCAAGTGCAGTGGCTTGATATTGGCTCACTGAAACTTCTGGCTCCTGGGTTCAAGGGATTCTTCTGCCTCAGGCTCTTGAGAAGCTGGGATTACAGGGGCACGCCACCATGCCCAGCTAATTTATGTATCTTTAGTAGAGATGGGGTTTCAGCATGTTGGTCAGGTTGTTCTCAAACTCCTGACCTCAATGATCTGCCTGCCTTGGCCTCCCAAAGTGCTGGGATTACAGGCATAAGCCACCACGCCCAACTTACTTATGTATTTATTAATTTAGAAACTTTCTCTTTTGTGCAAATCTGAGTTCCCATTATTTTATTTTGACTTGATAAATTCCCTTTGACATTTCTTATAGTGGTGAAAAATGTGCTCATCAAATTTTGTCTAAAAATTCTTAATTTCATCCTCATTTTTGAGGAATATTTTTGCTGATTATAGAATTCTAGGTAGGCAGATTTTTGTTTATGCACTTTAAAGATGTCACCCATTGTCTTCTACAAGACATTGCATTTTCTCACGAAAACATCAGTGATTATTCTTATCTTTTTCTTTTTTATATAATGTGTTTCGACTCTCTGGAGGCTTTTAAGTTTTTTTGTATTGCTGCTTTCTGCCTAGTTGATTGTAATGATTTTCTTGTCATTTATCATGCTTGGGTTTTATTGAATTTCTTGGATATGTCAGTTTATAGTTGTTATTACATTTGGAAAAATTGTAATCATTAATTCCTCAGGTTTTTTTGCTATTACCCTGACATTTTCTGGGACTCCATTTACATATATGTTAGTCTGCTTGATGTTGTCCCACAGGTCATGGAGACTCTGTTCATTTTTATTTAAAAATGAGACTCTATTCTTAATTTTATAAGAGCCTTTTTATCGTCAGCCTCATTTTATCTTCAGTTTGAATTGCTTCTATTACTATCTTTTCGAGTTCATGTATCTTTTATTTGGCAGTATCTAATCTACTACTGAGCCCATAAGGTGAATTTTTTATTTCATATATTATATTTTTCAGTTATAGAATTACGTTTGATTCCTTTTCTAGTTTCCATTTCTCTTTTCATTATGTTTTTGATTTCTCTTAAATCCTTGAATATGTGTATAATAGTTGCTTATAGTCCCTGTCTACAAATGTCATCATCACCATCATTTCTGGGTCTGCTTCTCTCCAGTGGGTGTTCTAGTTGTGGGTCATATTTTCTTGCTTCTTCACATGTCTAGTAATTGTTGATTGAATGGTAGATATAATAAATTTTACATGTTGAGTGTCTAGATTTTCTTGTTTTCCTTTAAAAAGTGTTGGCTATTATTTTGGCAGCTCTAGATGTAGTTGATCCTTTCACATTTTGTTTTTTAAGTTTTACCAGAGTGAGTCTAAAGTAATTTTGATTCTAGGGCTAGTTTCGCCTTACTATTAAACCAAGGCCCTTCTAGGGTCTCTGCTGAATTTATATATACCCAACAAGTTCTTTCCACTTTGGCTCATCAGAAATGAAATTTTCCCAGCCCTGTGGGCTCTGGGAGTTGTTAAACCTCCAGCTCCCAGATAGCTGAGTCTTGTGAAATTTTACCAAGTGCATGCTCAGTGTGGTATCTGGCTAAGGACTGAAGGGGACCCTTATGCAGATATTTGGAGTTATTTTTCTGTTTAATTCCTTCCTCTCTGGCTCTCTATCTATTATACAAAACACAGCTGCCTCAGACTCTCTGAACTGTAATCTTGTCTCTGAAATTTAATGAGATCACTATGCTATGATGGGTTTCTCCACCCTGTTCCATGGCCCCCAATATGCCTCCAGACAGAAAACAGATAGTAGGGGTCATATTTTGTTTTCTTTATCTCAGGGATCACAGCCCCCACCTTCCTGTTGTCCAAGGTATGAAATTAGTTGTTTGATATATTTTGTCCGGATTTCCTTTTTTCTTTCATTTTATGGCAAAGGACAAGTCCCAAACCAGTTTTTCTTTAATGGCCTGAGGCAGAAATTCTTATTAGTTTCTTGAAGGTAGAACACATGTTATGTATTGCTCTTGCTCCTACATTTCAGCACCTGACAGTTGCTTTACTTGTCAATATGGCACTGTGACTATTTAGTAGCAAATTTATAAAGCCAATGTCACTGAGTTTGACTGTTGACTCTGAATATAGCAGCTTGTGACATGGAGTAGGATATTTTACTTCTCTGTGCCTTAATCTCTTCATCTGTAATACAGAAATGAAAATAATTGTACCTACCTTTTAGGTTTTAGCTTCAATGAGTTAATGAGTGAGATGGTAATGCTCAATATGGTATATATTGTCAATATCATTATTACTCATCATCAAAAGGCCAGTTAGCTTATTTCTGTATGACTGATCCTTTTATTAAAAATCTCATGCAGATAATTAGAGCAAGTTAGTTAACAAAATCTCATATCGCTTCATTGTTATTTTAAAGAATCTTGTATCCTGTCTTTCCCTGTCAATCATAAGTACCAAGGAACATTAAGCTCCTAAACTGAGAACAGAAGACTTTGACCAAAGCCACATCGTAAGATCTAAGGGGATTATAAGCGCACTCTATTCTTCATCTTTCCATTCAGGTTAGCAGTGAAAAAGCATATGTGTACTGGATTTCTAACAATGAGATTTTATTGGAACTGTATTGTGGCAATAGATCAGTAAAGGAATGCGGCAGTGAATAAGCTTGTAAAGTGAATCATTTTATAGAGCAAATGATTGCCCACTAATTTATCTATGCCATAAATCTGGAGTTGGGTATAGAGGGTCTACAAATGGGCTGCACCTGGGCCGAGGTAACTTTCAGAGGCCGGCTTTAGCCTCCTTATGTGGCTGCTTTCAGCCACGTGAAGAGCTGCTCCTTTAGGGAGATCCTCCCTGGAGGTTTGAGGGGATTTTTGGGGAAAAAGGAGGTCCCATTATTTATACGTGTTAGACAAAGTTTTGTTGATTACTTGTGTATGTGCTTAATCAGCCTGGATATCAGTCATGTGTCCAAGAATCAAATATAAATTCAAGTTTTAATGAAAACAAGTATCTTTGGTATTTGCTCTGTAAACCAGCTCATGTGCTACCACCACTACTGTTCTGTCTCGTCCCTCCTCATGTGCCCAGAAGGCCCCTCTGTCTTGATCATGGACTAAAACGGCCAGCTGCCAGGTGACCTCAGCAGAGATGTTGGCATGATCTGAAGTTCATGTCTCGTAAATGTTAATGACAGTCTTCAGAGGATAAAGGGATAAAGAAACAATTAAAACTCACTCCTGACTGGGTACTGTGATTAAATTAGATTCTGGTGCAGTATCCTAGCTTTTGATGTAGTGTCACGATGTAGGGGTCTGTATGCTATCACTGATCTAAGTAATCCCCCACTGATGTACATGAGGGAACTAATTTCAGAGAATAATAATAACACATCAGTCATCATTTCTGAGTCATCTAACAGTATCCACCTTATGAGTAATACTTTGAATTTAAATCATCTTTCCTCCAGAAGAGATCAATGCTTTTGTTTTCTTATCTATCTTAACAACATTTCTGTGAGGAAAGAAGTGGCTGGATTTGTTTCTCTTTTTTTTTTTTTTTCAGTGTGAGAAACAGAATCAGAAACAGTAAATCCTTAACCTGAGATCATGTAGTGACACAGAACCTAAAAGAATCGTGGATCTTGGATTATAATTTTTTTTTTTTTTTTTTTTTTTTGAGATGGAATCTCGCTCTGTCGTCCATTCTGGAGTGCAGTGGCACCATCTCAGCTCACTGTAAACTCCGTCTCCTGGATTCAAGTGATTCTCCTGTCTCAGCCTCCAGAGTAGCTGGGATTACAGGCACCCATCACCATGCCCACCTAATTTCTGTATTTTTAGTAGAATCAGGGTTTCACCATGTTGGTCAGGCTGGTCTTTAACTCCTGACCTCAGGTGATCCACACTCCTTGGCCTGCCAAAGTGCTGAGATTACAGGTGTGAGCTACCACGTCTGGTCTGGGATTACCAATCTTACATTTCAGGGTCAGAGACTAAATATTTTAAGTTTAGTGAACTATACAGTCTCTGTTGCAAAACAATCACTCAACTCTGCATTGTTGCATGAAAGCAATTATAGAGTATGCAAACATAAATGAACAAGCATGGCTGGTCATGAGGACTGGAGATATTATACACACATATATTATGTTATATATATACATGTTTATATGTGTGTATATATGCTATATATAGCACATATGTATGTGTACCTATATATAACATATACACACATGTGCAATTTCTTTCCTTGAAAAACAGGCAATGAGCCAAATTTAATCCAAGAGCAACAGTTTGCCAACCCTTGTACTAAATCAGACACATGCTAAATGCTACCTCAAGCTGTGAGGTCCATTACATGACAGCAGGATGTGACATTTGTACATGCTTCCTACATTATCACTTGATCTTCACAAGAACCCTGCTATGTAGGTTTTTAATGACTTTCCATTTTATATATAAAGAAGTTAATGGGTTAACTCACTTGTCCTAAACAACATTGTTGTAATGAAGTATGAAAACTATAGCATGAGTCTCCTGACTTTTAATATTTCTCCTCTGCTAGCTGTTCCATGGGAAATTCCTACCTATGCTTTCATTTTCACAGAAAGAAATCCAAGGACCTAGGGAGGCTGAATTGATTTCTCTGGGGTCAGTGATCTATTACTGACTGAGCCAGGACTAGAATCACCATCTGGTGGCTGCCAGGCTGGTCTTAGATCCTTTCACATCCTTGTGAACATTTTCCAGAAAAAAAGGCATAAGTAGATAAAATAATAGTATTCCACTGTAGTTCATTCTTTCAACTCCCTTACATTATACTATTTTATAAATGATCTCTTTGATGGTACCAAAAAAGTACCTCGATACTAAATAAATGATTTGTGATTCACTTTATCTTTTTGACTCCCTAATTTTCAAATTCCAAACTGGCTTATAAAATTCTTATTGGCATACTGCATGACCTTTTATGTAATTTTATTCTTTAATGCAGTCTGAAGATAACATCTTCAACCATAGAACTGAATTATCTTTTCCAATCCAGGGAATGTGTGAATCAGAAGGAAAACAAATTGATAAAGAGGTCTCCTTGGCTTTAACTGGCACTTTAAAATGAGTATACAGAAATCATCATGGGCTGGGCATGGTGGCTCATGCCTGTAATCCTAGCACTTTGGGAAGCTAGGTTTCTTTGAATTTAAATTATCAAGACAGGATAATTGCTTGAGACTGGAAGTTTGAGACCAGCCTGGGCAACATGACGAGAACTCGTCTCTACAAAAAATAAAAATAAAACATTAGCCAGATGTGATGGCGCATGCCAGTAGTCCAAGATACTTAGGAGGCTAAGGCAGGGGTATTGCTTAAGCCTGGGAGGTGGAGCTGCAATGAGCTGTGGTTGCACCACTGTACTCAAGCGTGGGTACAGGGCAAGATCCTGTCAAAAAAAAAAAAAAAAAAAAAAAAAAGAAGCATATTAAAAAGTAATAATAATGATTTCTAGGGTCTCTTCTAGCTCTACTTGAACGTGGTAGATGATAAGGTAACTGTCTTGGCTGGCCTGAGATTGAGGAGTTTCCTAGAATACAGAACTTTTCAGTGCTCAAACCAGAAAAGTCTCAGGGAAACAGATGAGATAGTCACTCTAACTGCTGAATAAATGTTTGTTGAATGAATTGACAACTAACTCTGCATTCCCTCATCTGGAATAGGGACTGGGGAAATGGGGAGAAGAATAGGAGGGCTGTCCAACTTCTTGGCAGCACTGGAGCATAAAGAGAATCTCATGATTTAAAAAAAAATCAGATCCAACTATGTTAAAATATCTAAAAGTATATATGAAAAACCAGCCCAAAGATAAATGTAAATCAGTCTGAATAATTATCGCTACATTTCCCACTCATCGGTGAAAATCTTGTAATCCATCACTTAGCCTGAAACACACGTAAACAAAGGGCATTCAGCTCCAACCATAACAAGAGGCAACTGAAAGCGCTTAGCTGAAGGCAGTGCTCAACATGGAGATCTACCCACAAACTACTGGTTATCATCAATTCCTGGACTCAATAGAGCATTCAGTTGCCAGCAGAGGATTTACAGCAAGCCCAAAGGCCACAGGCCAAAGGACACCTGAGATTTCTCTTAGACCTCCTATCATATCTACCTTTCTGTGATGATTCTGGTTTTGCAAATTTGGACTGGTTGAGAAAACCTGCTCTGGATTTCCCAACTTTGGGAGAAGGAGCTTCTATTATTTTCATTAGAATCCAAATCTCTACATGTTCCTTTGTTGTAGATGGAGATAATATTCCTGCCAAGGGGTTTCATTTACATCACAGGTCAGCCACTCTCTCCGCCTTGCAGAAAGTTAAAAGAAAATACTAGAGGGATCCACACAGTCCTGCACTGGAGCAGTACATAACACACTAAGCATCCTTAAGAACCACACATTTCTAAACATTTGGAAAAAACAATGTTAAGGGTTTTCAGACTCTCCCTGTAGAAACAGTAACCACTGAAAGCCTTATTCTGATTTTCAGTTATAGCTGGTGTCTGTTTATTTAAGACCTTGGTTAGAAAAATTCAGTTTAATATGCATCAGTGAATTCTGTTGCCATTACAGGCTGGCCAACTACAGTAATGAATCTGGCTGGCTCTTATTTCAGAGTCTGAATTAGCATATTCAGGGGACATTCTCCCTGTCACATTGTCCTGAGGAATTCAGACATCTAACTTCATGACGGATGTGGCTAGCCCCTCTTCACTACCTTCCGGGTCACCAATAACCTGTAATTCTTGAAACCTGGATGTCTTTGACTTTTTTCTCCATAACTCTTACTTTGGCCTTCACTTTTCCTATTTCCTTTTCTGAGACCATTACTCAAGGCCATATCATTTCTTTTTCTGTCTCTTTTCTTTCTGTCTGTATTTTCCTTGACCTCTTCTCCCTTTTCAATTTATAGCCTGTCAGCCTCACCCATGTTGCTTTGTTATTTTACTCTCTCCTTATAAGGGTCCTTGTCTTTGTTACCAAACTTTTCTTACTCTTTTGCAGCTTATTTCTTGTTTTCCACTTGGAATTTCTTTAACATTTTAAAAAAACAATTATAACCATTTTTTCTTCTTAATAAATCTGATTTTTAAAGTAGAAACTCCATTTCTTTAGTGTACGAGGCACAGAGGTAAAGACATAAATTAACCAGAGCTGGCTGAGATGGGAAACAGAAAGCCAATGTGTAACCCTGTGCCAGAATGCATAAGCAGGGGGTGAGGGTATGAACACACCTACATCCAGCTTAGCACATGCTGTACCCGTCAAATACATACAGCCATGCCCAAAGGAAATCAGTTTCTCCTCCACTGAATGCCAAATGAAGGCTAAGTCAGGTACTGATCAACTATTTCGAGAACAGATTTAAAAACGGCACAGATGTTTTCAAATTGCCACGAAGTCTGGTTTCAACAACATGAATACTAGAGTCAGCTGAGGATATTCCTACCTGGTGACTAATGTCTATGCGTTCGCTGAAGTGCTCTGGGGTATTCTTCTGATACCCAAACATTCTGCTGAGCAACACAGGCCCACTAACTAGAGTAAAATTGCTTTGGGTTGATAAGCCTTCAACAGCTTCCCTGAGTTTTCAGCAGGCTCACACTCACCCCCTGCCAATATACCTTTTGATTACAAAACACAACAGTTGGGCAGTGCAGGTAACAATAATTATCTTGGTAATCAGATTCTGTCATGCACTGTATGCTCTGGACCTTGAGCTTTGTGCAATAGAAGAGGCACCCAGGGCATCTTTAGGGCACTTGGTCTCTTCTAGGGAGCAGGACATGAACAAGCTCTTGCTGAAACAATGAGAAGGCATATTGCCTCTCCTTTCACACTTCCTTCCTCCCCTTTCTGGTTCAGCAAATTTCAGTTGTGTTGTAGGAAAGAAAAGAAGGGAAAAAACTGGAAATGAGGATTGTGGAAGGAAACTGTACAGGAGGAAATTCATTTTCTGCCTCGTGCTCTGTACATTTCAAAATGGAAATGCTATATTCATTAAACTGCCCATTAAGCAAACAATACAGGGAAACAAGATGGATTTTAGGAAAGCAGGAGGGAGGAGAAGAGGCTGGCCAGAGAGAGGAAACGAAATGAGGGCATTGTTCTTCAAGGAGACTATAAAATGTTTAACCAGAGAAAGGAAAATGCCTGCACAGATTTCACTGAAGAATGGAGTGCATCATTTCAATACTGACAACTGGCAGTAACATCTCTATTGCAGCCACACAAAACTCTGTTGGTGTCTGACAAGACAGTGGTGAGTCTAGGTAATGGTACAACTTCCAGGAAGTGAGTTTAATGCATTAGGATAAGGGATGAAATGCTTGCTATATACTTGATGTGAAGAAATATGTCAGATCTCCGAGGGTAAACATAGGACCTGGTAGTCCAAACAAGGACACAGAGAATGGAAAATAAAAAAATATTGAATACCTACTGTGTGCCAGGCACTTCCACATATTGTCTCACTTAATTCTGAAAACATGCCAGTGCGATGGTATCAGGCTTCATTCACAGAGGAGCAAAAAAGTTCAAGAAGATATGCAAATAGCTCAAGTTCATACAGCTGCCAACAGCAGAGCTGAAATTTGAGGGCAAATCCCATATGGCTTTCACCCTGCCATGCTGCCTTATGAGAACACAGTCCTGGTACCTTCCGGAAAGGAAACTGGGACTAGGGATCACCAACCATGTGCCAACTACTTTGAAACATACCCTTGCATTCCTCATCTCCTATAATTTCAGCTGCACCAACATGCAGATAATTTGCCAAACAGTATGGGGCCTCTTCAAAGGACAATTAAATCTCCACCACTGCAATTACACAAATCTGGTGCCTGGGGTTGGAAGTATTATGAAATCCCCAGCATTTGGCATCCCTCCTTAACAGGGAAATCTCATTTCAAATCCAGAGGGATGGCTCTGGAAAGAAACAGGTAGGAACCCAAAAGAGTTTTCTTGGCTGTGCATGCATGGCCTTCATGATGGACACTCTGCTGCCCATGTTGTAGCCAAACAATACAAACACTAAGTGTTTCCACAGTTGAAACAGGCCCAGCTCTTGAGGACTGGTCTGAGTTTCAGCAGTTTAGACATCAACAGCACATGAGCATGTTTTTTCTGTACCTTTAGCAGACTGGGTGAGGACCCACCAGATACGTTTTCTTCCCTTAATGTTAGCTTTCAGTAGCTGATTAGAGATGACATTTGTTGAGCTCTAACTGAGCTCAGTTGTTGTTGCCTGAGAGATGGGTGTGATTATCTCCATTTCCCGTAGAGAGATAGGTCACTTGCCCTTAGCCACCTTCAGCTGGGAATGGACCACGGAGGTTTGCTCCAGAACCTGCCCACTATGCTGCCTCCACCACATGGAACTGAATTCTCTAATCCTTTTGCAAACTGAGGATTCAATCCACTATCATAGAATTTTGTTGCTGTTAAGTGTTTAAGTCAGTAAATACTATGCCTATATTCTAATAATTTGCTTTATATCCTATAATTGCTTCTCATCAAACATTCATTCATTCATCCTCTTACTTCATTCTAAAACACATCCAAGTCCTGTTTATGTTCCTCCTGTCTTAAGAAACCCAGTCTTTTACCCCACACCCCTCTCCTGCTACTGCTCTCTGTCTCCTCCTTCAGAGCCAAGCCTCTTGAGGTTCCAGCCTGGGTGACAGTGCAGGACTTGTCTCAAAAACAAAAAAAGGTCTTTCTGGGACACTGGACCTGCTTGATCATCTGCCTTCCTTGCAAAACTCTTCCCTGCGCCCTGTCATGGTAGCCTCTCTCCTGGTTGCCCCCACTCGCTAACTGCCCCTCAGTCTTCTCCATGGGCTTCTCTTTACCTGCCTGCTCCTTAGAGTCCCTCCTCTTCTCCTGGGTTGCCTAACCCACTCCCAGGGCAGCATGACCAGCAAAGTTTTGATGATTTGTGACCCCAGTGGTCCAGGCCTCTCCTGAGGCCCAGATACACAGCAAACTTCCCTGAAATGGCTTCCCTCTGTCCCTAGATCTGCAGCTTCTAGTCTTCCCAACTTCTGTGTGTGCTACGATTATCCCAGAGGCCCAAGCCTGAAACCGGAGCCCCATCCTTTACTCCTTCCTCTTCATGACTTCGCTAGTGCCTCCATCTACGCCATCAGCACTGCCCTTCCCCTCGTGGAGGCCATCATCATCTCTCGTCTGTCTTCCTGTCTGTTCAGTGTTGCCCTCTGATCCATGCTGTCAGTGCTACTGCAGCACAGCCTTTGCAAACACAAAAGCGATGCCCTCATTCCCCTGTGTGAACTTTTAAATGGCTTCCCTTTGTTATGAGAAGTCCCTACTCTTTCTCAGAATGTACAGGAAAGGCCTGTGATGGGAATACCTTTGCTGCCCTTTTCAGCTTTGTCCTCACCACTCCCTCTCGTACCCGCCACTGCTTCCTTATTGTCCCATGCTCTCAGTTGCTGGATGCTCCCACCCATGTCCTTTGCGCCACGCCACCCTCATGGCTTCCAGCTGACTTCTGGGTAACTCTCTCCAGCTTATAGGTCAGTTCTTCTTTGAGGCCTTCCCAGATGTCCCAAACTTGGCCTCGGTGCCCCTCTCATATACCCACAGTCGTTGTACTTTTACTAAGATGGCAGTCAGGGCGCTCTTTTGTAGATGACTCATTGAGCGTCTGTATCTCCTAGTAAAATATAAGCCCCAGAAGTAGACACTGTTTTCATCTTGTCTGTTGTTGGACTTCTAATTCTTACCACAGTGTCTTAAAAATAATAATAAAAATAAAAAATAAGGCATTAAATACTTTTTAATGAATAAACATATTTTATAGGAAATGGGAGGTGAGGAAAGAGTGGAGTACCAAAACTGGAAAGGGAAAATAAGGAAGCATGGGAGGGTGGTATTCCTTGGTTCTCCAGCTGCCATTTTCCAGGGTTAAAGATGAAGGATTTCCTGGAGTCCAGTGTGGACGATGGCAAGAGAAGACTCTGCTTTTCAGGCTGTTCTTCAGGAAGATATCCCAGAGCATATGAAGAAACAGACCAGGCGCTGGTTTGTTTTGAGAGAGAGAGAGAACAAGAGAAAAGAAAACCTGGAGGGTTGTTAGACTCCTCTTGTTTTGTTCAAGATATTTACCAAATTTAAGCTGAATGTTTCTTGTCCCCCTTGGAAATGAGCATCCTGCACTGACGACATGAGGCAGGGCCATGTTACTCTGTGCCTTCCCATACACTCGGCAGACAGAATGCTCTAACATGTGCTCTTGAATGCAACCCAAGCTCTTGACTGACTGGTAAGTGATGAAACACGGTCTGAAGCAATTTATTGCTTCAAGATGGGAGTAGGAGGCAGACAGTCCTGACTAGAAGTGGAATGGCTCATTGTGAGCAAGGGACATCAAAAGAGAGGCCCTGCATTACAGCTGGCCCTCTGGGACATGGCCACAGACATCTGGGGTACACTTGTCATTTAGGGAGCTCTCTTCCGTCCTCAGATGCCTCTTTCTATTTAGAAGTCCTGGAAGCTATGACGGATGCCATCATCTCATCCTGGGAAGGTTGTAATAATTCATGGGAGAGAAGAGTTACTACAGGGTGATGCAGCTGGGAAGGCTTCATAGACATACTGGCATTTGTGCCAGGCCTTGAAGACAGCTACTAGGAGGGGAAAAAGGGAGGACATTTCCACTAAGAACGTTCCCTACACTGTGGGAAAAGGTATGGAGGAGGATACAGATGAGGCACACCCAGGGAATAATAATTAGACCAGCTTGGCTGGAGGGGTGGGCCCCTGTCGTAGAATATTGGAAGTTAGGACGGACAAAAATACCCTGTGGTGTTCCACAGGTAAGATCAATGGCTCATTTACCCAGCTTCAAAAGGCTGCAAATAGCTATTTTTTATGTTGGAAAAGAAATCCAATAATTTGTATCACTTGCTGCTATGAATCTGATAAAAAGCCTTTCCTCAAGACTGTGACAAATGGCCGCAGGAGCCCCACATTCAAGCTGCAATACTGTAATACACTGCTGGGTGAGTGGGAACGTATTGATTTGGTTGGGCCACTTGGCTGTCTGTACAGAACTCCCAAATCCCTGGCTCCTTCGCTAGGTTCCATAGTATCCTATTCTGCACAGATGTAGAGCTTTAAGGAAGGCTAGAGTGTGGGGGTGCAGAGATGATGAAGGCACAACTGCAGTCCCTCAGAAGCTCAAGTGGAGGGGAGATAAGATAAGATGCTCTAAGAATACAGGCAATGATGCCAAACAAACCCAAGAAGGAGGACACAGAAGTAGGGGATGGACGTGGAGTAACCAGACTCCATACACACTGCTGGTGGGATGTGAAGAATGAAAAGGGGTAAAAACCACTTTGGAAAATACTTTGACAGCTTCTTAGAAAGTTAAACATATATTTAACCTGTGACCCAGCAATCCCACTCCTAGATATTTTCCAAAGAAAGAAAATAAAACTTGTACACTTGGATAAGTATATACATAGTAGCTCTACTCATAAATGCCAAAAACTGAAAAAAAAAAGTTAAATGTGCATTTAACAGGAAAATGGATAAACAAACTGTGGTGTATCTATATATTGAAATAGTACTCAGCAATCAAAAAGAATAAATTACTGATAAATGCAACAGCATGGGTGAAACTCAGAAACAGTATGCAGTGCTAAATATGGTACAATACCCGTGTGTGAGTCCATTTATATGAAGTTCAAGCACAGGAAAAACTAATCTCTGGTGATAGAAATCAGAATAGTGTTGTCTCTTGGTGAAGTTGGCATTTGACTGGAACGTAGAATTGGGAAATGTCTGGGGTGCTGGAAATGTTCTGTCTTGATTTGGGTGGTGGTCACCCAGGTTACATAATTATCCAAATTCATCAAGCTGGGTGCATTTTACCATACATCAATTGTATCTCAGTAAAAATAGAAAAAAAATAAGAAAGACAGCATGACTTTGTAGAAGTGCTGCCTCAAGAAGGCTCCATGGAGAATGGCCCTTAAAGAATTGTTGGGGGGAAAGGCAAAGAAGGAGGAAGAAATGGAGATAGAAGGTAGAGAGCTGGGGACATCCACTGGCCTGAGGATGGGTCATGTGGGGAATGGAGGTAAAGTCAGAAAGGGAGGCAGAGGTCATAAAACAGTGAGTAAGGCAGTACGAGCCAAAAGCACTGACTACATATTCCATAGGATTCACCAAGTAAGAGAAGGGGAATAATCATTCAAGGAGTCTGAAAAGCCTTGGTAACTGAAAAAAAAAAAAATCATTTGTGTGTAGCATGTTTGTAGGCCAAAGGGGGAATCACTGAGGAAGAGACATTGAAGAGAGATCATTCACAGAGCACGGTTCTGGTAGACCTTGATGGCTCACTCTTAGAAAGGAGGGGAACCTTCTGGGTCAGGAAGGAAGATGGAGGGCTGGGTAAAGCTGTGAAGGGTGAGGGGAAGAAAAGAATGAGAGCCCCTGACAGATGTCCTCCAATGTCTCAGCATAGTGGAGAAAAGATCTTCAGTGAAAGTGACACGGAGGTAGAACTGTGGTCTGAAGAGCATGTTAAAGGTTCAAAACACAGCACTATAGAGAATCTGAAACTGGGTGTGCCTGAGATGAATGAAAAAATTCTGAGTTGTATGGCATAGACCAATAGTGGAGATCATTGCCAATGCTGGAAACTAGCAGAGCATGGAGAATGAAAGTGCACTGTAGCTATTAAGAACACCCTTGAAATGGATCACGGCTAGAAGCAGGAATGGGATGGAGCAGGACCAGTGAAGGGTAGGGAAGGATCAAGGGTCTGGAAGTCAGGAAGAAGAGAAGTAGGTTCAGGAGGTACAAGAAAGTTGGTAAGTATGAGGCAATGTGGATCAGCTAAGGTAATTTTAATGCTCGAGATGTTTGAAGGAGAGCATGTCTGAATGCTGATGAGTTACAAGCTATGCTGATGGATAAGCTGAACGATGATGACATTTGGTGTTGGAAGTTGGAGTCACTAAGGATCATGGCAGAATATGGGTATGGAGGAAGAGTGAGCCAAAGGTTGAAATCCTTGAGAAAATGTGGAGAATCCCTAGTCAACAAGCTTCTCTTTCTCTTATGTTATTGGCTATCATTAACCTCTTTAATTCTATGAAGCTGAAAATTCTTCAAAATATGTTTTAAAGTTGATTTCAATTCAGTCTCTATGAGTAACACAAAAGTGGTTTTCATTCACATTTTACAAACAAGGAGCTTTACTTTAGTGCCTCATCTCACCATCCCCTCCCCGGTGCCTTCCTTCTAATCAAGCAGGATTTGGGTGCTCAGAGGTAATCGTTGAAATCGCTTGACTATTCAGAAAGCGACTGCAGTAGGCAAAGGGCACAAAATATCATAGGTTTCACTATCTGAAAAGAAATTGTGTGTTTCGACACTTAAAAAATAAAATTTATGAGAAGAAAGGAGTTGTATTCTTCTTATTCATCTTTCTAGTTCTTTTATTGATTTTTAAAATTGACATAATCCCATCAAGCCTTTAAAAATAAAATTTATTTGGAAACCCCCAGACTCCTAAATCAAGAAAAACATTCAAAAGGCCAGTGGAAGCTGCCTGTTATATCATGAGTCAGAAGAAAATGGCAGCAGAGTTGTTATGCGTCCCTTGACAAATGATTGTCTCTCTGTGCCTCAGTTTCCTCATGGAGAAACTGTGCAGGTGAAAGAGCTATATAATGTGGAGTATTAGTACTTAATATACTTAAAAACAGTGCGTTATTAATAGGACTTACATAGAAATTAAGTTAACAAAAATAGTCAACTTTGACCTGAAACAGCATGGGCAAGGCACTCTTAATCAGAAATCTTCTGGAAACACGTGCTGATTAATCAGAAGGGAACTTCCATATCCTCCCACCCAACACATCCACTTCCTCACCTGCATCAGCACCCACATGCTCTGCCTTCTCATTTGCTGCTGTAGAGGAACTGTTCAAGCTTATATCCAAAGCTCATTTCCACACCTGCACACCACAGCCTCTTCCCTTTTGCCTACACAAATAATGGCTTTGGCTATCCTTTTCTTCTCCACACCATCTATTTCCCACTCTACTGGATTGTTCTCATGAGCAAACGTGTTATTTCTCTTATCTTAAAAATCTTTTTCTTTGCCCCACTTCCCCACCAACTCAGAGGGGTGCCCTTGGCTCTGTGCCTTAAAGGTCTCTGTGCCTTTTCCAGCCATGCATCTCTCTCTGGGTGAGCAATTGCTAGGCCAAGGAAAAGTGCTTAGTCAGAGCTGATGCTTCCTGCCATCTAGATCATGGGTACTCTGCACCTCAGAATTCTCTGCCCACATGGTCCTTAGCCCTTTACAGGGTGTTCATAGTCCTCTTCTCTGGGTCTGTCTTCCTTAGGGTGGACCTGCTAATTTACACACTCCTAGACTCAAGAGATATTCAGGGGATCATTGTTTGAAGAAGTGTGGACAGGGCTGGGATATGCAGGCCAGGGCACGCAGGCCCCTCACAAGCACACCCTTCAGAGTATGGGATGGAGCTGGGGTTTGGAAGCCAAGGCATGTAGGCCACAGGCTCTTTTCCTGTGCCACCAAGTTACAGAACAGAACTCCAAAGTCCAAGAATTCTAAATTGGAATCTGCTTTTCCAGATTCTTATGAAGTTATATTTGTCAATATAATGCAAAGCACATATTTGTATAATAGTTTGTTAGCTTGATAAATAACTTTTACCTATTTACAAATATTGCATGTAGGCCTCCATTTGGCTTGGATCCCATAAATGTTAGGGGTACACTACCTATTAAGCCTTTTTGAAAAAAGATCCTTTGTAGCAAATTTCTGCTACTAGAGTCAGTAGCTCCCATTGCTCCCCTTCTGTTATTTCCTGTTTGGCTTTTGCTCTTCACCTTCTAATAGAATTGTTCTTGTCAAGGTCACCAAAATACTAAACCCAATGATTGGTTTTCTATCCTCATTTTAGTTTATATTCCTGCAGCATGTGACACAAGAATCACTCCCTCTATCTCAATACACTTTTTCACTGGCTTCTAGTATTCCACACTCTTTCGTTTTCTTCCTATACTGGCTTCTCTTTCTCAGCTCTTTGCTGATTCTTTTTTATCCCCAAGCTCTTCATGATGGAACTGCCAGGGCTCAGTCCTTGTACCTCTTCTCTTCTCTATGCTCACTCACTTGTGATCCATCTGGCCCAAGGTCTCCTGCTGATGATTCTCAAATGATTTCTGCAGCCTTCCTCTCTTTCTTAGCATCATACTCTCTACCCGACATCTCCATTTGGATGTCTAGTCCTTGAAATGTGGCTAGTGCAACTGAAGAATTTAATTTTAAATTTTACCTAATTTTCATTCATCTAAACTTAAACATATTTTAATTTAGACAGCCACATGTGGCTAGTGGCTCCCAAGGAGCAGCTCTAGACTCAGTGCTGCAAGAACAGGGAACACTGTTTCCTCAGAGTGCCTGACACATAGTAGGTGCTCAATAAAAATGTGTTAATAGATGTATGATCAAGGTCCAAGGTCAACTTTCCCAAGAATTGCAGTCTATCACTTGCAGAGATAGGGTCAGAACCCAGGAACTCATCACTCAGAAAACACACTTCTTTCCTAGCATGTTAAGGAAAGATCTAGAAGTCTGGGCAGGGGCTTTCTGACAGCATACCTGTAGGTAAGAACAGTACCTGGTCCTGGGTTTTCCTGATTTTACAAACACATTCATTCACACATACAAATTAAGGAAATAAACAATCCATCCTGCACAAAATCCAAACCCTCCAATCTCTGCTGATATGTAATCCACTTGATTCATTTGTGGCCATCATCAGAATTCAGAGCAGACGCTATCCACTTTCATGGTCTTACAGAGGGAAGTTATTAAAATTCTGTCAAGTATTGGGACCTCCCAATGGAGAGGAAGATGAAGGCCCATTTCAGCGTTCACAGATGAAGAGGTTGAGGTCACAGAATATAATGTTTTATGTAACTGCATCCTAGAAACCAAGCAGAATTACCAAATAGCTGTAGAAATTTAACTGATTTTTGCAGAATGAAAATACTACATAGGAAATTAAATGACTATAAGGTAAATGATATTTTTAAAAGCTATTTGGGGAATGAAATGTGAAATCAGGCTTATGATAACTGATTAATAGGAAATTAAATGACTATAAGGTAAATGATATTTTTAAAAGCTATTTGGGGAATGAAATATGAAATCAGGCTTATGATAACAAATAAAGAGTTTCAAACTGTTTCCTGATAAAATCTTATTTTGAAGATCCACGTGGCCATTGCTTGTAGATATACTAAAGTACTAAGAAGCTACAAGTGTTTTACTGGACTGCGATGATACTAAGGATTAAGCAATATTTTGCATGTTCCTTAGTTTCCTAGTAAAAGGAGCAGATTGTTATATCTGTAATGTATGTCAAAATACATTTGGCATTTATTTGTATACCAATGTTTATAGCAACATTATTCACAATAACCAAAAGGTAGAAACAACTCAAACGTCCACTGATGAATAAAAAACCAGACAAAACGTGGTATACACATACAATGGAATATTATTTAGCCTTAAAAAGAAATGAAATTCTGACACATGCTACAACCTGGATAAACCCTGAAGACATTATGCTAAGTGAAATAAGCCAGTCACAAAAGGACACATATTGTATGATTCCACTTAGATGAGGTATCCAGAGTTGTCATATTCAGAGGCAGAAAGTAGAATGGTGGTTGTCAAGGGCTGGGTGGAATTTTATGTCTATTTTACTATAATCTAAAAAATCCCCAAACTTCAGCATGTGCTGTGTGATACCATGTGGCCATTACTTAGGTTAAGCTATAACCTGAGAGCTGTCTGCATGCTAATCAAGAAAGCACAGTGCGGGGATGGTCTTTTCAATTAGCTACCACAAGTTTTTGTTACCTGTATCTCAACCCACAAGCAATGCTTTGCTAATTAACATACTGAAAGTCAGAAACGGGTTTTTTGTTGATGAAATTGGTAGTTTGTTATGTAGACTGGTGAATGTTAGAAAAAGGCTCTCATTAGTGAAATTAAAAGTATTCATTCCATGTGGATTGGCAGAAATATTTTAGAAACACTCCCCACACCTGCTTCACAAGGGCACAAGAATCCAATTAGTCCTGTAGCCTTTACCCTTAGGGATGATGGCCTAGGCTAAATCTCTAAAAAGTCCTATGCCCAGCCAGGAACACTAAGGGATTCTAGATCCCTGATGCTAGCCAAAGAGTGACGAATCCCTGACCCTGGAATCTTTGTGATGGCCTTCAGGGAATATTTTGTGCAAGATGGGGGTCAGAGCACCTAAAAATACATAGCTGACACATGCTCAAGTTTACAAAACAAGTCATATAAATTGTGTGTGTGTAACTCAGTGTTTACTTGCTAATAAATGTTTACTTGATGGATGTTTTATATGTGACAGTATTTGTCTGGGATTTCTGTTCATTATAATCTGGTAGTGAAGTTGTCAGTTGAGTAGGCAACTCTTACCTTGAAACTTCATCAGGGGCTACTATGATTTACCAAAAAGATCTAACAGTCACACATGACCAAATCAGCTGAGGTCAGTTCACAATCATCAGCATAGAAGCCAGAGGGAAATTATAGTGCCAGAGGACATGAGAAACTAACCCATGATGACTCAGATTATTAGTCCTAAGAATACACTTTGGGATGGTTTAGTTTACTCTCCTCCCTGATTTTAGAGATTAAAAAATGACTGGGGCACAAAAATGTCAAGTGATCTTCTCATATGCAAACTAATTTCATAAGCAGAAACCAAAGGGAAACCTTTGATATGATCATTATTTAGAAGCTACCAGTTATTGAGAGATTATTATGTGCCATGCATACTAGTAGGTGCTTTAGTATGTGATCACTAATTCTCAGAAAATCCCTGCAAGTTGAGTCCTATCATCCTTGAAGTTCAGAGAGGCCTTTCTAGTAACCCATTTACAACCAATGTAGCACTCAGCGTTTCTCACAAATCTAGGCCATCCTATGCAGTCTTCCCAGAGCTTCCTCAGCTTGCTTCAGGAGCAGCCTGGAAGTGCTGAAGATAATGTGCCAGCGATTAGTCCTCAGCCAATGGTGAAAGCTTCTTTTCCATAGGTAGGATACCTCTGATGTTCTACACTGTCTCCCTGTGACCTCCCACAGGTCACCCAGTGGTCCACAGGAGTAACCTGCTTGATAATATACTGTTTATTAGCTTCTTTCCCTTCTCTGACTCATTTCCTCACTTTCCATCCATCTTTCCTCGGATCATCTTTCAGATAAACTCCTGCCTCAAATCTTTGTCTCAGGGAATGCTTTTGAGGAATGTACTCAATACAATCATGTAATTTTCCCAAGGTAACCCAGCCAGCCATCAGGTTGCAGAGCTGGAACATGAACTCAGGTCTATCTGAGTTTTAGGATTATGCTCTTTTATTCTGCTTTATCAAATTTCATCTTTCTTCCTGAGCAAGTAGAGAGAGTGGAAGGAAAGATGGGTGTTACAGAAATAACCCTAGAGTTTAAAAAATGCTAGTTTTCTAAAGTGATTTGTTGGATTAGCATCTGAAACCCTCATGGCCTCAAGGTTCACAGTCACCACTCTGTGTTATAGCACTATGAAGCAGATTGTCTCAATGATGTTGAATCATCTGATTAGTCAATGTGGTAAGCTGAATAATGTTCCCCAAAGATGGCCGGCCACATCCTAATTCCTAGGACCCATGAGTGTTACCTTTTCCTCATATGGCAAAAAGGAACTTTGCAGGTGTGCTTAAATTAAGGATTTTAAGATGAGTGATTATCCAGAGTTATCTGGGTGGGTCCAATGTAACCATAATGGTCCTTACAAAAGGAACATAGGAGGTAGCTGGAGAAGAAGACAATGCAATGATGGAAGCAGAGATGATTGGAGTGATACACTTTGAAGACGGAAGAAGGGGCCACAAGGCACTAGAAGGCAAGGAAATAGATTCTCCCCTCAGACACTCCATAAGGAACCATCTCTACTAACAGCTTAACTTTAGCCCAGTGAAGCAGATTTCTGACTTTTGACCTCTAGAACGTAAAAAAGACACATTTTTTTTGTTGTTGTTGTTTTAAGTCATCAACTTTGTGGTGATTTCTTACAGTGGCAAAAGGAAACTAATATAGTCAACTAAGCATCACCAGTGATAATACTAGACAATATTTTTTCAGCCCACCTATGCAAAGTCTGGGCATAGTGCTGGGTGCTTTAGTGCACCATAATTCCCGCAGTGACACTGTTTTTAATCTCTTCATTTTACAGATGAGAAATGTCAGTAATGTCATTTTACTGACATGTAGATAGGTTAAGAACTTGGCTGAAATCACACAGCTAATACCTGAACTCAGGCCTTTTGGATCATGTTGCTAATCAAAACCCAACATCTGAATCCTTGAAACCGTGAGTAAAAGAAGCTAAGTGAAAAGGCACTATTGCCAATGTTGCAAATCAGCCGCCTTCAATTGCCTATTGAATAGCGAGAAACAGCAACATATACAATCACTCTGATCCTCACTCTTTTCCCATCACAGATCCTCTCCCCTATTCCTCTCTCCACTTCTGGAAAAGGGCAGTGTAACCCAAACAGTAGTGATGGTTGGATGGGGGTGACTTAGTAATTAGGTACTTTGGTTTCTAAGAGCTTCTTTCAGAATTGAGCCCATAAGAAATTACTGAGCAGCTTTCTTTGAAATCAGAAGTGGCTTTGCAAACCCAGGAAGAAATACATCCGTTTTCCTTTTTTTCAGTTTGAGTGCATTTTTATTTCCAAAACAAACAAAAAACTAAGTAATCACATTCATTTTAAAAAGAAGCAGGATTTGATTGGTTCTCACAGCTAGATCTTATCTCCCTAACTGTACCATATTGCATGCTCTTTCAGAGCAGCAGGCAGGTCTTATATATTTTCTCTTTAGCACTTAACATAAGGTGAGCTATCAGGAGAGAGAGAGAGAGAGAGTGAGCCACCAAATGGGGGTTACAATCACATATATATTTGCATATGTATATACTGAATCACATATACTAAATCACAAATGTAATTTCTTAAGCGTATTCCATATAGAAGGCATCAAAAACTAGCAAGTCAGGCATTTCAGAATGGTTTTTGTGTACTCATAAACAAAAAGAAGAGAGCCTAAGATTGATATATTTATCAAGTAGCAATGTCACAGAGTTGGCCACTACCAACTTCATGTTGTCTATTGTCATTAGGAATTTGCCGTAAGAAAATATATCCACAAAATAGTTACTCACTTGACTAAACAAAAAAAGGGGGAATAGACTCATGGAATAAAAGTATCTGCAATCTTCTGAGAAGTTCATACAGCAGAAGGGTCAAGGTCAAGTTCACTGAGATGCTTTCTAGACAGGAGCAGCACAACTCCATAGTTTTGGAAAAGGACACTGGCAACCTTTTCAAGAATAGAACCATACTGTATTCATATATGAAGCCTCAGTATACCTCAGTTCTCTCCCGGGCTGTTAAGCTACCACTCAAAAGACTCAACACATTGCACACAGAAATGGGTATGGACAGAAGGCACCGACTAATATGGAAATAGACTGAATTCTGGGAGGGAAGCATATGTTAGTTTAAAGTTTCCTGGGCCTCACTTTTGTGATTCCATAGATGCCTGCATGGCAGCAACCAAGAGATTCTGAGTCATGAGGGACTATACTCTTCCCCTCTCTGTAGGGAGAAAGCTCTATCAAGGCCTCTTGCCTTCGACTTACTCCTTTGCCATAAAGCAGAGTAATAAGAGGTGGTTGTTCCATTCCTTACAAGTACCCTTCAAATCTCATGTACTCTTCAATCCCTCTGCCAGCTTCACGCATTGGTACTCAACTGTTCAGGCACATATCAAAAACCGCCTCCTCCAAGATGACTTTCCTGAGTTTTCCTCAACCAGTTTAAACTTTCTCTCTTTCCATTTTTATAGAAGTTGTACATTTTAGCATTTATAATATTTTGCCTAGCTATTTAGGGATGTTCACATCTTATTTCCCTTTGTAGGAGATAGAGTTCAGAGAAGAGCTATGTTTTATTCAAAGACCTAATTCAATCCAACATAAAGTAGATATGTAACAAATATTTTGAATTGACTTTCCAGGCTCTCTTTCTCACAGAGTAATAGGAATAAGCTTAGTATCAGGACATAGATAATAATTTCTCTATTTTTCGGTCTCTGGAATACTACTCTACGTGCTCAAATCCTGGCTCCACCACTCATAACTTATAGGAATTGGCCAAGGTACTTACCTCTCTCAGTGTTAGTTTCCTTACCCATTAAATGAGATCAGTAATAAGATTATAATGGAAAATATTTAAAAATATTTAGCAAGTGCCTAGGATATAGAATTCAATAAATGTAGCTATCATCATCATCATCATCATCCCCACCACAACTATAGTTTCATTGGAAATTTGTTGATGGTCTTTGTTATTTTAAACAGAAATAAAAGCCTGAATGCTTTTAGGGTCCAGGAAGGTAATGTAAGTGAGAAAAGTAAAATGCAGAATTTGGTGACAAGAAAAATAAGTAGCCAACTATGATACAGTATGATTAAGGGTATGTTACAAGTTTACCATGAAAACAGAGAAGGAGTACCAAACAGCCTTAGACACTGAAGGGAGGCATGACAACAAAAACAACAATAGTGATTGCTAACATTTCCTGAGTAATATGTGTTAGGAAGCTCTCTGTGCTAAGCCTTAAAAGATAAGTAGCAAAGGGAATAGCATATGAAATAAGGAATTGTGAAATAATTTGGTGTTTTTAAGGAATTTCCAGAAGGATGCTATGACCACAGTTAAGTCCACATGGAAAACCCATGAGAGACCAGGCTGGAGAGTTTGGCAAGTGTCAAGTCATGTAGGCTTTTATATACCAATATGCCATGCTCAGGAGTTGGCCTTGAAATAATGGGAAGCTAGATTTTGGGAAAACAACTGGGAGCAATGCAGTAATGAGGAATTTTGAGTGCCTTAACTAAGGCAGCAGTACAATGAATAAAGGAGAGGCCACATTTAAAGTGTAGAAATGGCATTATCTTAAGGATTGACTGAATGAGGGAGAGTGAATGAGGAAAATAAGTCTAAGTCAATGCCAAGTTTTCAGGTTTAAGTGACTTGGACCATAATTTCTATTCCTAGAGATGGGTTGTCGTAAGGGTGAGATAGAAGTTTGGCTTTGGACATGTTGAATTTAAATACCTATGGGATATCCAAGTGGTAACATCGACCACATGGCTTCCAAAATCTATAGATATAGATTTGAGAATCTATAGAGTTATCTTCCAGGAGCAGTGACCTGAATAAATAGAGTCCAAGGATGAGATCCTAGCATATACTAATATTTAAGGGACTGGCACAAGAAAGGGAAGCAAAAAAGGAATGAGGGTAGAGAAGCTAAGGACATACAGAGTTTCAAGATGTAGGTGGTGGTTAACTGTATCAATGCTTCAGAAAAATCAAACAAGAAAAGGACTAGAATGTGCCAGTTCAATTTGGCCAAAAGGAGGACCTTTGTGTCCTTGGGAAGGTAGTCCTGGTGGACAGTTCCAAGTGGAATTCAGGATGCACTGGAAGGAGGAATGAATGAGAGGACAAAAAGCTTGGTTGCAAAGAAAAGAAAGAGCTGGAGGTTCATAAAGTTGGGTAAAGCTGTATGTGTGTGTGTGTGTGTGTGTGTGTGTGTGTGTGTGTGTGTGTGTGTATAAATAATGGAGAAGACTTGAAATATTTATATTCTGATGGGAAAACTTTAGAGAAGAGAGAGAATTGAAGCAATAGGATATAAATAGGATATAAATAATGGCCGGTTTGAGGTGCTTGAGGGCATAGAGGGGGACCAGATTCTGAACATAGCCCTGGATAAGAAGAGGAACACATCCTACAGGATCAGAAAATGAAGAATGAAAATGGATGGAGAGTGGGCTGCTTTGCTGAGCAGGGAAGGACATGGGGGTAGGAGAATAACCTCAGTGGTGACAGGTGTGTGTGACTTTCTCAAGCAGCCCTGGGCTGTCTGGCATGGATGGGGCAATGAAGGTAGAGGAGTGAATTGATCTAAGACATCCAGACCTCAGAGGGAAAAACTCATGCCATGAACTGTTTAGTGATTTCCTCAGCCTGAAATTTCATTATGAGTTCGAACAATTTGCAAACCTGCAAATCATCTGAGATTTTCCCAAAGCTATGCTGAATACTAATTCATCCAGATAGACAGTGTAACCTGCAAGGGAATTGGAGCCTTTAAACTCAATTCTCTCTTGACACTTGAGAAATGAATGGAGAATTGTGTGCCCAATCCTTAGCTGTTGGAGAATCAAGCACAAAAGCGTTTTATAAGAGTTGTCAGAAAAGAGTTTTGTTCTTTCTCAGAACACTCATTCTGCAAAGAGAAAAAAATAAAAGAAAAAAATGTGTAAGGAGGTTTTCACATCCCCTTGACAGGAGAAGGAGGAACTTATTTGCCCTTACAAACAAAGGGCATTCCCTACTTTTATTTGTAAAGACTCACACCTTATGGGAGTCCTGCAATAAATACTAATTCAGTGAATTTAGGATACCACAAAACAGATTCTAGTATCTCCATTCTGATCCCAGTGATGTCAGAGACTCTAAATATTGACTGTGACAAAACTTTAGGTTTAAAGTAGAAGGCAAATGAATAGCAGGTAAATTGATTACTTTAAAGATTTCAAATCCTGATTGGTGGTTTAACTTCTCACAAGGCCTACTCCCTTTATAAAGAATACAGAAAGGAAGAGGGGCCATTGTCCTCCTTGTCTAGGTAATAAGCATCAACTGTGAGTGAATCTCCACTGTTATCTACGCCACTTATGTGTCACAATGGGGTCTTTTCCCACACCTCTTTCTTTTTCCTATCCAACTTCTATTTTTGGTTTAGGGGGTACATGTGCAAGTTTGTTACATGGGCAAATTGTGTGTCATTGGAGTTTGGTGTACAAATTATTTTGTCACCCAGGTAATGAACGTATTTTCTTTATCTACTCTACCATTGAAGGGCATTTGGGTTAATTCCATGTTTTTGCTATTGTGAATAGTGCTACGATGAAAATACATAAGCATGTGTCTTTATGGTAGAACAATTTACATTCCTCTGAGTATACATACAGCATTTGCTGGGCCAAATGGTGGGTCCTGTTTTAAGTTCTTTGAAAAATCTCCAAAATTACTTTCCACAGTGGTTGAACTAATTTACATTCCCACCAACGGTGTATAAGTGTTCTTTTTTCTCTGCAACTTCGCCAGCATCTGTTATTTTTTGACATTTTGATAGTAGCCACTCTGACTGGTGTGAGATGGTATCTCATTGTGGTTTTGATTTGCATTTCTCTGATGATTAATGATGTTGAGCATTTTTTCATATGCTTATTGGCTGCTTGTTTGTCTTCGTTTGAGAAGTGTCTGTTCATGTCTTTTGCCCACTTTTTAATGGGATTGTTTTTTTGCTTGTTGAATTGCTTAAGTTCCTTATAAATTCTAGATATTAGACCTCTGTCAGATGCATAGTTTGCAAATATTCTCTCCCATTCTGTAGGTCTATGTACTCTGTTGATAGTTTCTTTTGCTGTGCAGAAACTCTTTAATTAGGTCCCACTTGTCGATTTTTGTTTTTGTTGCAATTGCTTTTGGAGTCTTTATCATGAAGTCTTTGCCAGGGCCAATGTCCAGAATGTTATTTCCAAGGTTTTCTTGTAGGATTTTTATAATTTTAGGTTTTGCACTTAAGTCTTTAATCAACCTTGGGTTGATTTTTATGCATGGTGAGAGAAAGGAGTCCAGTTTCAATCTTCCGCATATGGCTAGTCAGTTATTCCAGCAGCATTTATTGAATTGGGAGTCCTTTCCCCATTGTTTTTTATTGTTGACTTTGCCAAAGATCAGATGGTTGTAGGTGTGTGGCTTTATTTCTGGGTTCTGTAACCTGTGCCATTGGCCTATGTGTCTGTTTTTATACCAGTAACATGCCATTTTGGTTACTGTAGCCTTGTGGTATAAATTTCCCACACCTCTTGTGAAAGGATCCTTCTCTACTGAGTAGTTATGCAGAAGTACCTATTGGAAAAGGAATGCATCACCTCAAATCCTGAATCCATTCTATGGTTATATGAAAATTAACATTTTATAGCCTTTAAACCTTATGATTCTGAGGCTAACCACAGCTGACAATGGATTTGGACAGGTTTCAAAGGTAGAGGGTGTTAAAACTAAATGCTACATACAGTTTTCTACTGGAGTTTTCATCCCATATATTTTTCCCTTAGCTATGAAGCAAGAAAAGCCTACTGGAACATTAGCTGATCTTTACCATAATTTTAGCAGTCTACAATTTCAGTATTATGTGTCAAACAGATGCAATGCCTATGTACATATGCACATACATACAAACAGACAAATAACTAAATGGAAGGAATCATGTGTTTTGTCAGTTATTGGTACCAGAGGCATTCAGGATAACTGCAGTTTCCCTGGGGTGATAAGAATGAGGTTCAGATGAGCATGACATTTCCATCCTTTCTCTCTCTCTCTCTCCCATCCATCCATCCATCCATCCATCCATCCATCCAACCATCTTTGTATCTCTCACATCAGTACACTTTGGTAACCATTTCATTCTCTTTGGTCTTCCTTTTAATTTGCCTACTGACCCACTGCTTCATGGGAGAAACCTTTCTTTATTCTTCCCATTTTTCCTAAATCCCTAAATGTTCCCAATGTATAAGTTCCTAAATGCTAGGGACATGCATTTTGAGATCAGATCAACTGATCATAAATGGACAATGGCAAAACTAAAGATTAATTTAAAAACCAGCACCTACAAAGAGAACCTAAAATGTTCACCATGAAAAATCATACTGCCCAAAAACTAATTTTATGCTACAAAGGTATCTGATATAAAAAAGAAGCAGCCTCTGACATCTGGGAACTGGCCTGACATTTACAAGTAGGTATCAGTACTGTTAAAGAAACCATGCCATCTGTTCTCCTCATGAACAAATAACTAGTCTCATGGAACACCAGCAACAGACAAGGTCACTCTGTGACTGTGCTGAAGTAAGTCAAAACTAGCCAGTTCATAATTTCAGTGAAGCCCAGAAAAAACAAAGTCACTGGCAAACCACAAAATATCAGACATCCCCTTTTCTGAGAAATATAAGTGATGACTGCATCTTTACTAATTAAAGCTTTAGTCTCCTTCTGGTCTTCTTACCCTACAGACACAGTTTATTAAGATACACAGTCATAGGATTGTCCCCACTTCCCAATAGCGCCCAATCTAGAGCAAACTCCACTTTCTCGGATTCTTACCAAACCCTCCTCTACACAAAATCTCACTCCTCATCCAAGCCCTTTCTAACACCCTTTTACTGAGATGCATCATGGTCCCCACAACATGAGTTCTCCCCCACTGCAATAAATGATAAACCCAACTTGTTCAGCCATAGATGTGTTCCTGGTTTTAGACAAAGCAGAAGTTAAAGGGGCATGGACTCTTGCAGCATCCTGTCCTGATGTGAAGTTGCATCATAATGTTTGGAGAGGATGAGGTAGGTAAAACAATGAGAGCGGTTTCTCTAGTGGGGGTGGGTAAGAAAGCTTCCTTGGAAAAACGCTAATTCCAAAGAACCGCTTGAGAACTGTCCCCCACTCCGCTCCTGCTGCACTTCAATGAGGTCTTACACAGAGGCACTCACACACTGACTCATTATTGGGAAGAGTTTTGTGGTTTAACCTGATTTTTTTCCCATGCCATATCCCAGACTGGTTATTATTTTCAGCAAGTCAAATATGGTTGATCTCCTAGGTTCTGAGTGTGGGAAATATGGGGTTTCCAAGGACACCAGTTAAAGAGTGGTTTAGAAACGTGACATGTAATCTGGTATCTCAATGTCTTCACAGAAATGAATTAGGATAGGATGAAAGTAAAGTAGAAAGTTATGGGGCAAAGTCTCTGAGGAAGTAGTTTTACAAGCTATCATCTAAAATGGGGGGAAATTATAAAACATTAAAAAATGCTAGGTTTTCAACTGGTGTTTTGTTCTGGAAAACTTTTACTTACATAACTACACCATCATGTAGAAATTAGATTATTTTTACAAGTAGTGCCTCGACATTTGTCAGAGCATTGGAATTATGTGGGTAGGAAGCAAAGATGATTATCTCCACTCACACACTAGAAAACTGAGTCATATAAGTTGCACAATGCCAGAGCATCAGCATCAGGGCCTTGGAACTCACCCAGGTCTTCCTACTCCAGAGAACTCTCAGAATCCATCAAACATCCATTCGTGTGAAGTGACCTCAGTGTTATCCTTTTGCTTCTGCAACTGTTAACATTAGTAAACCTGGGAAAACACTGCCTAGATAACATAATTCTTAGGTGGTTACAATAGGTAGTTTCTGTGTAAACAGATAAACAAGGACTCAGAGACCATCTTGCTCCTCAAAGGATGGTTCCCAGATGCCCTTCATGGTAGCCAGCAGGGGAACTTAAGAAAAACGAAGATGCTGAGTCTCACCCCACACTTACTACATTAGTATTTTGGGGTACTGGGCTCAGGAGTCTTTGCACTTGTAATAAGCTGTACAGGAGATTCTTAACCACACTGAGTACTACCAGTCCAGGGGTAAGTGTTTCCAAAAGGCCACTCAAAATTAAAGAAAGGATCAGCACTCCCTACCTCATCCTAGGTTGAGTTCAATACACATAAAGGGTAGTGTTAAAAAGGAAAAAATGACAAATGTGTAAATTATGAGTTACCAAGCAAAATTTTCAGAAGGGGTCCTGTAAGTTTTTATTGACTGCAAAATAAACATATCTCCAGCAGAAAGGGATCTCAAGAGTAATTTTTTTAAAAAGATCCTCTTGTAACAAAGCTGCTGCTTTTAAGCCCATGGAGGGATTCCTGTACTAATAGCAAATGAAGAAGAACTAGCAGACTATTCTGATGATAGCAACATCTGCAGCTGTAGCTCTGGTCTCAAAGGGGAGACTATGGACTACCCCCTGGATCATTAGAAATGCTTCTGGGCCTGTGCTTTTAGGAAAGATGCAAACACATTGTAAGGTAAATAGAGGCAATGCAGCTTTCTTAATAACAATGGCTGCCTAGACATTTTAGAAATGGTAATATTATAATTTTCTTTTCTTTTTCTTTCTTTCTTTTTTTTTTTTTAAGATGGAGTTTTGCTCTTGTTGCCCAGGCTGGAGTGCAATGGCACGATCTAGGCTCACCACAACCTCCGCCTCCCATGCAAGTGATTCTCCTGCCTCAGCCTCCCGAGTAGCTGGCATTACAGGCATGTGCTACCACGCCTGGCTAATTTTGTATTTTTGGTAGAGACGGGGTTTCTCCATGTTGGTCAGGTTCGTCTCGAACTCGTGACCTCAGGTGATCCGCCCACCTCGGCCTTCCGAAGTGCTGGGATTACAGGTGTGAGCCACCATGCCCAGCCTATAATTGTCTTAAAAATAGAAGGGACACCTGTAAAAGTTATTTTGAGTATAGATTGGACTTCCTATTTTAGAGCTAAGCTACAGGCAGTCTATTTCTTTTCTTCCTGTATATGTGGTAGTTTTAACTGAGCTGTTCTTTTGAGCTACCTATGGTTAAAATTAATCAAGTTTGATGGAAAATAATGCAACACTCCAGTCTATGACCTTAAAGTAGCATTTCTTAAAAGCCAGGCTATAGGTTCTAAGTGCAAAAATCTCCTAGAAACTAATAAAGAGAACATAGAGAGTGAGGGTCCTTTGGTAACAGAGCTTCTAAGAGAAACATTAGCCTCAGCTACTGTAGCATTTAAATGTCAATTATTCTCATTTTCACTGTTGAAACAGATACATTTTCATTCTTCAACAATTGTATAACCTTTGAACTCATGGTGAAATCACCCTTGCTGGTTTTTAAAAAGCCATTTTAGGTTATGCAGTCTATAATAAACTAAGCAATTTGTGTAAAATTTCTTTTTAGAAAAGTCTCATTTAGGACTTGAATGTAGTGTATAGAACCAAACAACATGAACTAAGTGAAGTCAATGAATCTTTTCCCAAATGGTCATCTTGAACACAGATATTTAAAATGTGCTACAGATGTATACATCAAGGCACACAGCTATTCACAACATTAAAATTCCATTGATCAAAGATGAACATTTACATTTTTACCCACTATCAGCTTGGCAACTAGTTTGGTGAAAATTAATGATACTTTCATGAAATTTACAACACTGCTTTCATCACTACCATTTCTATTTCACCATTAATATTTTCAGGGCAAACACAAAGGGTGAAATATTCAAAACAAATCCTTTCTTTTTTGACATCATATTATGAAGTAAAAGGGTGAAAAAGCCCATTCTCTTTCTTGTTTCTCTTTATTTTTAACTTCTCTTTGGATATAATAATTGAAAGTCAAATATCTTTTGATAAAAAAGCATTTCCAATATTATCATATAACATTGGATATCTACACTTCTCTATCATCAAAACAAGATACCTAGAAATATTCCAATTTGATCAAGTACTCTAAATGTATCATTTCTTTTTAAACCAGATAACTGTAAATAGGCATTTTAAAACCAGGTACAGACTGAATATAAAATATTCCATGTTAGCAATAACCTTTTGTGTTTTTTAGTGAGATCTTTTCAAATTAATCTTTCAACATTCATATTGCGAAATCCCAGTTCTTGTCAGTTCTCAAATCTAATGACAGCCTTTTGCATTTGTGATGCTGAGGATTAGAACGAGGTAATGAATGCACAAACTTGGCTAATTTAGCTTACCTTCCGTCCACAAAATTAATGCAACTGGATTCCTAACGGAAAAGCTTTTTAAATTTAAAATTCTGTTTTGGGTTTCTTAATTTACTATTCAAGATGTAATGCTAATTACCATTATAACAAAAAATTAAAATACAGATAAGAGCCCACCACTCTGTGGTGGTGATGACTTGCTGTGGAAGAACTGCTCATTAGGCAGAGGGGAAAGCCCTTGACCCCCCCAGGTCGGCACCTGGGAGAGGTATACTGGGCAAGGCTGCCTGCCTGAGCTGGGAGCCACAGGCTGTATTGATTCCCCTTCGGTTTTTCACAGTTCTAGGCCATTCCTTCTGTCTCGTGTAATTTGTATCCATTATCATAGATATTAGATGTGGAAAGATTTGGCAGGTCACCTAATTCCCCAGCCTTTTGCACAGAATGCTTCTGCTGAATATTTATGAGGCAGTTGTTAGCAGGCACCTGTGGAAGCCAGCCTATTAGCCATCATGGTCATTTACCACCACTGGAGGGGCAAACAGCATCAAAGGAGCCTGAAAGCATAAGCACAAGTGGAAAAATAAAGAAAGAAGGAATGCCAGACACTTGACTGATTGTCAAATAATGAGGTTTATTAAAAACTTCCATTGAAACTGGATTCCTCTGTTTGGGGATCAGCTGAAAGGACTCTAAAGGGTACCTGGAGGTGGCTTTCTTTTCTTTTGTGTGTGAAAATCTCAAAATTGGCTCTTCTCATGGCAGAGATAGAGCACACTTCAAAAGCCAATCTGAAGGATTCTTGATTTAGGTACCATAAATTTAATTAAGATGAGCCAGCACAGTACATACTTAATTAACACAAGATAACATTCTTGGTATTCCTCTGGGACAATGTGAGTTTTGAGATATTTTAAGCTAACTACAAAGCAGAAACTGAAGAGGAGATCTAGTATTATTTCATATATGGGATAATTTAGACACAACTCCGGATAAGTCAGCCCCCAAATGGTTTTCTGTGTGTGAGGCTGGGTGCGTAGCTTTGGTGAATCAGGCTGCACTGACGGTAAAGCCTACATGAGCTAATAAGCTGGCACTCTTTGCTGTTTTCAACATCATCCTGAGAATGTAAAGACAACAGAGAAGGAAAACAGACTCTGCAATCAAACAGCAGATTTCAGATCTGCCCTGCACCTCATACCATTTAGGTAACCCCCTCAGCTGGTTTTAGCCCCAATTCTTATTCATAAAACAGAAACAGTAATATCCATTCATATGGATGTTAAGAAGAGCAAATAAAATAGTGAATGTACTGTATTTGGCACGTTGTAGGTCTTCAATAAGTATTAGCTTCCCTTTTCCCTCTGAACATTCTATAGTTCATTTAAATGTTCATTTCTAGAAGACACTATTTAAGCGTGCAGCAAAAATTTTATTCCAGGTAAATTTGTGTGGCTCTAAATGCAATCAAATTTTCAAAATATTTCTAACTCATTGAACAGTGGAGGAGGCTTTTTAAGTGCTAAGCAATTAAAATTGCTCCCTTCACATATCCTTGAGTTTAATAGGAAACTGATGCAAAATTTAATGCTGGAGAAGAGACATGCTCAGGCATTTTGCTTTTCCCATTTGAAGGACACGGTAGCCTAGAATTTAACAGCTTCGTCTCTTCTGTAGAATTGTCAAAGCCTCTAAATATGCTACTTTTCAATAAACAGTAAAGAATTTGTAGGTCACTTCCTTTACGTATTAAGGATAATTAAGCATTACAACACATTTGATATTTAAGGATTAAGAAACACCATTAACCACCATGGATGAAACCACAATTGGCTTTAGCCTCAGTCTCAACTTCTGTTTCACCTAATTCTTCTTTCAGTTGTTAAACAACTCCTCTAGGTGGCTTCTATACTAGAATTTATTTAACTATTCATAGTATTCACAAGAGATGCTCACAATGTCCAAAGGCAGTATCTCTTTTTTAAATGAAAAAAATTAATGTTACTACGGTCCTGCATACCCAATATTAAATATTTGGATGAAACTAGGAAAAATGGCCAACATTCTGGATATTGCCAAATATCTGAGGTGTTAAGATGAGCGAGGTGAAGTTCCTGGATAGATGACGTGTAGACTCAGCTTCCATTTTCTAGGTACTAGATACTTCCTGGAGAATATGGCTTGCTTATAGGCCCGGAAGAGATCCAAAAGAAAGAGGGCAGAGCTCCAGAGAGGGTCCGGGGACTTGTTTTTGCTTTTGCTTTTGTTTTAGAGCCAGAGTTTCACTTTTTCACCCAGGCTGGAGTGCAGTGGCATGATCATGGCTCACTGTAGCCTCCACCTCCTGGGCTCAAGTAATCCTCCTCCCTCAGCCTCTCAAGTAGGTAGAACTACAGGAATGCACCACTGCACCTCGCTAATTTTTAAATTTTATGTAGAGACAGGGTCTTGCTATGTTGCCCAGGCTGGTCTTGAACTCCTAGGCTCAGGCAGTCTTCCCACATCAGCCTCTCAAATTGCTGGTATTACAGGTGTGGGCCAGCACATCCGGCCCCAGTGACTTTTATTATAATAATTACATATATCATATAAAGAAGGCTGACCCTAATCTTGACTGAAGAACATGAGGATATGAAATCAGAACTAAATAGTGTTTAGAAACAGAAAAAAAAAGATCCAGCAGAAGCCAAGAAATACACTATTAACAAAAGAATAAATAAAAAATAAAAGCAGCAACTTACAAGAAAGGTTTATAGATGGGTGACAGAAAGCCTTTATGCCCAATTCCTGGTGCGGTTCTTCTTTGGTATATGTACACACACAGACACACACACACACGGACACAGACACACACAGACACAGTGTACACATGTCATAATAAAGGAAAGCAAAAGGGAAAGACTAGCTCCTTTACAAGGCACATAAACACATTCTCAGGCAAAATTAAACTCCTTAGTTCTAGGGCAGTTAAAAAGCACACACTTTTAAATGTCCCCGAGGGCCTGTGAACCAAAGCATAGGGAGATACATGCCGTTCTATGAATGGCAATGTATGTGCCTCTATAATTGTCAACAGATGTGGCATGCCAAAAGACGGGAAACAACTTCCACTTAACACATGTTTTCTAGTGACTGACAGGATTGAAGTCTTACAAAAATGAAGATTTGATGAATGTGGCATTCTGCTTCATTATGCTAAACTGTTTAGTTCTAATTTTCATAAATAGATTCAATGGTTGAGAAATAGGACACCTTTTCCTGATTCCCTCAAGAAAAAGATGGGGGGGGGAGGGTAGGAAGAAAATAAAAGAGAGAAGCAAAAGATCACGTTGCCTTGGGATACATAAACTGTATAAATCAGATATTTACACATTTATATTAGAAAAAAATGAAATAAAACTGGTTCCAAGACTACATGTTGAAAATTAAGAAAATATGTTCCCTCACTTCTAAGATATTCTCATCAGTTTGTCTCCAGTATTTTAGTAGGTTGAAGTACCAATCTTTTGAACAACTTAAAACCCACATCTGAACTTTATTCGTGTTTATTTGATATAGGCAGTTTTGTGCTATTTCATCTCTTGCTCCTAAAAGTTTATGAGTAGACTGCTCCTTCATTCAAAATGTTCCTCGTTTACATAGTAAGCTATTTTCACTTCTGGAAAAATGTGGGGTTTGGGTTCTAGAGTTTTAATTCTAAAAGAGACTTACATCATGGCAGTGTGAGAAAAATAAAATAAAAGAGGCTTACAGAGGTACTTGTCCCATTTCCAGGTCACAGAAAATGCATACCCTATATGTATTCTGGGATACATGCTATCTTAACATCACTGTCAGGGATGAGGCTCCTTGATGGTGAAGAATATCCAGTCAGTCCATAGCAGACAAGCTAGAACTTGATGTTGCCTGTGAGAGTCAGTCCAAGCGCTATTCTGTGCCTTTGGCCAGGTGCTTTTATACCTTCACTCATATAATCCTCCACCGATTCTTACCAACCTATAATCAATTTACTTTGGCTGAATAGGAACTATAAAGAGACCTCAAAATCCCTGGAGGCATTCTTTGAAATAGAAGAGCTAGTAATGTTATTAATATTTGACATTTTTCTTCTTGGCATCATTCTCTGCAGTGTTGTACCATGTTACAGCGAAATGAGTCAGGCTGCTTTCCTAAATCAGGACACTGAACCAGTATAGTAGCAGGGAGGTTATAGTGTATGCTAGCAGCTCCATCACTCTTTTTTGTAACCACAAAGTAAGTATGCTAAGAACCCAATGGCTGGTGAGTGCCAATAGTACTTGTGCCTCTTTTGCAATGTCTCTTAGGATAGTTGAGTACATGCCCAGTCATCCTATCTACTGGGTCCAAATACATGAGGACATGTTCATAGCAAAGCTTTTTCAATAATGCTTTAAATATAAAATTATCCAACCCCCCCTAAAAAACCACTTACTTAATATCAACTGTACAGAGTGTAACTGACATTCAAATACATTATCACTTATCAAATACATTCAATTCTCCCCATAGTCCTTTGAAATATTATTGCCTTCATTTTACAGATCAGGAAATTGAAGTTCCAAGAAGTTAAGTAACTTGTCAAAAGCACACCGCTGTAAAGTGATGAATTTTGTTCCTCTTTCATGACACTTGCTGCCTCTCCATCTCAAGTGTCAGATAAGAACAATCCAAATGTTAAAGGATGTTTCTGGGCCTTTTGTGGTTGTTTTACCTCATTACCTTACTCTTGGATAACATACACGTTAGAGTAGCTGTAGAGAGTGTTCCTATAAATAACACTTACATAAATAAACAACTCTGCCTAGTTTTCTCACTTGCATGGGTAAGGAAATACTGTGGGGTGGGAGTGGGAGGACAGAACACTTCAGGTATTCAATAATGCAGATTGCTGGGAGCTTGGTATGAAGTGATTCAACTCCTCATTTGCCTGTCAGTCTGAGCGTCTCAAGTAAACTGGACCAGAGGGGATAAGGCATACTTCTGTGATCTTAAATTTACCTTAAGGGGCGATTATTGTGCGCAGGTCATGGAGAGTGGAGAGACTAGGTGTTTTAATTTCAGGGAAGTTCCTGCTCCTGGGATCTTACTGCTGTCTTTCCTTGTTGGCCAATAGATCCTAGAATGGCAAGGGTTTTATGTATTTTATTTATTTTGAATCAGGTCTCAACAATGAAACAAAGCTGGTTATTGTATTTATCTTCACAGCTTTCTTTCTCCGCCATTTTAATGACTACAGCTCTTGACCACAGGGATGGAGCCAGGCTGGGTCACTGTAACTTTTCAACCGGGTCGGATAGGATGAATTTGTTGCCTGTTCTGTGCTAAAGAGGCTGTAAAGATATGTCTTGAGCTGCCCATGGTCATGGTTTAGCCAAAGGGGGAAGTTGGGCTGAGAGAATGAAAGTACCATGAAAAGAGAAGCTGGAATAAGCTCCAGAGAGAGAGAGAGAGAGGTATGTGTCCTAACAGCATTCAAATGCCAAAATCTGAGGCCAGATCAAACTCTACCCTTCTGTGGCTTGCTTAATTTCCCCAATTTTGTTTCAGATCATTTGAGACAGACCTCTATAACTTAGTACTGAGGAATCTAGACTACTATAGAAATCTCACTTTAATAGCTAAAATAATAAAAGTGGCTTATTAAGTGTTAATTTTGGGCCAAGCATTTCACTTTGACCATCTTATTTTTTCTTTTATGTAATCTCATGAGATAGGTATTAGTATCACTATTTTATTTAGGAAGAAATTGAGGTTCCAAGGAGTGAAGTGACTTTCCTAAGTTCACACAGCTAAAAAGTAGTAGAACTGCATCTTGAATCTATTTCTACACAGCTCCTTAATCCATACACCTAATGTCTAAGTTATATTATATGTCAATGGTTTTCAATTCTGGCTGCATATTAGAACACCTGGGGGCCTTCTGAAAACATGGGTGCTCAGGCAGTATTGCTAGGGCTTCCAAGTTTGCACAAGTACAGTGGTGCCATTCACATGGAATACAGTGGAGCTGTGCTCCAGGAAGTTGAGGGCCAGGGAGATGACGAAGTTGTCGGTAAGTGGTGCCCCCTGCACTTGTGCAGCTGTTGTGGCCTTGCAGCCAGACCAATTAACTCTGACTTTCTGGGAGTGGAGCCCCAGCTCTGAGACAATTTTAAAAGCACCCCAGGTGATTTTAAAGTACAGTCAAGAGTGCGAAGCACAACTCTAACCTTAACACATATCTTGGGTTTATGTGGGCTTTTACTTGGTCTACACTAGCACAAAACGAAAAATTTAAGCGTATTGTGGGGGCAACTGAAGTTCACAAGCCAAGTGACTATGGTCAGGGTATCTCAGATAAAATCTTGTATGAGGAGTAGTGAGTCTGGAATCACTGACCCATCTAAATAAACAATGGCTTTATTTCTGCATTGCACTTTGCAGTTTAGTGCTAAAGGTATTAAATAGTATCTGTGTGTAACTTCATTTTTAAAAAAATTTCAAACATGGTATTTATAATAATGAACTATTTCTGTAAAAATGTAGATTTTATAAAGATGTATCCAGCAATCATTTTTCTCTTAGGTTTAAACTTCCAAAAATGGGATAGTTTTGAGTATTGGTGAAGTCCATGCCATGTTTCTTATGTAGATACTACATAAGATACGATTCACTTACATGACAGTAAACTATTCAAGCTATTACAAAAAATAAACGTGTGGAAGGAAGGAAGGAAGGAAGGAAGGAAGGAAGGAAGGAAGGAAGGAAGGAAGGAAGGAAGGAAGGAAGGAAAGGTGGATACTAAGAATACTGAGGACACACTTCATATCTAGTCCTATGATAGGCAACAGATCATTCAGGTCTCAAAAGATGCGTAACTAATAGATTTTACAGAGCTCGACCGTATTTGATTTACAGATTATGAACTGGAAAGAATTAAGACAGCAAATGTCATATTTTAAAAGTAAGTTTAGTTACCATGAATTATGCAATCTCATACATTCTTATAAAAAATAGAATAAAGGGAACATTTAATTCACTGTGTTAAAAATCCCCATGAGGGGGATATGTAAGAATGTTAGATTAGATGGTCACTTCTGAACTTTAATACTGAGCAAAGGAAGAGTTTAAGCCAAATTAGGCAGTTTATTGTATAATGTTTAGATATAACTCATCTTTATAGTAAAAGGTATAGTATAGAAAAAGTCCTATGCAATTTGAACTTAATTTTACCAAAATCTTTTAATTGTGATTTTTTTCCTGTGATTTCTATAATCTTATAATTATTGATTAGATTGATAAGTATATTTTCCAGCAAAGCTCTTATAAGAAATCAGTGAAATGTCACACTACTCTAAGACTTATTTGACTCTAAGGTTCACTGAGCAGATTAAGTATGTCTAATTAGAGTCAGACTTTATTTCTGAGACTTCAGAAAACCACTGCCAATCATAGTGCAATGCTTTGTGGAACTACTCCATCTCTCTCCAACTGAAAGCCTTAATTTGGCAAAACTTCCAGTAGCAAAACATCAAAGAAAATGCAACTTTTCCAGGAAATTGCTAGAAGACATGCAGTCAATCAGCAAGACTTGTGGAACTATGAAGGTGGGTTTTGTCTGGAGTCCCTCCAAGGAGAAGGATCTGGGTTAGCTGGAGCCTGCCCGGTGGCTAGGATTGTGTCCTATCATATTTCACTCCTGCTCAAACCTTCAAAAGTTTCTAGCTGTCCTGAATCCTCAGAATGACCTTCTGATCCCAACTGAGGTTCCAGGCAACCCGTTTAGTTCTCTATTTCCCTATATTAACCTAAACTTTGGTCCAACCAGACTGCTTATCATTTTAAGTACCCCTTACACTTTCTTACCTACTGAATGTTGCTCATCTCCAATTTTTGACATGGAATGCACTCTCTCTACATCCAGCACATTTTATCATTTCCTGAAAATCAGGTGAAATGCCACCTCTTTGTGATGCCTTTGTTTTGGCCTGAACTCCTATTGTACTCTGTTCTTCCTGGGTCTCAATCCTCCATTAACTCCTTAAGGACGGGGACTGCATCTTATATATGACATTGGAGTAAAACAGACTGTATATGTTAATTCTAGCTTGTCTACTTAATATCTTTGTGACTTTGGGCAAAGGAAACTCCCTGAGTCCCAACTGCCTCATCTGAAAATTGGTTACATAATAATAATTTATACTTCAAAATGTTCTTATGAAATTATGAGATAAGTAAAGCACCTATCATAATTTTGACACATAGTAGACAACCAATATATGTTAAATTCTCTCCTTAAGCCTCTTTTCTAATTGCTTCATGGCATTTACTTAGGTTTCTTAAATGAATGAGTGAATGAAATTGTGAAATTGAGTCACGTCTAAGAAGAAAGAACAGGCAATGGTATCCTGAGGATCTAACTATGACATTCCATGGTAATTCATAAATCATATAATGACTCCTACTCATAATCTCTTTCCCACACTATAAAGAAAAATTAGAAAATAAGCACTTAAACATTTTAGAAGTCAATAGTGGAGGTTTTAAAACAAAAATAAGAAAAATGGCCAGGTGCAGTGGCTCCTGCCTATAATCTCAGCACTTTGGGCGGCCGAGGTGGGAGGACTGCTTGAGCCCAGGAATTCAAGATCAGCCTAAGCAGTATAGTGAGACCTCATCTCTAAAAATAAAAATTTTCAAAAATTAGCTGGGCACGATGGCGCCAGCCTGTAGTCCTAACTACTCGGGAGGCTGAGGTGGGAAGATTGCTTGAGCACAGGAGTTTCAGGTTGCAGTGAGCTATGAATGTACTATTGCACTCCAGCCTGGGTGAGATCCCATCTCTAAAAAAGGAGAAGGAGGGAGGGAGGGAGAGAGAGAAAGACAGAGAGAGAGAGAAAGAGAAAGAGAAAGAGAAAGAGAGAAATGGAAATGATATCATATTGAGAGTAATATGCATCACAGGTTAACAGAAATTTGTACATCTCTAGTAGAATATACACACTAAAAACAAAAAGAATTACAGAAAACTCTTTTCAATAGTTATACTGTTGGTGATTGTGTTGATACTGTTTTTCTGAGACCACTGGGTGTGTATTGTGGGATAAAGCAAATGAGTGATTATGTTGTTCCACTGAGAGCCAGGATTGTAGGCAGGGGAAAAGAAGATGCAGATATAACATCAGCGAAGTTAAGTGCAACTTTATAGTCCTGAACTTAAATTGGAAATATCATATAATTAGTAATATAATTTCTCTTTGGAGAAAAAAAAGTGTTTCCTAGTCCTGTATGCTCAAAAGACCTAGAAACAATGAACAATCCAGTAGCAACTCACATACTTACTGCTCAGACTGTGGCCTCTAAATACTATGACCTAGGAAAATAAATTGGATTCTTTGAAGAGATAGCTGATTTCAGATCTAGGGCAGGACATGTACAAGATGGTCTGAAACAATTTGTCCTATCCAAAAACCAGGATGCTGTCAACAACTATGAGGGTCATGTCAAAAGGACTCAGAACTCGCTTAAAGAGGTTTCAGTTGGCCAAAGATGGGATAATTTGAGCATCAATAAAATAGCTACTACAATGGAATGAAACACATCAAATATTTTTAAATCCATCAGTTAATAATGACACTAAAAATAAATCAATTGTCTTTAGGTGATACTAGTAAACAAACTGATTGGTTTAAAAATAGGTAAATAGAATGAGGCATTTATCCTACCTTCTTATACAAAAGTATCTCAGGGTAACTGAATAGCTGATAAGGGGAAAGTTCTGTTTGTGTAGATTTATTTAAATTAATAAAGAAGGAATGATATGATTAGACTATACCATTCAGAATATACTGAAATTAAATCTAGCTGGCCCTTGAACAACATGAGTTTTAATTGTGTGGATCCACTTTTACAAATATTTTTTTCCATAAATTTTTTGGAGATTTGTGACAATTTAAAAAAATTCTACAATGAACCACATAATCTGGAAATATCAAAATAATTAAGAAAAAGTTAGGTATGTTATGAATGCATAAATATATGTGGATGCTAGTTTATTTTAGCATTTACTACCATAAAGTATACACAGATCTATTGTAAAAAGTTAAAATGTGTCAAAACATATGCACATAAACACAGATTGTACATGGCTCCCTTTGCAGATGAGAGAAATGTAAACAAATATAAAGATGCAGTATTAAATCATAACTGCAGAACATTATCTGTAGTACATTCTGTACTATTGTAGTAATTTCATAGCTACCTCCTGTTGCTATTGTGGTGAGCTCAAGTGTTACCAGTATCTGGAAAAATGCTGCAGACTCTAATCACCTCTATGTGAGCAGTTCATCTCTCCAGTAAATTGCATATCACAGGAAAAAGTGATATCTCATGGCTCTCACATAACTTTTCATCACATTTAGTGTAATACTGTAGACTTTGACTAACACCATAGGACTCATACAATGCACAACTAGTGATGTTAGAAGTGCTCCCAAGAAGCAGAGAAAAGTCGTGACTTTACAAGAAAAAGTTGAATTACTTGATACGTACCACAGATTGAGGTGTGCCACTGTGGTTGCCATTTCAGAAAATTCATCTTGTAAACAGATGGTATCGACCAATAGAGTACAGTACTATAAATGTATCTCTTCCTTATGCTTTTCTTAACAGTTTTCTCTTCTCTAGCTTACTTTATTATAAGAATACAGTATATAATACATTTACAAAATATGTATTAATTGACCATGTTATCATAAAGACTTCTGATCAACAGTAGGCTATTAGTAATTAAGTTTTTGGGGAGTCAAAAGTTATATGCAGATTTTTGTGCACAGGGCTCAGCACCCCTAAACTCCCTGTTGTTCAAGGGTCAACTTAATGTATCTAGGCTGCTAATGTCATAAAAAAGGAGATAATTAGACATTATTCCTAATGAAAACAAGCAGCAACATTTAGAAAGCATTTTAGCCCACTCCCTCTCCCCTGCCTAAAAAATCAAACTTAAATCAGGGCCAGCCTCTAGATTTAACTCAATTCACAGGATATACAAGGGATAGGGGAACATGACAAATGATGCTGTGGAAATGGAGTCAGGACAAATACTTGGCATCTGTAACATATAAGTGATAAGAAGAAAAAAGATGGAAGTAGAACCTATGGATTACAAGAAACTTGGGATGTATCAGCCAACTGCATTGTTTGAACCTTATTGGAATCCTGGTTTACATTACAAAACTATTTTTAAAGAAGTATGAAGACAATTGGGAATATTTGAAAACTGGCCATATATTAGATATTATATTAAGAAATCACTGTGAAATATTTTAGGTAGAATAATAGTATTATAGTTATATAAATAAAAATGAGTCCTTCGCTGGGCTCAGTGGCTCATGCCTATAATCCCAGCACTTTGGGAGACCAAGGCAGGCAGATCACCTGATGTCAGGAGTTCAAGACCAGCCTGACCAACATGGTAAAACCCCATCTCTACTAAAAATACAAAAATTAGCCTAGCATGATGGCACGCACCTGTAATCCCAGGTACTCAGGAGGCTGAGGCAGGAGGATCACTTGAACCTGGGAGGTGGAGGTTGCAATGAGCCAAGATTGCACCACTGCACTCCAGCCTGGGTGACAGAGCAACTCTCTATCTCAAAAAAACAAAACAAAACAAAATAAAACAAAAAACAAAAACAAAAACAAAACGAGTCCTTACCTTTTAGAAATACAAATTAAAATATTTATAAATGAAATGATGTGATTTTGGAGATCTGCTTCAAAATAAACTGGTTGTAGGAGAGTAGCTGGGGTGTAGCCGAAATAGGACTGACTGTGAGTGAAAAACTCCTTAAGCTGAGTGGTGGGTGTATGGGGGTTCATTATATTATTTTACTTTTGTATATGTTTGGAAGTTTCGGTAATAGTATTTTTAAAAATCACATACTAAAATCACTTGATATATTAAAACATGTCAAAATAAGTTCTACATTCCCTAATTATTTAAAGCAGGGAGAGAAAAACCTTACATGGCTGACAAGGAGCAAACATATTTTGAAATCCTTGTTCCTTATACTCCACTGACTTTCAAGTAATTTTAGATATTTTTCTTAGAAATTTTAATGTAGCTTTATTTAGTTTTCTATGATGAAGTCTTTATTCTTATCTTCATTATTATTAAGCTAAACAAAATCAGTTTTCAATTGTGAGCTCCAGGAGAGAAGGGGCCATATCTCATTTTTGTATCCTCCATAATTTACATACACTATCTAATTTACATACATTGATCAAAGTGTAACATAAGAAACAAATTTGAGAACTGGTAAAGTGAAACTGATGGAAAGTCCAATGAATAAGAAGGGGAACTCAGAAGAGCTCATCTTGAGACCCCAAAAGGGGAAGATAGAGAAGGAAAACTTCTAGGCTGTGTCATTAGAAGGCATGGGAAATGGTACAGAGACTTAAGTAATAGTGTTTTTTTTTTTTTTTTTTTTTTTTTTTGAGACGGAGTCTCGCTCTGTCACCCAGGCTGGAGTGCAGTGGCCGGATCTCAGCTCACTGCAAGCTCTGCCTCCCGGGTTTATGCCATTCTCCTGCCTCAGCCTCCCAAGTAGCTGGGACTACAGGAGCCCGCCACCTCGCCCAGCTAGTTTTTTGTATTTTTTAGTAGAGATGGGGTTTCACCATGTTAGCCAGGATGGCCTCCATCTCCTGTCCTCATGATCCGCCCATCTCGGCCTCCCAAAGTGCTGGGATTACAGGCTTGAGCCACCGCGCCCGGCCTAAGTAATAGCGTTTTATGGGTCATTGTCGTACATAAAATGGAGCAATATCATTATCTGATTTTCTAAAGCAATTGTTTTGAACCGTATGCTACCTCCTCAAGCTCCTGGGTTCCCTTTAAGTGTTCTCACTTTGAGCCTTCTACTTGAGTGTGACCTGGATGCTCCAGGCACGAGCTTTAGGGATTTATATCCTAAAACACTGCTTTTATTAATCCCTCTCCTTATAAAGTGTTCTGGTAACTTCGCATCAGCTATGAGAGTTTTCACCTGATATTTATGACTCTTTTTCATCTGGCCCAGAGGTACTCACCTATTCTCATCGCCCACTGCCCTGCAAGATGAATTAGAAAAGTGGCATCACTTTCCTTTCTGGCCCCACTGGGACACCTGCCTTGTTCATATTATTATCTCATCAGGAATGTCCTTCTCTACCCTCTTCTGTCCTTTTTTTTTTTTTTTTTGAGACAGAATCTCACTCTCACTCTTGTCGCCCAGGCTGGAGTGCAGTAGCGCAATCTTGGCTCACTGCAACCTCTGCCTCCAGGGTTCAAGCGATTCTCCTGCTTCAGCCTCCCGAGTAGCTGGGATTACAGGCACCCACCACTACATCTGGCTAATTTTGTATTTTTAGTAGAGAGGGGGTTTCACCTTGTTGGTCATGCTGGTCTTGAACTCCTGACCTCAGGTGATCTGCCCACCTTGACCTCCCAAAATCCTGGGATTACAGGCGTCGGCTACCGTGCCTGTCCTGTCCATTCTGACACTACATATCTTTCAATGTCCAGCTCAAGCTCCTCTCTTCCAGGTCTTTCCTGTCTTCCGACCTGTGAGCCCCGGCAGTTATTCTGCATGTCTTATTTATCTTGGTACTATACCAAAAACTTCCTTTTATTGTTCCTTTGCTTATTTTCATCTTTAAATCAATACATCTAATCAGTAAACATTTACTGGATACATTTTATGTGCCAAGTAATAATGGTTGTCGTGGGTATATAAACAAGAAGAAAATAGTCTCTTCATCCTCAATCCAGTTAAGAAGATAGAGTACAAAGCCTATTAACTTTAAAGTTAAAGTGTGTGCTTTAAAAAACTGTTCAAGGCACAATAGAGGAGACTTCATAAAGCAGTGCATGACTGACTGCCCAATGGTATAACAATTTGCTCTTCTCCTACTTGGTAATTATCCTAGAAGGCATGAGCCAGGTCTGCTTTGGGCAAGATACCCAGTGGTTTTTGTTTGAGCTGAAGCAGATCTACTGCATGGGGGAAGAGCAGAAGAAGCTTATAAGCCGTTCTGATGAACAATTTCCAGGAACTCAATATTGATGAGGATGTCATACACAGCTGTCTAACAAATAGCAGTCAGTGAATAGCAAGAGCTCTGACTCACCTGAATTAAAGAGGTAAGAGATAACCACCTACTATAATTCTCTGTATAGCCATTATCAATGTCTAATGTTTTTCTGTATTCTTAATCTATTTCTTTGTCATAGTCTGTATCCTCCCAATGTCCCACCCCTCCATCACAATGTAAACTCCACAAGAGCAGAGACCTGGTGATTCTTTTTCATTCTCTATCCTCGGTGTCTAAACAGCGCTTGGTTTAGAGTAGGCACTCAGCACATGCTTGCCGATTGAATGAAACTGCCCTGGCTATTTAAATGAGGGCTTGAGGGCTACAGCCACAAATCAGAGACGTTCCTTTTCATGTTCCCAGTAGGGCGAAGTCTGCTTACCATGGAGCATCAATGCCTTCAAACATCACTGCACAGAGTGTTTTCACCATAAGGGAGGCACCCTTTAATTAGGGACAACAGGGGACATAGAACTGCTGGGCTGCACTATTCTACCTGGTGACTGGAAAACGCAGGAGTCCTGGATCCAGAGGCTGAACCTTCAATTTACTTTACAGTACCATTCCTACTTGTGTTCTGATGTTTCCTTTCATAGAACATTTTAGAGGAAAGGCCTTTGGAAATGTAGAAATGGAAAGTTTAGTTCTGCTTAATGCCATATGAGGTATTGGGCAGAAATAAGCAAGATGGAAAATACGTTAAATTCTGAGTAATCTGTGTATTTGGTACTTCACCGTGGGGTCTGAACTATTATAGAAAATATGAAATAAATTAAAATATGATTTTTAAAACAACACAATATGCAAAGAAAGAGGACAGCTCAATGAGTGACGTTAGTACCAAAGTAATCATAACTTACAGTTGTATCTCACATTACAATTAATAAACCTCATTGGCATTATCTTACTCTTCCTACAAACATGGATCCCGCTTATTCAGCATTTGAGTCGTGGACATTTTGTCGAGGGCCAGGCAGTTGTAGGCACTGAGAATTCTGAGGAATTCACAACTGATCACAATTAGGAGAACAAGGTAAGTACTAAGAGGAGACGTGAACACAGGGCATTGCAGGAGCATACCCAGGGGACATTTACTCAGACTGCAGCACATTGCAGAAGGCTTGAGAAGGAGGAGAACAAGGAGCTGCATCATGAGCGAGTGGAAATTAACTGGTGAAAAAGACAGAACAGGGCAGGTCCAGTGGCAAGGAAGTATGAGAGCAGCAGGTGTGCCCGGAATTTCATTTAGACTTGTATGACTGAGAGATGGATAGAAAGGACTGGAGGAGTCTTTAGGGTTTTCTAGGTATATGGTCATATCATCAGGAAACAGCGACAGTTTCACTTCCTCTGTACTGATTTGGATGCCCTTGATTTCTTTTTTTACAATTACCATTTTCATTTGTTTGTTTCCATAGGTTATTGAGGAACAGGTGGTGTTTGACTACATAAGTTATTCAGAGGCAATTTCTGACATTTTGGGCCTTGAGTGCAATACTTGGTGAGCACTTTAGTCATACATAACACTCTGGAGACAGCAGGGAGACGCTGGAGGATTGGAAGCAAGGAGTAGAGACGATCAAATATTGCAGCTACTTTTAATTATTTACCCAATAGACATCGTCATCTTTTCCCTAAAGAATACCAATTTTTCTCAAACAGCTTCTCAGGAAGTTGTTTTTCAGTGAATACTGGGCCCCACCCTATGCCTAGGAAGTAAAATTTGATCAGTATAAGCCAATCTAGGTAATTTCACTTTCTATCGCCACTGCATGATTTAGCCACAGACATACATCACAATTTTGGCCAATAATACGGAGTTTAAGAAACTTGTTTTAGGGCTTCTAGAAAACATTTCCTCACTCTTCAAAAGGGATATCTGTTACAGACATTCTCTCTTCCACTACTGCACAATGTATGAGAATGTGCTGCTTAGAGCAACTGCAGTCATCCTGGGACCACAAAGGGACAGGCCTGACAAAACTCTACATGCTGAGAATGGCAACATGGAAAGATGTAAAGAACCAAGGTCCCTGATGTGGACGAATGGCCAAATTATGCACTCTGTAACACCTGCTGCAAAGTTCTTTTTAAGCGAATTTAAAACCATTATCCCCTTACTGCCATTCCGACTGGGTCTTCTGTTTTATTTTGCAGCCAAAAGCATCCAGGTTGATATACTGATTTTCACTTTAGAAAGTTCACTCTGGAAGCAGTGAGCCAATTAGGTGAAAGAGGATTAAAAATACAGGTTGGGACATTACTAAGAGGCTGCTGTAGGAATCAGTGAGTTTTGGTGAGACAAGGTCTGTAGGGGTGGAGAGGAGGGAATGGGTTTAAGAAATAGGAGGGATTTGGAGTAAACAGGACTTGTAAATGTTTGGCTTTATGTCCTGGGTGCTTTTGAGGTTTCTGGATTATGGTGCCTGCTAATGAGATAGGGGACAGAGGAGGAGGAGAACACAAGTGGAGGCTTGGTAGAAATAATGACTCATAGGTTACCAGACCTATTTTGCAGATGAAATAACCAAGTATCATTACTAGTCTGTGTTGTCTGTGAGGGTATGTATGAATCTTATCTGTTTTTATTTTTACTACTGATTCTCCAGTACCATACAATAGTTGATTAATAAGGATGCTTAATAACAAATAAATGAGGCTTAGAAAAATTACATCGTTTGCCTATATAGTTAGAAGTTTTGAAGCCAGAATACATACTCAAGTCCTCTAACTCCTTCCAATATACCGTCTACCACAAGCCACCACACTAAAAACAACAACAAAAAGCTGAATGTCAGGTTCTGAAGCAGAGGAGTAAACTCTTCTCGGAAGATATAGAGTAAGAGTGGGCTCATTCTCTCAGGTCACAGTAAGAGGGTATTTAATTTTTTTCATTAATGTATATTTTGTGAAAGAGTTTCTAAAGAAGAAATATATTCAAGAAGGATGCACTTAGGGACATATAAGAACCATGGATTACACCTCATTGGTGACATACTCAGAATGAAATAGACTCCTTTCATCCTAACCTGGAGCTCAGAATTGGAGAATCAGGCAAAAACTTAAGATTTAAAGCCTCTCTATTATCTAGAGTGAATAGAGACTAGCTAAAATCCCTCTTAGGTCACTTTAAGTCATTTCTTGTATTATCTTTCAAATTGTCAGGGAATAGCAATTCACCATTTTATGTGTGCGAATCACTAACGTATTGAAAGATATATCTTCTCTTAGTCTTTGCTCCTTTAAGAGAAATAATCCTTATTGCTCTAGGCTTCCCAATTTATATCATTCTCCCAATATTTTTTATACTTTTTTGGCTCTTTTCTTAGTATTCTTTATTTTCTTCACATTCTTAAACTGAAGTATCTAAAAGCTTGTCTAGACAATAATTATTTCAATGTTTTTGTTTCTGCTAAGTCAGAGTTATAAGAATTTAAATGTTTCCCAAAATTAAACCGACAGCTATGGAATAGGCAAAGAATTAGAAATGATTGACCTTAACCTCAAAGGACTGATCACTGCGTATAGGCAGCAGGATGCACATAAACCCCTAATGTTCCAAGAATAATATCACAGTTTGTAATTCATACTCCAGGTTGTGGGACAGAGTCTTGAAGCGCATTAGAAATTTGGAAAAGCAATAGAGCACTACGGACTCAGGAGGGATTTACGAACACTAATGAATACAGAATGAGCCTTAAAGAGGATTGAGGATTTGGAGGGAAAGAATAGGAATATGGAAGGAGATGGACATGGGAGAAGGCTGGAATCTGAAGATCTAGAACAAAGGTTTATGCAGAAAGTACATCCAAGATGCTTTTTAAAGAAAATCTTTTTCCCTCCAAAGCCTTATATTTATGTTGACAGTTATTCTGTCCATTATAGATATCATCTAGATGGGTAAAAGATATCATCTTTTGTCTCCCAAAGATGACCATATTATAAATTGATCCTTTTGTCTTCTATAATTAATGAAAACAATGTTGAATTTTAATTATATCTGTGTGATACATATTTAATTCTATCAGTATTTTGGTAAATAGTATACATGGGACATTGGGGCCTAGTCATCATACAGTCACCTCAAATTATAGAAATTTAATAGGCCTAGAACATGGTAGGGACTCAATAAATGTTTATTGAATCAATGAAAGAAAAAAGGATGGAGTTTAGAAATATTATTTATCATTAATTTTTTAGAAGTTAGGTGAGCAGTTATTTAAATGATAACTTAATTAGTATTTAGAATCCTACCCTTAGCTTTAAGTTATAATTTATCAGGCCTTCACAAATATAGGGTACACAACTGATATATTTTTACTTTCTTTTTTCTTTTTCAGACAAATTCATCTTCATCTTTTAGAAAAAAGATTCTTTTAGAATCCAAGTATGGTTCTTCATCCTTTTCTTTCTTTTTTTTTTCTTTTTAGAATCAGAGTTTTTTTTTTTTTTTTTTCACAGATAGGGGTCTTTCTGTGTTGCCCAGGCTGGTCTTAAACTCCTAGCCTCAAGCAATTCTCCCACCTTGCAGCCTCTCAAAGTGCTAGGATTACAGGGGTAAGCCACTGCGCACAGTGAAGTTCCTGAAATTTTCAATAGGTAACAGGAGTTATAAGTAGTACCATTGTTTCTTCCAGGAATAGCCCAAATTTGAAATATCAAAGGATAACTCAAAGTAATAAAAGGAAGACAGCAGTAATTTAGTTCTCTCTTATAATGGTCTAAAGGAAATAAAACAGAATTCCAGGAAACATTTATAGTCATCTAAATGAGCTACTGACTTTATGCAAACCTTTCTGATCTTTCAGAGGTAAAGAAGGGAGTAGAACAAAGAATGTGAGAAGATACAAGTAGTTATTTACAATAACAAACTCCTTTCTCTCAGGGGTAAATCACTGTGGAGCAGGAATGGACTGAAATCCTTTGCATAAGCAAGAGCTGAGTAAGATAAACACTTTAGACACTGCCAGAGATTTGGAGACTTCTCAGCATTCCAGACTCCTCAGTGTTGTTGCATATTGTGAGAAAAGGGCCACCAGCCTTGAAGCCAAAATGGCCTGTTCTCAGGGTGACTTCTGCCCTAAGGGCGGTATAGTCTTGGGCGAGTCACTTAACCCTTATGAGTCTTTCTTCATCTGCAAAATAGGGATAATGATAATTGTATCTCCTTCATAGGATGGTTGTATGGATAAAACAGTATCTGCAAAAAGCCTGAGTACTTCTTACATATTAGTAGTTCAATACATTTTAACTCTTATTAATTCTTTTTTGTTTGTTTGTTTTGAGATGGAGTTTCACTCTTGTTGCCCAGGCTGGAGTGCATTGGCATGATCTCGGCTCACTGCAACCTCCGCCTCCTGGGTTCAAGCGATTCTCCTGTCTCAGCCTCCCAGTTAGCTGGGATTATGGGCTTGCACCACCACACCCGGCTAATTCTGTATTTTTTTAGTAGAGACGGGGTTTCACCATGTTGGTCAGGCTGGTCTCGAACCCCTGACCTCAAGTGATTTACCCACCTCGGCCTCCCAAAGTGCTGAGATTACAGGCATGAGCCACCACACCCGGCCTCTTGTTAATTCTTATGCAACTATAATGGGCTCAGTCTCCCCACTCCATTCTGTTAGATAGAAATCAAATCTTACCTCACCTTACCATGGCAGAGACAGAAAACGCTTTCTTATTTTAGGTGAAAAGAATCAAATTAACCTGATCACTCCAAACAGAACCATTCTTATGCAACATGTACATGTGAAGGAATAAAGCTAGAGCCAAGTCTCAGTGATCAAATACAACAAATAAGAAATACCTGGGATGGGGAGGGACAAGTTTTTGTTCCCAATTCTGTCTTAGGTTTCAGCTCCTCACCTCACCTTTTGGCACCCCCAGTCTGCACTCTCATTCACCCACAGTCTATCAGTCTTTTCCTCACAGCTACCACACAGCAGCTTATTCAGGGTTTCTCAGTTTTTAAGAAGTTCCTGTTGAAATATTTCAGAATCAGGAAAAATCTAGAATTTCATACAAATGATTCTATATAACTTAAAGGGCAGACTCTCTCCCCTACACTTAGATCACGTTTATCAATGACACATATGTAGATAGTATTGGATCTGTCCGGAGAAGTACAGCATTGTAAATGGAAATGTTGCTTTAAGAAATTTCAAAATACGTTAACATATACACAGAACAAAGAACAAAGGGAAAGAATTTTGGTCTTTGTATTAGAATAAAGAAAAGCTCCTTTTATTTTTAGTTATGAAAGATTATTATAAACCTTAAAACTTAAAATATGCCTTAAAAATCTGCAGTATTGCAAGAATAAGCTTTTTAAAAATCTTAAATCTATGTAGTATGTAACTATTGGTAAAATCTACTTTGCAGCCTGGAAAAAAAAATCTGGAGTGGAGTAGGTCCAGAGACACTGTTTTAGTACCTCTGAAATGTTTGTAGCCACAGAAATAGTTCTGAATATAGCAATGTTAAAACTGTTCAAAGTTTGGGCTTCCTATTTGTATAGTACAAATACAGAACAATTTGCAGATGGATCCTTTAACTTTTTTGGATTATGGATATAATGGTGTTGAGGGAGAAACCTTGAGTCACAAACACTCAAAATCAATAACCTTTTTCAATGGCCAGGCTTAGGTAACTTCATGAAGTAGTATAAATTTGTCTTCTTTAAGACTGTTCTAGAGGCCAGGCGCACTGGCTTCTGCCTGTAATCCCAGCACTTTGGGAGGCCAAGGCAGGCAGATCACTTGAACCCAGGAGTTGGGAGACCAGCCTGGGCAACATGGAGAAACTCTGTCTCTATAAAAAATACAAAAGTTAGCCAGGTATGGTGGTGCACACTCATAGTCCCAGCTACTTGGGAGGCTGAGACAGGAAGATTGCTTGAGGCCTGGAGGCGGAGGTTGCCGCGAGCTGTGATCGTGTCACTGCACCCCAGGCCAGGTGACAGAGTGAGACCTTATCTCAAAAAAAAAAAAAAAAAAAAAAAAAAAGACAGTTCCAGCTTGTATTCCTGTAAGTAACCTCCTCATGTCCACTCCCATTTCATAATTTTATCCGTGACTCCAGGGACTTAGGACTTCTCTTCGGGATATTCACATGATAAATCACTGACCAGGATAAATTAGCTTATGCTCAACCTCTTGCACAGGAGTTTTTGCATTAAGATAAAATATGATTAAAAGGAAGTACCCCACCCTCAAGGAATCCATCTCTAATGGTAAAATTTCAGATACCACAGTGTTTTAATAGGGAATTATTTGGATCAGGGAAGTTTTTCTAGCACAGGACTAGAACTAGAAGGATATTAGTAGTAATATTTGCCTTCTACTCTATTTCTCAAATTTTGGTTATGAGATCATTTGTGCTATAATTACCAAAGATACCTCCTTAAAAAACAAAACAAAACAATGGATTTTTAGGCCCAATTCCAGAATGACTAAATCAGAATCTCTGGGAGTGAGGAGTTTATAATTTAGAAAGAGTAGAGGGATACAGATGGGTAAACAAATACAAGGTGAGGACTATCATCCCAGTTTTGGAAATCACTGGATTATACCTTGAACAAAAGCTTAAGGTTTCCATGCACAACCTGGCCTACCAGTATTCCTTGTGCTCTATTAAAGTAGAAATTTTATTTTAAATTGTTGGTAACATATAAGGAACATAACTTCATCTTTTGGTCTTACCAGGCACTCCAGCTTGGATCCAAAAGTTGATGTCTGTCCCTTCTCCATGGCTCAGGACATGAGTGATATTGAGGGGCTGCAGCAGGCTCATAACCTCCTCCATGATGGCCCTGGCCTTTTCACTGCCAGTGAATTGCAGCCCAGTGGGTAAGAAGGTTCCCGTGTCAGACTCCATCACTAGGCTGTAGTTGGAAATATTTACCTAAACACAAGAGAAAGTTGTTTGGTTTGTATCTGTTGCTTCTGTGTTTTCTCCTTGGGAACTATCAAACAACAATTACCAAATACTTTACCTCTTCACGGCTGTGCCAAAACACATGTTGCTGTGCCTGACTTAGGGTCTGGTCTGCATATTATCTAACCATTCTGAGATGCACAATTACTCAGCCTAGGATTTGCCAAACTCAAGAGTTGGCTTGAAAGGATTAAAAAATATAATGAAGGGAAATATAAAGCCCCATATCAAAGATGTTCAGTTATTTCTACCAGCAATAATATTCTTTTGACTAATTTTCTTCAGTGTTCACTGTGTTCCGGTATACAATTCCTCCTATGTGGCAGGGATCTCCAGATAGTATTAGCCATGCTCAGAAAAAAGAAGGTATGCTCTGTGAACTTATTTCTTTGCACCTCTTCCCTCTAAATAGATATTCTATCTTATCTTAATTGTGAGTTCTGCCAAAGCTTAAAGACATCAAGCTGACAGGTTTGTCTTGGGGTTCTGATTTTGTTGTTGTTCCATCTGTTGAATCCTCAGGGAGGGAGGTAATAGAACAAGGCATGAAACACTGCTCTCCCTGGTGTAAAACCACAGCACTCTAATTCCAGGCAACTCTGCCAGGCCACTAGTTCATAAACTCTTTCCAAATAAAGTCTGGTAAGAAAGCACACAGTTATTTCATGTAGCCAATATTGTCACAGCACGAACTTAGAATATAATAGGCTCTTGACAGGTTGCACAGTTAAATTGCTACCCAGCCCTAAAACTTGCAACTTTAAGATCCTTCAAACTGGCCAGCTCATCTACTTCCCAGGAGCCATCCACATCTTTAAGACTTACCAACTGCCACCTTGGTTGACTTATTCCCAAGCTATCCTTGGACAAACACTGCTACTCATTCCTCATTACTCACCTAGTAAAAAATCAATAACAACATTTGTACATTGCATCCAGAGAGCTTTCACATTTGCAATCTCCTTTGGTGTTCTTTGGCCACTCATAAAATAGACAAAGCAGTAGTATTAATGTTGCTGTTTTATAGGAAAGGATCTGACAATCAGAGAGGTCAAGTGATTTGCTCAATGTCATACAGCTGGCAAATGGTAGCGCTGGCTCTGAAACTCCCTGCTTTCCAAGACTCCACGCTACATCACTAGCACGGCACTGAAGGGTAAGCAATACTTGTTCTGCATTTAGAATAATTTTCCACTTACATAACAATTTGGGGATTGCATAGCATTTTTTTCTAAAACAGATTCCATTTTACAATGATTGCCTAACCTTTTGCTCTTGAAGTGTATTGTAGTTACAAGGGCAAGAGCAGTGACAGGTTCTAAAGAAAGATGTTGCCGGCATTTACTGAATGCAGGGCCCTGAGACACCAACACTTTTTGTTATTGTTAATGATGAGAAGGTTAACGATGCAGAAGTCTGTTCATATTTCTGTATATGAACAAGTCTAAGGGACTTGTCTTCATGGTGATTTTCAGTGAAAGACCCAAAGCATTTATAATAAAAAGTGCCACCTCAGCTGAAAGCTGAGGTTACTGCATTATGGTAGCATCATTAGAGTTAATGATATGCAAAATATTTGCATTAATGTCTTACATTCATGGCTCGTTTAACTAGTACATTGATGTAAGTCAGCAGATTGACATGTAATTTGGCAGTCCTAAGCCTCTTCCCTTGTATGGCATACATACCCACAACCCTAAACTGTTTCCCTCTCCTGCAAAAAGGAGAAAAGAAAGTTCATAATATATCTTGCAAATGAAAACAGAATTGAGCAATCTTGTTTGTGAGGGTTTCCGTATTGCAGGCAGATCCCATTCTTCCAACAAGAAAATCAGTCAAAGTGCTTCTAATCATGTACTATGTAGGTTAAAATTGGAGCTACATGATAGGAAGAATCAATATCATTAAAATGGCCATACTGCCCAAAACAATTTACAGATTCAATGCTGTTCCTATCATACTACCTATGACATTCTTCACGGAACTAGAAAAAACTATTTTAAATTCATATGGAACCCCAAAATAGCCCAAATAGCCAAGGCAATCATAAGCAAAAAGAACAAAGCTGGAGGCATCACATTACCCAACTTGAAATTATACTACAGAATTACGGTAACCAGAACAGCATGGTACTGGTACAAAAAATAGACACAAAGACCAATGGAACAGAGTAGAGAGCCCAGAAATAAGGCTGAACACCTGCAAGTATTTGATCTTTGACAAAGCTGACAATAAAAGCAATGGGGAAACGGTCGTCCATTTAATAAAGGATGCTGGGATAACTGACTAGCCATACGCAGAAGTTGAAACTGGACCCCTTCTCTACACCATATACAAAAATCAACTAAAGATTGATTAAGGACTTAAATGTGAAGCCCAAAACTATACAAACCCAGAAGGTAACCTAGGCATACCATTCTGGACATAGGAACTAGCAAAGATTTCATGACAAAGATGCCAAAAGCAATCGCAACAAAAGCAAAAATTGACAGATGGAACCTAATTGAGTTTCTGTACTACAAAGAAAACTATCAACAGAGTAAACAGACAACCTACAGAATGGGAGAAAGTTTTGCAAACTATGCATCTGACAAAGGTCTAATATCCAGCATCTGTAAGGAACTTAACAATTTACAAGAGAAAAACAACCCCATTAAAAAGTGACATGAACAGAGGCGTCTCAGAAGAAGACATACATGTGGCCAATAAGCATATGAAAAAAAGCTCAATATCACTGACCATTAGAGAAATGCAAATCAAAACCACAATGAGATACCATATCACACCAGTCGGAATGGCTATTATTAAAAACTAAAAAAATACATGCTGGTGAGGCTGAGGAGAAAGGGGAACACTTATACAATGTTGATGGGAGTGTAAATTAGTTCAACCACGTGGAAAGCAGTGTGGTGACTCCTCAAAGACCTAGAGACAGAATTACCATTCAACCCAGCAACTCCATTACTGTGTATATACCAGTAAAGGGGGAATAGAAATCATTCTATATGATAAAGACACATGCATGTGTATGTTCACTGAAGCACTATTCACAATAGCAAAGACATGGAGTCAACCTAAATGCCCATCCGTGATAGACTGGATAAAGGAAATGTAGTATATATACACCATGGAATACTATGCAACCACAAAAACAATGAGATCATGTCCTTTGCTGGGACGTGGATGGAGATGGAGGCCATTATCCTTGCAAACTAAAGCAGAAATGGAAAACCAAACACCGCATGTTCTCACTTATAAGTGGGAGTTAAATGGTGAGAACACATGGACAGATAGAGGGAAACAACACACACTGGGACCTACCAGAGGGTGGACAGTGGAAGGAGGAAGAGGATAAGGAAAAATAATGGGTACTAGGCTTAATACCTGGGAGAGAAAATAATCTGTAAAACAAACTCTCATGACGCAAGTTTCCCTGTGTAACAAACCTGCACATGTACCCCTGAACTTAAAATAAAAGTTCGTAAAAAGTGGAGCTAGTTAGCAGTTTGGCTGTTAGACCCAACATTAATGAGCAGCCTGGTGAGTTGGACACGACCTTGGGCTCAGTCTGTTGTATTCCTGACTCAGCAACTGATACACTGGGCTTCCAAGGCGGGTGAATGGCCTCTCCCTCTGTCCCCAAGTCATGTTACCTTGGTCCTTGGCTTCTGCATCTGTAGATTAGGACAAAAGCTTGAATAATGAGCCTGTCCATATGAAGCTTCAAGCACCTTTAAAGAAAGGCCTTTAAACCAAAGCAAAAGTGGCTGCATGAATGGAAAACTAGGGCTTCTAATAATGTGTTCATTAAGTGCTTCCTGGTCCTCTTTAACTACAAATGTACAGATGTCCTAGGGACAGGGGGCTTCACAGTTTGTGAATGCCATTGTGCAGTGTCACAGGATGTTGACAGGAACATAGAGAATAGTGTAAATAAAGAAGGTTTCAAAGGTGCCCTCGGCTATATGTGTGGCAGCCATTTTAGCGGAGAGATCAAGAGTGTGAGCTTCTGAATGATCCAGACTAGGTTTGACCCTCACATCAACCCATTTTTAGCTGTAATGGGGATGATAATGGTACCCAGCTCATGGAATTGTCAAAACAGTACATTGTAAAGGCTAGGGCATAACTAGCACTTGGTAAACAGTAGCATTACTGTTGTTACTGTTCTTGGCACTGAGCATCAACACTTCTCAGATTTTCAAGGATGGTCCCAATATAAGCCCTTTTGTTAGCTGATTACAACGATGGTAGACAGCATTTCTGCGATGTTTCCTACGAGCCAGACACTATGTATAACGTCTTACAGCTCATCCCATGAGTGTGCACGATCATTCCATCAGTGCTCTTATATTTCTCATCTCACAGATGAAGGAACAGGTTTAGTCAGGTTGACTAACTTTCCCACGGTTACCTCGCTAGTTAAGTGGTGCAGCCAGAATTCCAGCCCAGAGGAATTCCTTCCACCTCCTAAGCAGTGCTCACAACCTCTCCACTGCTGGGTCTCCTGAAAGACACTTCTGTCAGGCCACAAGTCCTTGTTTTTAATTCAGAAATACAAAGACTTAGTTAAATGCATAGATTAAAAACTTTTTTTCATGATTGTAACACAAGGTATACTTGGACAGAAGTTATTCCTGCTAACAAAGTAATTTGTTTAAGCCAAGAAAGAAATGAAAACAGAAACAAAAATCTCCTGCTCCACAATTTGCTTCCAACTAGAAATAAAAAGAGTAAAATAATAAAACATCTTTTCAAGCCAAAGAAGACAGGATGTGTAGCTATCAGTAAACCAGAATTCTGGCATAGGTATAGAAATGCTTGATTTCTATTCGTGTAGAACTTTTTTAGTTGCTGCTTACATGACGGCAGCGTTCTATTGTTTTCTATTTATATATAAACATCTCCATATGTTTTCAATAAAGAACTAAGAAAACAAACCACCCACCATTCATGACACTGCTTTTTCTCTACATTGATGGAGTCATTATCTAATTGTTAGCACATGGTGAAGGAGTTGGGAAAATGTCTCTGCACAAAGAAACTGGAATGAATAGCTGTGTCACTGGGCTGTTAGAACTGCTGCTTCTCAGGAATATGTTGTCACAAACATCTTTATTCCTTAGTGTGCTATGTGTGGGGACATATTCAATGTAGATTTGAAAAGCTGATTATAGCTAGTGACAGGGAGCACAGTAATGCTCATTTCACCCAACCCATTTTAGCACACATAATAAGATATTCATCCTCTTGTTTATAGGGTATAGGAAGAAACCAACTTCTAGAGGCTGAATGCTTTATTGCTGAGATAACCAGCACTGATTGAGACAAGCTGAGGCACACAGATGAGGAGGCTGAGCAGCTCAGTGATACACTCAGATATTATCTGTAAACCCCCTACTTTGTTCTCTAAATAAAGAGAAGCAGCTCTTTATTAGGAGCCATGAAAACTGTCATTCATTACCATGTAATATACATAATGTAATGTAGAGGAATACTCCAAGGTAACCTCTTAAGGTCAGATCATAGGATTAGTTAATATCTGCTCAGGGCTGAGGATTCATAATTTTGTCTTGTGCTGTAATCACATGTTATAATACTTCTGTTCCTTTTTTTAAGGGTCAGGCTACTCTGCCAAAGAACAATTTGGTAACCATTAGCATTCTTTGGGTGCAACGCAAGATTCAAAAGAAGAGAAGTGTTTAAAATATATATTGCATGTTTTAAAATACTTACTTCCTAATATAAACACAAGGATGATGTTTGTGTTTTTTGCTTTTATAAAATTCTAGGCTACTTTTCAGAAATATAGACCCAAGTTCAATAATATCTCCTCTCTCTCCAAATTTGGCTTCTTCTTTGTTTAAAAGTTTTTTTATTTTCTCATAACCTAGAAAAAATAACCTATGAGACCACCACGAAAAAATAAACAAAATAAATATATTTTCTCATGTTTCTCAACATGTCTTTGATTTTAACTTAAAGTGACATTGAAGTCTCAAGATCAAGTGAAAAGAAAAGAGACTCCTATTTGAATTAATCATTTAGCCTCCTCTTACAATCTTACAATGTGTGTGCTGAGTTGCTGCAATTCTGTTTTGCAGTTCTGCCAGTGATCCTGAATTCCTAGTTTCGGTGGATGAAGGTCATTTCTTTACAGAGCTTCAGCTCAAACAACTAACATGATTGGATGATAGGTAAAGAAGGTTCTCCTGCTGTGCAAAGTAAAAAGATAGCCTTTACTTTCTGGTCAGATCTACCCTGAAGTTCAGACTTTTCCTTTTGACCATTACTTTCAGTCTCCAGCACCCAGTTTTGAATAGCTTTGGGCACCCAAGGGAGAGCCAGGAAAGGGATGATAACATAAATTATTTTATTTGGTGGCTCGACTGGCTACAGCTTGGGGAAATGGGCAGTCTTGGCTAAGTTACATTAGTACCAAAATTGCAGACAGAGTGGGAAACCTAACAGGTGCAGGAGCCTCTGAGGATCTAACCATCTTCTCACTCCACTTGTATTGTGGTTTAGCCACCATCGTACCTGGAGACAGGAACAGAATGAGTAGCTACTGGAGATCCCTTTCCAGACCTATCATTCTGTGTGTATACACAGAGGTATTCTGTTCTGAGACACACCTCTGTTTTCAGGCAGTCCAATGTTTACAGTGTCATTTGAAGCACTCTAGATCTTAGTGAATTCACCTCTTGTGCTTGTTAAGGTCCGTGGATAACCCTTAAACTTACCAAAAACACACGATCCCTGCATAAATGACACTATGGTAATAACAGTGAGCCAGAAGGCTAAAAATGTGGCATAAACATTAGCTAAAAAGAGTAATTTTATTTGTATTATATAGCAAATCTGACTGCATTTGATGTGCTTTTTTTAAAAAATGCAATATCTAGGATATTCGGTAGATAGACTTAAAAAAAGGCTTACATAGCAAATTGATATCTATCTCAGCTTCTAATTTTATTCTTTCATGTTGAAGCAATATAATAATAATAGAAGTAGTGGGACCCAAGAGCTCACAATTAAATTTCGATTCATTTAATGCTATATATTGGTCAAGTGTTTCTGCTACTGGTTTCATATTCATTTCAGTATGCTGTTGTAGAAGAGAAAGTGCCAACACAGCTGGTTTTGCAGGAGCAGACTTCCCTGCCTTTTTCATTCTCTATCCCTCTCAGTCCCCTCTTCTAACAGGTTATCTGTCAGTCTTTCCTGTTATATCCATTACACTACAATTCTTCTCCAGGTTCAAAAGGCAACAACTAAATTGCCTGCATGAAGAACCTTTCCTTCATTTGACCATTTTCCTTTAACACTGTGACATGCTAACTAAGCTAACACATAAAGATGTGTTTCTTGTTTTTGATGACATTGTTGTACCAGCCAAGATAGTGCTTTCTGGTTGACCTCTAATGCCCTTCTCTTGGCTGGGAAGACTACAGCAGCTTCTTCAAGTCCCTTTGTAAGGTTATAACTGACAGCTAAGTTCATCTACCTATAAGTAGACAGGCTCTTTTAAAAAATATAGTACTCATCATTTTCTTGTCCTGCAAAAATAGACTACACTATACTCTAGAACCCACATATTTACTCAATCCTAGGGTGTATTAGGGTGTATCATATTAAAACCCAATTTGTGAGTTTTTCTTTCTCTGTAGCCTACAGACAAGTACTTTCAGCATTTCTGGATTTTGACAATATCCCCATATGCCTTATTTGATCAAGTACTCTTTACCAATATTAGTAAAGATGATAAACACAGTTTTAGAAATAATTATGTTTTCTTAGGCGGGCCTTTCCTTCTTTTTCAAAAGAAAATTAGTAGGTTTGAAACCTTATGAAAAACAAAAGTACCAAAATATGAACTTCAGGGCTCTTGGTCTGCTCAAATGATTTCATGCCCTACTTCTGCCCAAGCCTTCTGTGACTACCATCCATACCTCTCTCTAATTTGTTGGCCTACTGCACTTCATTCAATTTTTCTTAATATCTGCCTTGCTCCTACAAAAATTTAAGGCTTTCTAAATAAAAATATCCTAATGCTGTACTAAAAGAGTAGGCAAATGCACTAGAACTAAGAAAATGCCATGAACACAGGAATCACATGTGTGTGGATCTCTGCCATATCTCTAGATTAAATAACAGAACTAAGCACATAGTAGGTGCACAATAAATGTTTAAGGCAAAGGAAAAGTCAAAATTTGGAACATTTACACAGCGTCAATTGCAACTTGAGGATGTAATTTAGCTCTAGCTTGTGGCTGCCAATGTAAGAGGGTGATTGATGTATTACTGAGCTCTCATTATCTAGGAAGAGAAAGTGCACCTTGAAAAAAGCTCCTTGAAAAAATCAATATTTTTTTCTAGCACTCAATTCTAAGAGTAATTACATGGTTCTTTATATGAGGAACACTGGACAAAATAATGGACACAGTCTCCAATAACAGTTTTATAAAAGATGCAGAAACACTTTTCCTAACACTATTTCCTACATATTGATCCTCAATTAAAGCCAAAAGCAAAATATTAAGTCACATTTCAGAAAATGTGTTTTTTCAGGAAGCAAAATGTATTTATTCAACAGTTATTTTGACATAAACTGAGTGATAGGGTGAATATACATTTTTGTTTGTCCTAGGAAGTCCCAGTTTACATCCCCTGTCTTGGTGTCAATTGAGCCTCCTTTCTCTTGCAAACATTTCCTGGTTTTAATAATAAATCATATTTCCAACCTACATATGAGGGTATCTGTATATGAAGATGACTAAGATAGGGTTGTTTTCCTAAAGGAGGGGAGGGTTTACTAGCAGAGGCAATAACTGGCTAATACATTAAATGTGATGAGTTCTATGAATTTGTACAAAGAAGGCAAAGCAACTACTGAAAAGTGTTGGCAAAAGCTTGGTAAAAGAGGTGATGTTTGGCCTCAGTAAGTACCCTAGATTGAAAGTTTTCCCATGAGAGCAGGGATCTTGTTAGTTCATCAGCATATTCTCAGAACCTAGCTAACAGGCACTCGAAAATACTTGTCAAATGAACAAATGACTTTATTTTAAGCATCCAACTAATGTTGTCCAGAATGTAGCTTTCCAAGAGAAGATCAGAGCTTAGGCAATCTCTAAAAGGATAAATATAAGCATGTTCTGTAGAGCATCTCACTCTCAAACATTAGTGGCCCCTCCTAGAATTTTTGTAGGCATTAGTGAAAAATTTAAAGTGGAAACCATTAGTGAGCAACAAATTTCAAATCTGTGATGGAGCTGCACTTGACATTTGTTTACTCCTGGAAATGCTTTCTTCCCTTGGCTTCTGGAACCTTAGACTCTTGGCTCTTTTTATGCTTTACTGGATGATCCTTCCCATTTTTCTTGAAAAATGAATGGAAAATAATAGTTACCCTCTCACAACATCCCTGTCTCCTGTCCCGTGGAAGTTCAGCTTCTGTGCTTTCAGTGCTGTGATCGTTGGTTTTGCTCTCCAGGGAATATAGTGCCTTAGAGGCTCTGTCTCTTCATCTTGAAGATCCCCTGGTCCTAGGGTCTGTATTATCCACAAGCTTCCTTTATCACATCGTCATGACCCTCACTGGAATCAGTCTCTCTGAACTGTTTTCTTCCTCGTCCCGATGTCTCAATCCCCTCTCTATATAATAGAATAATAAAAATAATAATAAGAAAATTATTGTTTTCTTTTTTTTTTATTATACTTTAAGTTCTAGGGTACACGTGCATAATGTGCAGGTTTGTTACATATGTACACTTGTGCCATGTTGGTGTGCTGCACCCATCAACTCGTCAGCATCCATCAATTCGTCATTTACATCAGGTATAACTCCCAATGCTATCCCTCTCCCCTCCCCCCTCCCCATGATAGGCCCCGATGTGTGATGTTCCCCTTCCCGAGGCCAAGTGATCTCATTGTTCAGTTCCCACCTATGACTGAGAACATGTGGTGGTTGGTTTTCTGTTCTTGTGATAGTTTGCTAAGAATGATGGTTTCCAGCTGCATCCATGTCCCTACAAAGGATGCAAACTCATCCATTTTTATGGCTGCATAATATTCCATGGTGTATATGTGCCACATTTTCTTAATCCAGTCTGTCACAGATGGACATTTGGGTTGATTCCAAGTCTTTGCTATTGTGAATAGTGCCGTAATAAACATACGTGTGCATGTGTCTTTATAGCAGCATGAATTATAATCCTTTGGGTATATACCCAGTAGTGGGATGGCTGGGTCATATGGTACATCTAGTTCTAGATCCTTGAGGAATCGCCATACTGTTTTCCATAATGGTTGAACTAGTTTACAGTCCCACCAACAGTGTAAAAGTGTTCCTATTTCTCCACATCCTCTCCAGCACCTGTTGTTGCCTGACTTTTTAATGATTGCCATTCGAACTGGTGTGAGATGGTATCTCATTGTGGTTTTGATTTGCATTTCTCTGATGGCGAGTGATGATGAGCATTTTTTCATGTGTCTGTTGGCTGTATGAATGTCTTCTTTTGAGAAATGTCTGTTCATATCCTTTGCCCACTTTTTGATGGGGTTGTTTGTTTTTTTCTTGTAAAATTGTTTGAGTTCTTTGTAGGTTCTGGATATTAGCCCTTTGTCAGATGAGTAGATTGCAAAAATTTTCTCCCATTCTGTAGGTTGCCTGTTCACTCTGATGGTAGTTTCTTTTGCTGTGCAGAAGCTCTTTAGTTTAATTAGATCCCATTTGTCAATTTTGGCTTTTGCTGCCGTTGCTTTTGGTGTTTTAGACATGAAGTCCTTGCCCATGCCTATGTCCTGAATGGTACTACCTAGGTTTTCTTCTAGGGTTTTTATGGTATTAGGTCTAACATTTAAGTCTCTAATCCATCTTGAATTAATTTTCGTATAAGGAGTAAGGAAAGGATCCAGTTTCAGCTTTCTACTTATGGCTAGCCAATTTTCCCAGCACCATTTATTAAATAGGGAGTCCTTTCCCCATTTCTTGTTTCTCTCAGGTTTGTCAAAGATCAGATGGCTGTAGATGTGTGGTATTATTTCTGAGGACTCTGTTCTGTTCCATTGGTCTATATCTCTGTTTTGGTACCAGTACCATGCTGTTTTGGTTACTGCAGCCTTGTAGTATAGTTTGAAGTCAGGTAGCGTGATGCCTCCAGCTTTGTTCTTTTGACTTAGGATAGTTTTGGCAATGTGGGCTCTTTTTTGGTTCCATATGAACTTTAAAGCCGTTTTTTCCAGTTCTGTAAAGAAACTCATTGGTAGCTTGATGGGGATGGCATTGAATCTATAAATAACCTTGGGCAGTATGGCCATTTTCACGATATTGATTCTTCCTATCCATGAGCATGGTATGTTCTTCCATTTGTTAGTGTCCTCTTTTATTTCACCGAGCAGTGGTTTGTAGTTCTCCTTGAAGAGGTCATTTACATCCCTTGTAAGCTGGATTCCTAGGTATTTTATTCTCTTTGAAGCAATTGTGAATGGAAGGTCATTCATGATTTGGCTCTCTGTTTGTCTGTTACTGGTGTATAAGAATGCTTGTGATTTTTGCACATTGATTTTGTATCCTGAGACTTTGCTGAAGTTGCTTATCAGCTTAAGGAGATTTTGGGCTGAGACAATGGAGTTTTCCAAATATACAATCATGTCATCTGCAAACAGGGACAATTTGACTTCTTCTTTTCCTAACTGGATACTCTTTATTTCTTTCTCTTGCCTGATTGCCCTAGCCAGAACTTCCAACACTATGTTGAATACGAGTGGTGAGAGAGGGCATCCCTGTCTTGTGCCAGTTTTCAAAGGGAATTTTTCCAGTTTTTGCCCATTCAGTATGATATTGGCTGTGGGTTTGTCATAAATAGCTCTTATTATTTTGAGGTACGTTCCATCAATACTGAATTTGTTGAGCGTTTTTAGCATGAAGGGCTGTTGAATTTTGTCAAAAGCCTTTTCTGCATCTATTGAGATAATCATGTGGTTCTTGTATTTGGTTCTGTTTATATGCTGGATTACGTTTATTGATTTGCGAATGTTGAACCAGCCTTGCATCCCAGGGATGAAGCCCACTTGATCATGGTGGATAAGCTTTTTGATGTGCTGCTGAATCCGGTTTGCCAGTATTTTATTGAGGATTTTTGCATCGATGTTCATCAGGGATATTGGTCTAAAATTTTCTTTTTTTGTTGTGTCTCTGCCAGGCTTTGGTATCAGGATGATGTTGGCCTCATAAAATGAGTTAGGGAGGATTCCCTCTTTTTCTATTGATTGGAATAGTTTCAGAAGGAATGGTACCAGCTCCTCTTTGTACCTCTGGTAGAATTCAGCTGTGAATCCATCTGGTCCTGGACTTTTTTTGGTTGGTAGGCTATTAATTATTGCCTCAATTTCAGAGCCTGCTATTGGTCTATTTAGGGATTCAACTTCTTCCTGGTTTAGTCTTGGAAGTGTGTAAGTGTCCAGGAAATTATCCATTTCTTCTAGATTTTCTAGTTGATTTGCATAGAGGTGTTTATAGTATTCTCTGATGGTAGTTTGTATTTCTGTGGGGTCGGTGGTGATATCCCCTTTATCATTTTTTATTGCGTCCATTTGATTCTTCTCTATTTTCTTCTTTATTAGTCTTGCTAGCGGTCTGTCAATTTTGTTGATTTTTTCAAAAAACCAACTCCTGGATTCATTGATTTTTTTGGAGGGTTTTTTGTGTCTCTATCTCCTTCAGTTCTGCTCTGATCTTAGTTATTTATTGCCTTCTGCTAGCTTTTGAATGTGTTTGCTCTTGCTTCTCCAGTTCTTTTAATTGTGATGTTAGAGTGTCAATTTTAGATCTTTCCAGCTTTCTCTTGTGGGCATTTAGTGCTATAAATTTCCCTCTACACACTTCTTTAAATGTGTCCCAGAGATTCTGGTACGTTGTATCTTTGTTCTCATTGGTTTCAAAGAACATCTTTATTTCTGCCTTCATTTCGTTATGTACCCAGTAGTCATTCAGGAGCAGGTTGTTCAGTTTCCATGTGGTTGAGCGGTTTTGATTGAGTTTCTTAGTCCTGAGTTCTAGTTTGATTGCACTGTGTTCTGAGAGACAGTTGGTTATAATTTCTGTTCTTTTACATTTGCTGAGGAGTGCTTTACTTCCAATTATGTGGTCAATTTTGGAATAAGTGCGATGTGGTGCTGAGAAGAATGTATATTCTGTTGATTTGTGGTGGAGAGTTCTGTAGATGTCTATTAGGTCCGCTTGGTGCAGAGATGAGTTCAATTCCTTGATATCCTTGTTAACTTTCTGTCTCGTTGATCTGTCTAATGTTGACAGTGGAGTGTTGAAGTCTCCCATTATTATTGTATGGGAGTCTAAGTCTCTTTGTAAGTCTCTAAGGACTTGCTTTATGAATCTGGGTCCTTCTGTATTGGGTGCATATATATTTAGGATAGTTAGCTCTTCCTGTTGAATTGATCCCTTTACCATTATGTAATGGCCTTCTTTGTCTCTTTTGATCTTTGATGGTTTAAAGTCTATTTTATCAGAGACTACGATTGCAACCCCTGCTTTTTTTTGTTCTCCATTTGCTTGGTAGATCTTCCTCCATCCCTTTATTTTGAGCCTATGTATGTCTCTGCATGTGAGATGGGTCTCCTGAATACAGCAGACTGATGGGTCTCGACTCTTTATCCAGTTTGCCAGTCTGTGTCTTTTAATTGGAGCATTTAGTCCATTAACATTTAAGGTTAATATTGTTATGTGTGAACTTGATCCTGCCATTATGATATTAACTGGTTTTTTTGCTCGTTAGTTGATGCAGTTTCTTCCTAGTCTCGATTGTCTTTAGATTTTGGCATGTTTTTGCAATGGCTGGTACAGGTTGTTCCTTTCCATGTTTAGGGCTTCCTTCAGGGTCTCTTGTAAGGCAGGCCTGGTGGTGACAAAATCTCTAAGCATTTGCTTATCTGTAAAGGATTTTATTTCTCCTTCACTGATGAAACTTAGTTTGGCTGGATATGAAATTCTGGGTTTAAAATTCTTTTCTTTAAGAATGTTGAATATTGGTCCCCATTCTCTTCTGGCTTGTATAGTTTCTGCCGAGAGGTCTGCTGTTAGTCTGATGGGCTTCCCTTTGTGGGTAACCTGACCTTTCTCTCTGGCTGCCCTTAAGATTTTTTCCTTCATTTCAACTTTGGTGAATCTGGCAATTATGTGTCTTGGAGTTGCTCTTCTCGAGGAGTATCTTTGTGGTGTTCTCTGTATTTCCTGAAATTGAATGTTGGCCTGCCCTACTAGGTTGAGGAAGTTCTCCTGGATGATATCCTGAAGAGTGTTTTCCAACTTGGTTCCATTTTCCCCCTCACTTTCAGGCACCCCAATCAGACGTAGATTTGGTCTTTGTACATAATCCCATACTTCTTGCAGGCTTTGTTCATTTCTTTTTCTTCTTTTTTCTTTTGGTTTCTCTTCTCACTTCATTTCATTCATTTGATCCTCAATCGCTGATACTCTTTCTTCCAGTTGATCAAGTCAGTTACTGAAGCTTGTGGATTTGTCACGTATTTCTTGTGTCATGGTTTTCATCTCTGTCATTTCATTTATGACCTTCTCTGCATTAATTATTCTAGCTATCAATTCTTCCACTCTTTTTTCAAGATTTTTAGTTTCTTTGCGCTGGGTACGGAATTCCTCCTTTAGCTCTGAGAAGTTTGATGGACTGAAGCCTTCTTCTCTCATCTCGTCAAAGTCATTCTCTGACCAGCTTTGATCCGTTGCTGGCGATGAGCTGTGCTCCTTTGCAGGGGGAGATGCGCTCTTATTTTTTGAATTTCCAGCTTTTCTGCCCTGCTTCTTCCCCATCTTTGTGGTTTTATCTGCCTCTGGTCTTTGATGATGGTGACGTACTGATGGTGTTTTGGTATAGGTGTTCTTCCTGTTTGATAGTTTTCCTTCTAATAGTCAGGACCCTCAGCTATAGGTCTGTTGGAGATTGCTTGAGGTCCATTGCAGACCCTGTTTGCCTGGGTATCAGCAGCAGAGGTTGCAGAAGATAGAATATTGCTGAACAGCGAGTGTACCTGTCTGATTCTTACTTTGGAAGCTTCCTCTCAGGGGTGTACTCCACCCTGTGAGGTGTGGGGTGTCAGACTGCCTCTAGTGGGGGATGTCTCCCAGTTAGGCTACTCAGGGTTCAGGAACCCACTTGAGCAGGCAGTCTGTCCGTTCTCAGATCTCAACCTCCGTGTTGGGAGATCCACTGCTCTCTTCAAAGCTGTCAGACAGAGTCGTTCGGGGCTGCACAGGCCTCTGCTGCTTCCCCTGTTGTTTTTTAGCTGTGCCCTGTCCCCAGAGGTGGAGTCTACAGAGACAGGCAGGTTTCCTTGAGGTGCTGTGAGCTCCACCCAGTTCGAGCTTCCCAGTGGCTTTGTTTACCTACTTAAGCCTCAGCAATGGTGGGCGCCCCTCCCCCAGCCTCGCTGCTGCCTTGCGGTTAGATCACAGACTGCTATGCTATCAATGAGGGAGGCTCTGTGGTCGTGGGACCCTCCCGGCCAGGTGTGGGTATAATCTCCTGGTGTGCCCGTTTGCTTAACGCGCAGTATTGGGGTGGGAATTACCCGATTTTCCAGGTGTTGTGTGTCTCAGTTCCCCTGGCTAGGAAAAGGGATTCCCTTCCCCCTTGCGCTTCCTAGGTGAGGCAATGCCTCGCCCTGCTTCAGCTCTCGCTGGTCGGGCTGCAGCAGCTGACCAGCACCGATTGTCTGGCACTCCCCAGTGAGATGACCCCAGTACCTCAGTTGAAAATGCAGAAATCACCGGTCTTCTGTGTCACTCGCGCCGGGAGTTGGAGACTGGAGCTGTTCCTATTCGGCCATCTTCAGAAAATTATTATTTTCTTTCTCATTTTTCTCATCATCCTGACCAATAGATATTGGGGTACTCAGAAACAGACTAAAGGCCTCTTCTTTTCTCTATCACACTTTCTCTGTTGGAACCCTTATTTGGGCTCATGATTTTAAATAAATCCGTATGGTGATGAGTTCCAAATTCATAGTTTCATGCATCTCCTGAATTCTAGACTCATATCCAACAGCTACTCAGTATCTCTACTTAGATGTCTAATTGTGTATTAGTTTCCTATTGCTGCTGTCACAAATTACCACAAAGTCATGGACTTGTAACAACACAATTTGTGTGTGTGTATGTGTTTGTGTGTTTTGAGACAGGGTCTCACTCTGTCACCAAGCCTGGAGTGCAGTGGCATGATCTTGGCTCCCTGCAGCTTTGGCCTTCCAGGCTCCAGAAATCCTCCCCACCTCAGTCTTCTGAGTAGCTGTGACTACCGGTGCACCACCACGCCCAGCTAATTTTTTTGTGTTTTTGTAGAGACAAAGTCTCGCCATGTTGCCCAGGCTGGTCTCGAAGTTTTGGGGTCAGGTGATCCGCCCACTTCAGCCTCCTAAAGTGCTAGGATTATAGGCATGAGCCACTGTGCCTGGCCTAAACACTTATTCTCTAACAGTTCTGGAGGTTGTAAGTCTGAAATAAGCCTTGTAGGGCTAAAATCAAGGTGCTGGTAGAGCTGGTTCCTTCTGGAACTCCTCTCTTGCTTATACACCCAAAATACAATCTATCAACAAATCTTGTTGGCTCTGTTGTCAACATAGACCTACTCTCTGACAACTTCCCATCAGTCCCACTGTTCTGACTCAGTCCAAGCGACCACCAGCTTTCACCTGGAGCACTGCAGTAGCATCGTGTCTCCCTATTTCAGCCCTTGCCGTCCTTCAGCCTATTTAAATAAATGGGAGAAAGGATTTTGGTCAGGTAGAATCTGAGGGCAAGAGTTGAGTTATTATTTATTTGGCTTTATGACTAAAGAAGCCTCAAATTGTCTACAGAAAATGGAATTGAACCTCAAAAAGGCTGAACAAGTTAGCCACAAAACTGTCTCTATCCAATTACATCAGCTGACTTATTGAAGGAAAGGTGGTGCATTCAATGGCTTTAGGAACTGATGGCAACAATAGACCCAGAGAAAGGAGAGAGGGGATTGAGACATCGGGAGGAGGAAGAAAACAGTTCAGAGAGACTGATTCCAGTGAGGGTCATGACGATGTGATAAAGGAGGCTTGTGGATAATACAGACCCTAGGACCAGGGGATCTTCAAGATGAAGAGACAGAGCCTCTAAGGCACTATATTCCCCGGAGAGCAAAACCAACGATCACAGCACTGAAAGCACAGAAGCTGAGCTTCCACGGGACAGGAGACAGGGGTGTTGTGAGAGGGTAACTATTATTTTCCATTCAGATGGAGCATTTATAGGAAGAAAACTCCATGCCTATGGCTATCTGTAGACTTCTCCCCTGAACTCTACACTTAAAACATTTTGTTATTTCAATAAATTTAGGGGTACAGTGGTTTTTTTGGTTACATGGATGCATTGTATAGCAGTGAAGCCTGGGATTTTGGTGCACCCGTAACCTGAATAGTATACATTATACCCAATAGGTAGTTTTTCATCCTTCATTCACCTGCCACTCTCCCCCTTTCTGTCTCCAATATCCATTATACCACTCTGCATATCTTTGCATACCCATGGCTTAGCTCCAAGTTATAAGTGAGGACAGGTGGTATTTGGTTTTCCATTCCTGAATTACTTCACTTAGAATAATGGCCTCCAGTTCCATCCAAGTTGCTGCAGAAGATATGATTTCACTCTTTTATGGCTGAGTAGTATTCCATGGTGTATATGTACCACATTTTCTTTATCCACTCATCTATTGATAGACATTTAGGTTTATTCCATATCTTTGCAATTGAGAATGATGCTGTGATAAATGTACATGTGCAGGTGTCTTTTTGATATAATGACTTCTTTTCCTTTGGACAGATACCTAGTAGTGGGATTGCTGGATAGAATGGTAGATATGCTTTTAGTTATTGGAGAAATCTCCACACTGTCTTCCATAGAGGCTATACTAATTTACATTCCCACCAGCAGTGTATGAGTTCCCTTTTTACCACATCCATGACAACATCTATTGTTTTTTGATTTTTTAATAATGGCCATTCTCGCAGGGGTAAGGTGGTATCTCACTGTGGTTTTGATCTGCATTTCTCTGATGATTAGTGATGTTGAACATTTTTTCCTATGTTTGTTGGCCATTTGTATATCTTCTTTTGAGAATTGTCAATTCATTGAACTCTATACTTTTTGCCAAGCTGCCTACTAGACCTCGCCACATGAAAGTCTGATACCTTAAACTTAACATGTTCAAACCTGTACTCCTTACCTCCCCCTTTCCCCACTGCCTAACTCCCCTCATTTCAGTTGTTTGGGCCCCAAACTGTCAGGTTACACTTGACTCCTCTATTTCTCTCATACTCCATATGCAATCCACCATCAGATCCTGTTGGCTCCTTCCTTAAAATATTATCTGCAGCCTGACAACTTGTTATGTCTTCCACAGCTATCATCTTGTTCCAAACTACCCTCTTGTCTTGCCTAGACTATTATTTTTCTTCCATTCTGGTTCCCCTTTAGTCTATTCTCAAGGAAACAGCCAGAATGATTATTTTAGAAAGTTAATTCAGCTCATGTTTCTCCTATGCTCAAAAGCCTCCCATAGTTCCAATCTCACTCAGAGAAAATGGTCCACGGGGCTTGACTCTGCCTGGACTTCTTTACATTGACTTCTTGTCCTACTGCTTTCCTTTCACTGCTCCATTTCAAGCACATTGGCTTCCTCCCTATCCCCTGAATGTCAAGCATGGTCTCCAGCAGCACCTTTGGAACAACTCTCTACCTTCCCTAGAATGCCCTCCTCCAGATATCCTCTCCTCTTCATCCTTTCTGGTCTTAACCAAATATTACCACCTCCATAAAGTCTGCCTCATTCCTCTCTATCAAAAATTAAAACAACCCCCTCCTCATGTACCCTGTCTCTGCTCCGTCTTATTTTTCTCCTTAGCAGTTATTTTCATCTAACATACAATTTTACTTATTTATCCAATTTATTATCAGTCTTGATTCACTAGAATGGAAGCAAGATGAGGGCAGACCTCAAAACACTGCCTGACACTTAGTAGGCTCTCAGTAAACATGTGCTGAATGAATAAATATATGCATGTATGTGTGTGTTTAAACACATGTGTGTATATTTGTATATGTGAACCCACGCGAGCATGTAACTAGATGCCATTTTGGATGATGGTGGTGGTGGTGAAGATAATGATGATGTTGATGATGATGATGTGGTTACTCGTGTTGGTGATAAAATAACATCAGTTTTTCAGAATCTGTTTTCCTGTTTTGCTTTTTTAAAAAATTTTCTCAAGAAAACCTACAGTTCCACAATTAAAGTTATTAGCTGAATCTTTACTGTGTATGTTATAAAGCACTTAATAATATACAAATGTTTACAACATCCATTATAAGTGCTAAAAACAAATACTTTCCAGAAGGATACATAGAGTGATAGTGATTTTTTTTAAGTGGCCATAAATTATCAAAATACAAGTGAAATTTCAAAGGTCCCTTCAATAATGGAATAAGATGCTCTTATTTTGGAGGCTAGGTGGTAAAAGTCTGCTCTTTCTTAGGTGAAAACAGGGCTGAATATATTCGTCATCATTTCGCTATCAAAGATGAGACTCTGCCATATGTCAGACTCACCAAAATAACATGGCCATCACTCAGGAGGAAAAGGGGACGAGCAACAGTAACTGAACTGACAACATAGAATTTTCAAAATATTAAATATATAATATTTAAAACTGTATCTTTGTTGTGCTAAAGTTAGCACATCATGAGGCTTACAATGCATGTGTAATCAGTAAGACTCAATTACAGTAACTAATAAATGTGTCCTGGGACTACTTAGACCTTTAACAATCGCTTCACATATTTTGTAAGTTTTAAAGTATTCAGGCAAGATGAGGAAAATAATAAACAGATGAGGCAATTTAGCTTTGAGAAGAGTTAACATAATTTAATGGGTATAAAATTTTTTAGATAAAAAGAGGCTAAGGAATTATAGCAATTACTGAAAAAATCCAAATAGGTACCTGTATTGAACTAAGGGAGGTGAAGAAAAACAATTTCCTTCATCTGAGAATAGTAATAAGTAGCAGCAATAATCACCCAAAGGTAGAAGAGGGAAATAGCTATGGTAGAAAATAGCATCAAATATGTCGGGAATAATGATCATTCTGGGGAGCCATGTAAGGACCACCGATGGGATACTGAACACTAGAAATCCTCAAGACGTGTTGAATAAAAAGCATTAGTAAGGCACTCAGACCTCTCCTCCAGTTTCTCTTTGGATATCTGTGTTCTCCATCAAGGGCATTATTGGTGTTTAAAGGATGTGCAAGTGACTAGGGCAACCATGCTGAAAAGATTGCCAGTCTCAGAGCGGGGTGGACACTACAATCCCCACCTCTATAGTGATTGCCACTGGGAAGCAAAAGGAGGTGATGTACAAGTGCCAATGCCATTTGATGCACTTCTCAGCCATAAGGTAAATAATATTAGGCAAATTACTTAATGACTCTGAGCCTCAGTTTACTCATTTATAAAATGGGAATAATAGTTGTTTTGCAGGTTTATTCTAAGGCAAGAAGTCCTACTCTGGGGTCCTTTGGGGGTTGATACACTTGGAGAAGTTCTGTAAATTTGAATGGGAAAAAATTACATCTTTATTTTTTACTAACCTCTAAGTAAAATTTAGAATTTCCTTTAATTATGAATGTAAGCAACAAACTTCAGTAGTATTAGCAGAACCTGTCACTTTGTTGCTGGTGGAAATCATTGATCTTTTCATATCACATTAGACTTGTTGCAGAAATCTCAAAGTATTCTTTATGTTCATCATTGCTTTGATATCATAGTCATAATTAAATAATCCTTCAAGATCTTGTTTAATTCATTTGGAAAACCACACATATAACTATATCATGAATTTAGCTTAAAATTTTTGCTAACTATATTTTAATAAAATTCATATCCTTGTAATACTATGCATTTTATTTTATGCATTCAAAAATATTATTTGAAAAGAGGTCCATAGGTTTCACCAGATTGCCAAAATGGTCCGTGGCGCAGCAATGGTCAAGAACCTCTGTTGGGCAAATGGTAGCTTTATTATTAAGGTAATAATGGTGATGATGATCATCATTCATAGTGTTATTATTATTAAACTCAATGAAATTAATTTGCCCTGGACATGTGGGTTGGAGTACTGGTTCTGTCACATAATAGCTAAATGACCCTGGCAACCATTAATCTCACTGAGCTTCATATCCTCATCAAAAAGAAAGACCTATTTAATAGGGTTGTTCTGAGGATTATATAAATTTAATATATTTATTCAAAGGGCTATAATATTCCAAGCTATTCTGTTCTCTTGAGACATTGTTGTTACCAACAACAGTGACTAATAAGTAGAGTAACCATTACTTAAGTTGCTATGTAGGGCAGGACACTTTTAAGAGTGAAAGGGGATTCTATTAATGATTATGTCAGGACAATGGGTAGAAGCTGGACTCTCAAGCAAATCAGGAAGAAAAGCCTACTTAAGCACAATTTTTCTGATGTTTTCGAAATGGGGCCTTGCTATGTTGCTCAGGCTGATCACAAATCCTGGGCTCATGCAATCCTTCTTCCTCAGCCTCCCAGGTAGCTGGGATTACAGGTGTGCGCCACCACGTCTGGCTTGTTTTTCTGATTTTTTGCATCTCCTATTTCTGCCACTATAAAATTCAAAAGATAAACTACCATACTTCCCTAAATGTAAGAATCACAGTCTTCTCCTTTATTAACATTTTGGAAATTGGAATGTATCTTGTTATTGATGCATTCCATAAGAAACTTACCAAATTCTAGGCAAAGAAACAAACATATTCATTGTATTGTATTCATATATTCATTGTCATTGTTTGTCCACACGCAAACTTCATCACACAGAAAGGGCCCTGGATAATGTATTTTACATTTCACTTATTTACACTGGTATCAACACAGATCATTAAATTTTAAATTACAGTCCATAATTATTGATTAAAATTCTTCATTATATTTTGATGTACACAGAAGATTGATTTTCATGTGTGAGGCAAAACAATGAAAAACAATAGAAATCATCCAATCTTCAGAACAGACTCTAGAGTGTTCAAGGTGAGCAAAGACTGGTGTAGCCAGCCATGAATCATGGAGACCTCCCACTCAGGTACTGCGCAATTTGCCAAAAACTCCCTTAGAGTTTCAGGAGAAGCTATATGGCTTATAGAAATATTAAAATTAAAAATAAAGTGTAAAAAACTTAGCCAAATTGAAAGTACTGAGGAAAAATGTGTCCAATATGCCTCGTAACAGGCTGTCAACCACAAGGTACGGGAGACACAAAGTGGCCTGGCACCCTAATGCCATTGCTTCACTGCTAATGACCAAAGGGTTCAGAGACATCTGCAGACTCTGGATTGAAGGTATTTTAGACATAGATTGATTCTAAAAACAAAAGTGTTGGGCATTATATGATATTGTCAGTTTAAAAAACGCTGTGTATTTAATGTAGTTTCATTTTTCCTGAAAATCTGTTTTAGCTTTAATCGCACTGCTAACAATTGACGATCCTGAAATCGAAATGGAGAAATGAATACCTTCTAACACATCTCAGTGTGTCACTATTGAGTTTCCACTCCCCTTCCTCAAGTTCTACTATTTTCTAGTTTAAATTTGAGAATACAATTATTTGACATTCGGTTGTCCTAACTGGGGAGCTGCCAATGGTGGTGGTATTTTAAAAATAAAAGTAAGTTTATTTCACTGTTATTCATAATCTGATTGCTTTGAACCACGTTTGAGAAGAGCGGTACAAGCCAGACTGTTGCAGCTGCTGGCAGCTCTGCCCTTTGACATCCTTTGGGTCTCCTTGTCAGTAATAATATACTCACATAAATATCGCTGTCCTATTTTAATGGTAAAATATCTGCTAAAAGAAGGAGGTGTATTATACACACAAATTTAAAAGGCATTTTTCACCTAATCAGAGTAGTCATAAGAAAAAAGCACTTCACTCCACTTGAAAATTTCAATATTAAAGTCCAGAATTGCTGGTTCTTATAAAGACGATGCTAATTTACTACTTCACACATGTCACTTCCATATAATGAAATAATTAGCTGGGAAATTATATTTGCATTCTCAACACTTTTGTACAATAGGAATGTCAGTATAATTAGGCATTAACTACAATTTCAGAGAACTGAAGGTAGCAGCTTTGTGTACAAGTGAATATCTTTTTCCTTTCATTTGCTCCATTCTTATCTTGGTGATTCAGAAAAAGATGTTTAAACAGAGCTTTTCAATGAAAGCTATCACAAAAGTGTGCCATATTAAGGTAATTACCTACAAGATGAGAAGACAGACATCTTTCTGCCAAATTCTTTGGAAACCAATGGGCTTCATGCCTTAGGCACCAACAATTTGTTAAATTCTGAATATGCCCTTCATTCTAATTCTCCGTTCCACCTCTGTTGTATTAGGCTTTGGCAGCTTGAGCTCTCTAAGAGGGCAGCTCCTGATCACAGCCACCTTTCATTGAAGAAGAACAAACACCAATCCATTCTGGCAGGTGCGCTTTTCCAATACACTCAGAAAACAGTTTGGGAAAGAAAGTATTAACAAACTGAGGCCTCAACTGTGAAGAAAAGAACATGTTAAAGGTTACAAATAATTTTATCTCCTGAACAAGGGAAGAATGAATTAGAGTCCACTTTTTTAGAAACTAAAACAAAAAGCGTTAAATTATTTGTGCTTTGAGTTTAGTTTGCAAGTAATATTTAAATTTCTCTTTTGCAATTCAGAACTCTTCCTATCTCCCAATCATTTATCCTTCCTTAGTGCTTTATGCAAGAACTACTAAGGCAAGTGGGATTAAGGGACTTTAACTTTTGGAGACCTACAGCTACTTTCTTTTATAATTGCTCCCCCAGTCTTCTAAATTGTATCCTTCAATGAAGAAATCACTAAGTGGACCTGGCCAGGGATATTCTCATTGTCTGATAGTGTTAAAAAATACTGACACACGTAAAATCTCTATCCTTGGAGATCTTTAAATATAGCACAGGTAGGGGTCCGTTCTGGTGTACCCCTGTCCTTGGTGCGTTGGGAATGGTTATCCTGAAAGAAGAAAGCTAGACTTGATTTTTGGAGGGTCTTCACATATAGAGCATCTAAGCTCTATACACATGGGAAAGATATATGAACAGACATATATATACATTATTTCCATCTCTCAAAGGTTACGGTTCTATTCTCACTTTTATTTGAAGATGAAGGCAGTGGGAAATGTCCTGGGGTATCTTTGGGTGCCTCTGCTCTGAACACAGTCTTTCAAATAGTGAAATGATTTTAACATTTATTATTATTAGAAAGAGGTTTTCATATCATTAAAAGATCTCTTTGAACTTTTTAATTTTTCTGTATTGTTTAGCTAAAACTTTACCTAGAAAATGCCCCAAACTAAAGGAAAATTACACGGATGACTGAAGTGTTGCTGGTTATTTTTTTAAAACTCATGGTAGCAGGATTTATAGTTAACTTCATGAACAAATACAAATATTTATTTTTATACCAAGAAAGTATGAATACAAACCATTGAGAATTACTAGTGGCAACTGATGTCTGCATGGTTACACAATATCCTTTGGCCATTGTATAGAATTGATACCATGCTATATGTGTTTTAAACTAAGCACCTTGAAGCAACTTCTCCTTTCATCTATTTATATGTTACTGATTATCCAGCATTCCTAAATATACTGCTGTGTATGTCCTTCGGTTTATGACAAGTTAGTAGGTATCTACATTTACGAAGATGACAGAGAAGTACGTGGTTATAGAAGTCATGGCTGAAGTCCAAGTTCAGACTCTGCGCCTTATGGGCTGTGCTAGGCAACCTTGGGTACATTCTTCACTTCTTTGAGCTTCTGTTTCTTCATGTGTGAAATAAGGAAAACAGTACATGGTCTGGCAACCACCAGGGTCATTACTATCATCAATGACTTGATGTCCATGAAAGCGTAATTTATAAATGATCACATAGATGCAAGAGATTATAATGCCATCTTTTAAATGCTAAGAACTTGTTACATATTTATTTGGGAAATGGGAGCTTTCAAAATTCTTGATGCTTTCTTTTCTCTCTGTAAATCTATCAAAAAAAATCTCTAGTACTGAATTTTCAGATCTAATAAAAGGAACAAATTACTTTCCCTTACGTGGAAAAAATGGGCAATTTTCACAAAGCACTTTTCTGTCTGTCTACTATTATGTTCGTTTCCCTTTGACCTTTCCTAATTCAAATGACAAAACAATTTGATTGCCCCTCATTTGGCTCTGTGAGGTATAATAACGTATTTTCCAGAGCTTTGGAGGGGAACAAACATCCAGCTATGGCAGTGAGGGCGAGTGGATGCCGTACATTCTTCCAGTCCTCAGTTACTACCTGGAGAGTTGCCTGAAACACATCTATAAATATGGTACTGCCTCTGATTTCACAGGGGAGGGAGTGCATCTGATTGGATGAGTTTTATTAAATGAAACTATAGGAATCTGTAAAAGCAAATTACACTCCCGTTTTAACTAGTAACAGAAATTCTGTTTAATCTTAAATAAATCATGTGATGAAACCACTTTAAACCTTTGTTGAAAGGCCTTGTTAAGCTCCCTAAATTTGAATTGTTGTTTATACATGTTTTGCTGTGTGGGTATAAAACTCTTTAGAAATGGATTTTGAGAAACTCTCCTTTAAGACAACCCTGAAACCAAAACAGTTTAGACAAACTGCTGGTTGCTAGGGGCAACCTCAGCTTCTAGAATGAGTAATTACAAATGTAGGACAAGCATTTGATGAGAGTACACAAGAGAGAGGTCTTCAGAAAAAAAAAAAAATACAAGTTCTGATCTTCTGCTTAGGAAATAAAGTATGCCTTTGTGTTTTTTACACACATAAGTGAGTCAGCAGGAAATATAGATGTGACCCAACTGATAAGTAAATCAGAAAGCTAGACCAAGACCAGCCTCTCAGGGCACACATGGTATCTTTCAGACACCACAGGATTTGGTTAAAACACTCAGGAATGATCAAGTAAGATGAGTAGCATAAAGAAAAACAAAAGCACTCAGTTTGCAGTCACAACTATGTCTAACAATTCTGGGACTCAGTTCCCTGGCTGATCTTCAGCCCTTAAAGTAACATAGTTTGGGTACCACCCACCCTGGCTTCCGGACACTGCTTCTCAAAGTACAAAGTGGATGCACCAGCCAGGAGCTGCTTTCCGGCATTGGCCTTGCAAACAGCCCTGCCAGTGTTTCTGCCCATGCACTCCTCAAGCTGTCTTAGAAAGACCATTCTTTGATGTTTACATGTTGTTGTCATGGAAGCACAGAAAACCACAGTAACCAGAAGTAGAAGATGAACTTCCAGAAGGACTATTGAATACCCAAAGACCTAATGATCTTTGGGTCACTTGGGAAGAGCCTCTCTCCCAGAAAATAATTCAGGTTTAAAAAAGAAATAACTGTAAGCAAACCAAAGGACAAAACTAGGATGTGGTTAAACAGTGAAATTCCCAAAATGTATTGGAATGTTCATTTCTCTAAAAGACCCTTCTATATGTGTAAACATTTAAAATAGATATCCTTTAAAATATATTTTCCAGTACACTTTTAGCTATCTTTATAAAGGGTTCTGTTCTTGCTTTTAGAAATACTGGGGAAGTATGTTAACCTCTTCCTCCAACAAGGTAACTATGCCTGTTGTGTGGCTGAGTGGGATATAACTAAGGCACCAGACTGATCTGGTGATGGTGTGTTCTGTTGGCCAAATACCTACAGGGAAACAACTGCAACCTCGTAAATGCTAAGCTTTCAAACAGTCCTATTGTTAGCCTTCCAAGACACAATCTCTGAACATTAGAATTCCACTATGTGCTACAAATCTCTTTCACTAAAAGCTGTGACCATGGTATAAGAAAAGGCTTCAGAAGAAAGTTTTCTAAACTTCTGCCTTGTAACAGTTTAGAACAGGTGTCAGTAAACTATCTGACCTGCCTTTATTCTTTTTTTGTTTTTTTTTCTTTTTGTAAATACGGCTTTGTTGGAACACAGCCATGCTCATTTGTCTAGTATTGCTCACGACTGCCTACAATGACAGAGTTGAGTAGAGAAGCCATATGACCTGTAGTCCTAAAATCTTCACTATCTGGACCTTAAAAAGAAAAAGTTTGCCAACCCCTGATTTAGAAAACAAAAGGGCAGAAGACAACTTCAGGCAAATTAAAATAGTGCTGGTGATTGAAAAGTGGTTTGCTGACTCTGTAACTACTTTAGTAAGGCTCCAGTACATGTAATGAGGTAATTTAGTCCCAAAGACTCTGACCCATGCAGTTCACTTGTGAGCCCAAGGCATGATGCCTCAGTTCAGATTTGTGCATCCTGGTGTGCCAAGTTGATTTCCTTAGGAAGTTCATGCACTAGATATGCTATGGGTCCTTCTGGGTCAGGTCATGACCTGGTTAGGAGTAGGGAGGCACTGAGGCAGAAACTATTTGTGCCAGAAGGCACTCTCCTGTAAGCTGGTAAAACAGACTGGACACAAGCTGAAGCCATTCTTCACGGTTTCAGGAGGGGAGAATAAATGCCGGCCAAATAATTGACAAGAAACCTCAGCGTTCTGGCACAACATTCTTAGGAGTAACTTTAAAAGGCAGTTGTTTTACTTGGGTTAGTAATGGGAGCAGAGAAGTTGGGATATTTTTCTTTTCTTTAGAGGTACTGGGCTAAAACCAACACTCAAGTCAAACTTCACTATAATCTGAAACCATAAGGCATTAAATTAAAAAAAAAATTATCTCAGAATGGTAGACAAGGTCTTGCTCTCCCAGAAACATGAAAAAATTCCATTCTAGTTGTCATAGTCTTTTTACTTTAAACTATTTTCTCTTATATAGAAAAATATAATAAAAGGCAGTTAAGAAGGACTCCTTCTAAACAGGGATAAAGGAGAGATGAGTTGAAACCTACTCATGTCTATTCTCAAGGTAGTATATGATTCTCCTAGTATCAAAGGGGATATTTTGATAACTATGCCTAGACTGGCATACACTGATACATAATTACCATATGTATATAAGATTCAGAAGTCCCATAGTCATAATGGAATTCTACACAGGAGAAAGCAAACTCAAAAGACAATCCTTTCCTTTTTTTTCAAAAATAAAATCCACAAATTCTAATAAGACCCTTAAGAGCTCCCAGGTGTACAGTATAAATTATGTGAATATAGGAACTACAAGGGCTCCAGACCAAGAACACACTGAGACAAATGAAATTTAAACGAATTTTTTGATGTGCTTGACAGACTAATGCAATATCTAGGCACTGAAAGAAAAACACAGAATGCATAAAGGCCCAGCAGTAATGATTGAGACAATAATCTCTGATTAGTACGTCTATATTGCACTGAATATTAAAGATATAAGAAAGGCTGTGCTGGAGACATAGTCCAGACACAATTATGCTGAATGAGTACATCAGCTCTATTATTTTTATAACCAGAGCTCAACATAAGTACAATACCCTTACTCTAGCAGTGGCACTCTATCTAAATTAGCATCATATAGAGGAAATAGAGTTGGTAAAATAAAAATGTCAAAGAAACACATTTGCCCAGATAGCACGAAGAAGTCTCAAAAGCATTTCTAACATATTATTTTATTTTAGAGTGAAACATGAAACCTAATGCAGGTTGGGAAGCTGGCAAGAACTTCACTGCTAAAAGAAGCTAACACTTTTGTATAGTTCTATACATAAAGAGGAATTTTTGTTCCTCAGTATGACAAAACAGGAAATTCTGACAAAGTATTCAATTTTGCTTTTTCTGTTTTAGAGTTGGCTAGAGTTCAGATAAATTCATGTATTTAGAATGACCATACATCCCATCCCTCATTTAATAAAGCCTATTTAAAATATTGCCCTTATTAATGACTACCAGAACACAACAGTGTTCCTTATCCCTGTAATTCAATTGCCAGAAGTTTGTGCAATAAATCAGGAAAAGGTTAAAATATTTTTCATGCCAGAATAAGACATATCAATCTATTTTATTTGATTACCTTGTGTAATGAGGCTTTCTCAAGGCCAGATTACCTTACTCATTATAATTATGCCAGATCATATTTTTGCTTAAAATGGAAAAGATTAAAAAATGCCAGAAATCCAGTTGAAGCTAGGTATGTTTTTTCTCCTTTGTCCATTTCAGGACATGAGAAATGACATCCCGTTCTCTTTCCAAGAGAAGAGAAGAGAAGAGAAGAAAAGAGAAGAGAAGAGAAGAGAAGAGAAGAGAAGAGAAGAGAAGAGAAGAGAAGAGAAGAGAAGAGAGCAACATTACTCCCATGAAAAGCAGATTAGGCAAATGGTACCTGGACAACCCTCACTTTATTCACTGAGTTGAAAATTCAATAAAATCATCTATAATATTTTCAAATTTCAAAGTCAAATTCCACTCCCATAAAGAAACTCTTATTCACTAGAGTGCAATAATATGCTTCTCTATGTGGTCAAGTTTCCTTTTAAGTGAATGCCAGCTGAATTTAACCAATAGAGTTCATATTTTTTAAAAATATAATTTATCAATAAAGAATAACATAAAGGCATTTTCTGGACTTTTCCCCTCTCCCTAGAATAACCTCTTTTCTGGGCATAAAAGACAAATCTTCCTCCTCATGCCCTTTGAGGGAATTGTCCTCCCCTTTGGGCTCCAGTTGAGTTTCAACAGCCCCCATGTGTTCCCGGGAGTCGGCAGTGGTTATGAGCAGGACAGTATTTCTATGTCCTCCTCTTGCCAAGATGTTTCTCTAAATTGAAATAAAGTCCCTCCAATCATTAACAGCCCCACAAACCTCATGCGGGGTAAAAAGGCCTTTGGTCTCCCTTAAATCATAAAGCAGAACACCGGAATGAAGATAGTCTTAAGAGGCCGGGTGGTGGCTCACGCCTGTAATCCCAGCACTTTGGGAGGCTGAGGCGGGCGGATAATGAGGTCGGGAGATCGAGACCAAATGGCTAACACAGTGAAACCCCGTCTCTACTAAAAACACAAAAAATTAGCCGGGCGAGGTGGCGGGCGCCTGTAGTCCCAGCTACTCGGGAGGCTGAGTCAGGAGAATGGCGTGAACCCGGGAGGCGGAGCTTGCAGTGGGCGGAGATCGCGCCACTGCACTCCAGTCTGGGCGACAGAGCAAGACTCCATCTCAAAAACAAAACAAATCAAATAAACAAACAAAAAAAGTCTTAAGGCAAGAAGAAGCAGGGAGGGCAAAAGAATAGTGGCCACGAGAAGTGGAGTCAGGACTTTTCTTGTAACTCTTCAGAACTGTACTTTGAAAAATATAAACACATAACACCTGTAAGAATGGCTAAAAATAAAAAGGCTAATGATACCACAAACTGGGAAAGATGGGGAGCAACTAGGACTCCCACATGTTGTTGGTGGAAATGAAAAATGGTACAACTTCCCACCTCTTCAGCAGTTTCTGGTAAAGTTAAACATCACCTATCATATGACCCAGCAATTACACTCCTAGAAAATAAAACAAATGCATAGGTCCACTGAGAGATTTGCACATAAATGTTCATGGTAACTTTATAATAGTTAAAACTGGAAACAACTCAAGTGTCCGTCAACAGAATATTCTTGCTTCATTCGTGCTGGATAATAAAGAGACTGTGGTATATTCACACAATAGAAAACTACTCAGTAATAGAAAGGGACAGCTGGGCGCAATGGCTCACACCTGTAATCCCAGCACTTTGGGAGGCCGAGGCAGGTGAATCACGAGGTCAAGAGATCAAGACCATCTTGACCAACATGGTGAAACTCTGTCTCTACTAAAAACTAGCCGGGCATGGTGGCATGTGCCTGTAGTCTCAGCTACTTGGGAGGCTGAAGCAGGAGAATCGCTTGAACCCGGGAAGTGGAGGTTGCAGTGAGCCGAGATCGTGCCACTGCACTACTCGAGCCTGGGGGACACAGTAAGACTCCATCTCAAAAAAAAAAAAAAAAAAAAGGAACAAACTACTGTTAATGCAACAACATGGATAAACTGCAAAACCATACTGTTTAGTGAAAGACGTCAGACTCAGGATTACATACTGTGTGGTGTGGTTCCATTTATATGAAGTTTAAGAACAGACATAACCAATCTGGAGTTACAAAGGAGCATAGTAGTTGTCTTTGGTAGCGTCGGAGGTTGATTTGAAGGGGATATAAGGAAACTTACTAGGATAATAGCAGTGCTCTATACCTTGATCTGGGGGATGATTCCATAGGGGTATACATTTTCCAAATATATTTTGCTGTGTACTTAAGATATGTGCATTTACCAAATGCTAATTAAACTTCAATAAAACAGCAGGAAAAATGAGTTGCTTCTAATAAAGCACAAACAATATACAGTCCATATAAGTAATTCTCAAGCTTATGTGCTAATATCAAGACAATCAAAGAGATGGTGAAAGGATTTTAAAACAAAGAGAGAAAATTTAACAACGTATTGAAACATGTGAACTTGAATTTTCTTAGGAAGAGAAATATTTTATGGGACTTTCCGCTATGACTGTTAGAGGCATATGCTGAATGGATCTCAGGAATGATTTCTATTCTAGTGAATAGTACTATGGTGAAATATTCAACACTTCCTGTTTGAGTTATTTACTTAGTAACTGCTACTAAAATGCTTATAGACCATTTTTGAGCCAAAGTTTGTTTCCTTGAGGTGTTTTAGACATTATAATAAAGTTGTATATGAGTTTCAAAATGTATACACAAGCTAAATACAGCCTCACATATTTTATAATTTAATAAATTGTTTAGTAAATTCACTAAGTTTACTAAATTTAGTAAATTCTGGTGCTTATTATAATAATTGAGCTGATATGTCATAAGAAAGGATAATTATGAAGTAAAGGTAGCTATTAATTCAAATACAACTTTGAAAATTAGTTCAGCAATAAATTTTACTACAAAGCTTAAAATAACTATTTTATATTATCTGCATATATTAATTAGAGTACAGTGTAAACAAAGATATATTTACTAAGGAAAGGATAATGAATATTAATAATTCATTATTTCACAAACTGATTTATTATTAAAATAGCCGTTGTAGAACTTTCGCTGTTGAAAAGATTTTGTGAGAGGGAAGAAAGAATACATTCAGAAAAACAAAAAGAAGAAATAATAATCTACATATTGTTTTTCTCCATAGCTAGTGCCATGTAGGTTTAGCCAACTTTATTATTAAAGACTGCCAGATAAGAATGCCAAAAAAAAAAGATTGTGCATGCAAGCTTCTATCATTACAATAATATCTTTCTACAATATACTTACATTGGATAATATTAGGCTCCAAACAAAATTTACAAAATTATATTTTAGGTCATACAAACAATAAAGAGATTATTGCATACAAATAATGTGAAGATATTTTATGACTTTTATTATTATAGACCAGAAGTAGGTAAACTTTTTCTGTAAAGACCCAGACAGTTAAGTTTTGTGGGCCCCAATTTCTGTAGTATAATCAGCTAACCATATCAAAAAACTTCTTAGCTTGAAGTCTGTACATAAACAAGTGACAGGCTGGATTTGGTCCATCAGTCATAATTTTCTGATTCCTGACATAGATCACTAATAACCATAATTGTATCATAAAAACGCAAGCAGAGTCATTTAAAAAGTTCACACCTTTTATTTCGACAATCACTAAAATAGATCTCCCCACCCCACCCCCACCAATAAAAGTTCCGTTCCTATTTGGTATCACCCACACCAATGCCAAAGGCAGACCTCAATTATCATCCAACTGAAGGGGAGCAGTTGTCCCTTCTCTCCCCTCTTGATCACTGGCTGAAATCCACTTGCTCTGCAAGGATTAGGTGTTGCCTCCTTCCTCACGACTAACATGCCATAGTGATTTCTCCCTCTTCTAAATCCTTTCCATTTACTCTGTTCAGACTTTATACTGTTTGGCACTTTGTCAATGATAGCATCCTCCATAAAAATAATATGCTTTTAGTACATTATTTAAAACTTCATTATATACGGTTTGTAATATTAACTTTCTTATGTGTGTGTTTAAAGTTATTTTTGAAGTAAAATGTAAGGTCTTTCTGGTCAAAGTCTGTGACTCCTTTTCTTTTTGTGTGTTGCTAGACAAAGGCATCCTGGTAGTGGTGAAGATGAGTACTTTTAGGCAGCTCACAGAGCTGATCTCACTTTGAGCACCATGGGAGGTAAAGACCTCAGGGTAGTTGGCCTGTTGTGCAGCTAAAGTGTTTGGAAAGCCAGAACAAAGTGAAAGGAAGACCCTAGAGTGGGTCAGTTTTCTGCCAAAGATAGAGAATATAGCTATAGAATGCTCCCAGCCTACAGTGTAGAGCTGTTGTTGGGAAGCGGCTGCTCAGCCAGTGGCTGTATGCCCTAGCCTCTCATGCAGTTGGACTACATGACTAGTTCTTGCCAATGGAGTGTGAGTAGAAATGATGTCAGCCACTTCCATAACTGTCCCATAAAAACCTCCTACTATCCCCCTGCCTGCCAGCTGTATGTCAATACTCGAAGGCATATTAAAAGCCATGTTGTTAAAGGGTGTGTCAGCTTGGATCCCTGAATACCTATATAAAGCAGAGCCCTACTGTAGATTGGATATTAAGCGAGCAAGGAATATATTTCTGGGTTATGTTAGGTCATTGAAACAAATGACCGATTATTTGTTTCAGCAGTTAGCATAACCTTATTTGGAACAGATGACCTCTCTGTTGTGACTGGAGTGAACTGGATATTGTTGGACTGTTTGCTGGCACTCAGTAATGCCACAGAGAAAGAAGTCTAAAGACAATCTAATTTACCCCTGTGGTTTGTGACTTGCTTATTATATTAACTTTTAAGTTAAACTCAGCCATCTTTGAAATGATTATAGTCTTGATAATGACAGTATCGATATGGTAATCATAAGAATCCAGAATAAGTCCTTTGAAATTGGCTGTATCACGTAAAGCATGTACAATGTCTTTTTAAAGGTGAGATAAAGAGTTACTGTAAAACAAAATGCTGGAATAGGAACAGCTCCGGCCTCCAGCTCCCAGCATGAGTGACACAGAAGACGGGCGATTTCTGCATTTTCAACTGAGATACCGGGTTCATCTCACTGGGGCGTGTCGGACAGTTGGCGCTGGTCCGCATGTGCAGCCCGATCAGCCAGAGCTGAAGCAGGGCGAGGCATCGCCTCACCTGGGAAGCACAAGGGGGAAGGGAATTCCTTTTCCTAGTCAAAGGAAATTGAGACACACAACACCTGGAAAATCGGGTAACTCCCACTTTAATACTGTGCTTTACCAAGGGTCACACCTGGCTTTACCACACCTGGCCCAGAGTGTCCCATGCCCACGGAGCCTCCCTCATTGCTAGCACAGGAGTCTGAGATCTAACTGTAAGGTGGCAGCCAGGCTGGGGGAGGGGCATCTGCCATTGCTGAGGCTTAAGTAGGTAAACAAAGCCTCCGGGAAGCTCAAATTGGGTGGAACCCACCACAGCTCAAGGAGGCCGGCCTGCCTCTGTAGACTCCTCCTCTGGGGACAGGGCATAGCTAAACAAAAAGCAGCAGAAACCTCAGCAGAGGTAAATGACCCTGTCTGACAGCTTTGAAGACAGCAGTGGATCTCCCAGCACAGAGGTTGAGATCTGAGAATGGACAGACTGCCTGCTCAAGTGGGTCCCTGACCCCTGAGTAGCCTAACTGGGAAACATCCCCCACTAGGTGCAGACTGACACTTCACACCTGACATGGCGGGGTACACCCCTGAGACGAAGCTTCCAGAGCAACAATCAGACAGCAACACTTGCTGTTCAGCAACATTCTATCTTCTGCAGCCTCTGCTGCTGATACCCAGGCAAACAGGGTCTGGAGTAGACCTCAAGCAAATTCCAACAGACATGCAGCTGAGGGTCCTGACTATTAGAAGGAAAACTAACAAACAGAAAGGGCATCCACACCAAAACCCCATGAGTAAGTCACCATCATCAAAGACCACAGGCAGATAAAACCACAAAGATGGGGAAAAAGCAGTGCAGAAAAGCTGGAAATTCAAAAAATCAGAGCACATCTCCCCCTCCAAAGGAATGCAGCTCATTGCCAGCAACGGAACAAAGCTGGATGGAGAATGACTTTGACGAGTTGAGAGAAGAAGTCCTCAGTTGATCAAACTTCTCAGAGCTAAAGGAGGAACTACGTAACCAGCACAAAGAAACTAAAAACCTTAAAAAAAAAATGGATGAATGGAAAACTAGAATAATCAATGAAGAGAAGACCTTAAAAGAACTGATAGAGATGAAAACCATAACACGAGAACTACATGACAAACACACAAGCTTCAGTAACCAACTCGATCAACTGGAAGAAAGAGTATCAGCGATTGAAGATCAAATGAATGAAATGAAGCAAGAAGAGAAGTATAGAGAAAAAAGAGTAAAAAGAAATGAACAAAACCTCCAAGAAATATGGGATTATGTGAAAAGACCAAATCTATGTCTGATTGATGTGCCTGAAAGTGACAGGGAAAATGGAACCAAGTTAGAAAACACTCTGCAGGATATCATCAAGGAGAACTTCCCCAACTAGTAAGGCAGGCCAACATTCAAATTCAGGAAATACAGAGAATGCCACAAAGATACTCCTTGAGAAGAGCAACTCCAAGACACATAATTGTCAGATTCACCAAAGTTGAAATGAAGGAAAAAATGTTAAGGGCAGCCAGAGAGAAAGGTCAGGTTACACAAAAAGGGAAGCCCATCAGACTAACAGCATATCTCTCAGCAGAAACTCTCCAAGCCAGAAGAGAGTGGGGGCCAATATTCAACATTCTTAAAGAAAAGAATTTTCAACCCAGAATTTCATATCCAGCCAAATTAAGTTTCATAAGTGAAGGAGAAATAAAATCCTTTACAGACAAGCAAATGCTGAGAGATTTTGTCACCATGAGGCCTGCCCTACAAGAGATCCTGAAGGAAGCACTAAACATGGAAAGGAGCAACAGGTACTAGCCATTGCAAAAATGTGTCAAAATGTAAAGTCTATCAATGCTAGGAAGAAACTGCATCAACTAGCGAGCAAAATAACCAGCTAAGATCATAATGACAGGATCAAGTTCACACATAACAATATGAACCTTAAATGTAAATGGAGTAAAAGGTCCAATTAAAAGGCACAGACTGGCAAATTGGATAAAGAGTCAAGACCCATCAGTTTGCTGTATTCAGGAAACCCATCTCACATGCAGAGACACACATAGGCTCAAAATAAAGGGATGGAGGAAGATCTACCAAGCAAATGGAAAACAAAAAAAAGCAGGGGTTGCAATCCTAGTCTCTGATAAAACAGACTTTAAACTATCAAAGATCAAAAGAGACAAAGAAGGTCATTACATAATGGTAAAGGGATCAATTCATCAGGAAGAGCTAACTATCCTAAATATATATGCACCCAATACAGGAGCACCCAGATTCATAAAGCAAGTCCTTAGAGACTTACAAAGAGACTTAGACTCCCATACAATAATAATGGGAGACTTTAACACCCCACTGTCAACATTAGACAGATCAACGAGACAGAAAGTTAACAAGGATATCCAGGAATTGAACTCAACTCTGCACCAAGCGGACCTAATAGACATTTACAGAACTCTCCACCCCAAATCAACAGAATATACATTCTTCTCAGCACCACATCACACTTATTCCAAAATTGACCACATAATTGGAAGTAAAGCACTCCTCAGCAAATGTAAAAGAACAGAAATTATAACAAACTGTCTCTCAGAACACAGTGCAATCAAACTAGAGCTCAGGACTAAGAAACTCAATCAAAACCACTCAACTACACGGAAACTGAACAACCTGCTCCTGAATGACTACTGGGTACATAACGAAATGAAGGTAGAAATAAAGATGTTCTTTGAAACCAATGAGAACAAAGATACAACATACCAGAATCTCTGGGACACATTTAAAGCAGTGTGTAGAGGGAAATTTATAGCACTAAATGCCCACAAGAGAAAGCTGGAAAGATCTAAAATTGACACCCTAACATCACAATTAAAAGAATTAGAGAAGCAAGAGCAAACACATTCAAAAGCTAATAGAAGGCAAGAAATAACTAAGATCAGAGCAGAACTGAAGGAGATAGAGACACAAAAAAACCTCCAAAAAATCAGTGAATCCTGGAGCTGGTTTTTTGAAAAGATCAACAAAATTGATAGACCACTAGCAAGACTAATAAAGAAGAGAGAAGAATCAAATAGATGCAATAAAAAATGATAAAGGGGATATCACCACGGACCCCAGAGAAATACAAACTACCATCAGAGAATACTATAAACACCTCTACGCAAATCAACTAGAAAACCTAGAAGAAATGGATAATTTCCTGGACACTTACACTCTCCCAAGACTAAACCAGGAAGAAGTTGAATCCCTGAATAGACCAATAGCAGGCTCTGAAATTGAGGCAACAAGTTAATAGCCTACCAACCAAAGGAAGTCCAGGACCAGATAGATTCACAGCTGAATTCTACCAGAGGTACAAGGAGGAGTTGGTACCATTCCTTCTGAAACTATTCCAATCAATAGAAAAAGAGGGAATCCTCCCTAATTCGTTTTATGAGGCCAATATCATCCTGATACCAAAGCCTGACAGAGATACAACAAAAAAAGAGAATTTTAGACCAATATCCCTGACGAACATCTATGCAAAAGTCCTCAATAAAACACTGGCAAACCGAATCCAGCAGCACATCAAAAAGCTTATCCACCATGATCAAGTGGGCTTCATCCCTGGGATGCAAGGATGGTTCAACATATGCAAATCAAAAAACATAATCCAGCATATAAACAGAACCAAAGACAAAAACCACATGATTATCTCAATAGATGCAGAAAAGGCCTTTGACAAAATTCAACAGCCCTTCATGCTAAAAACGCTCAATAAATTCAGTATTGATGGAACGTATTTCAAAATAATAAGAACTATTTATGACAAACCCACAGCCAATATCATACTGAATGGGCAAAAACTGGAAGTATTCCCTTTGAAAACTGGCACGAGACAGGGATGCCCTCTCTCACCACTCGTATTCAACATAGTGTTGGAAGTTCTGGCTAGGGCAATCAGGCAAGAGAAAGAAATCAAGGTTATTCAGTTAGGAAAATAAGTCAAATTGTCCCTGTTTGCAGATGACATGATTGTATATTTAGAAAATCCCACTGACTCAGCCCAAAATCTCCTTAAGCTGATAAGCAACTTCAGCAAAGTCTCAGGATAAAAAATCAATGCATAAAAATCACAAGTATTCTTATACACCAGTAACAGACAGAGAGCCAAATCATGAATGAACTTCCATTCACAATAGTTTCAAAGAGAATAAAATATCTAGGAATCCAACTTACAAGGGATGTAAAGGACCTCTTCAAGGAGAACTACAAACCACTGCTCAGTGAAATAAAAGAGGACACAAACAAATGGAAGAACATACCATACTCATGGATAGGAAGACTCAATATCATGAAAATGGCCATACTGCCCAAGGTAATTTATACATTCAATGCCATCCCCATTAAGTTACCAATTACTTTCTTCACAGAAGTGGAAAAAACTTATTTAAAGTTCATATGGAACCAAAAAAGACCCCACATTGCCAAGACAATCCTAAGTCAAAAGAACAAGGCTGGAGGCATCATGCTACCTGACTTCAAACTATATTACAAGGCTACAGTAACCAAAACAGCATAGTACTGGTACCAAAACAGAGATATAGGCCAATGGAACAGAACAGAGCCCTCAGAAATAATACCACACATCTACAGTCATCTGATCTTTGACAAACCTGACAAAAACAAGAAATGGGGAAAGGATTCCCTATTTAATAAATGGTGCTGGGAAAATTGGCTAGCCGTAAGTAGAAAGCTGAAGCTGGATCCTTTCCTTACTCCTTGTATGAAAATTAATTCAAATGGATTAGAGACTTAAATGTTAGACCTAAAACTATAAAAACCCTAGAGGAAAACCTAGGTAATACCATTCAGGACATAGGCATGGGCAAGGACTTCATGTCTAAAATACCAAAAGCAACGGCAACAAAAGCCAAAATTGACAAATGGGATCTAATTAAACTAAAGAGCTTCTGCACAGCAAAAGAAACTACCATCAGAGTGAACAGGCAACCTACAGAATGGGAGAAAATTTTTGCAATCTACTCATCCAACAAAGGGCTAATATCCAGAACCTATAAAGAACTCAATCAAATTTACAAGAAAAAAACAAACAACCCCATCAAAAAGTGGGCAAAGGATATGAACAGACATTTCTCAAAAGAAGACATTCATACAGCCAACAGACACATGAAAAAATGTTCATCACCACTCGCCATCAGAGAAACGCAAATCAAAACCACAATGAGATACCATCACACACCAGTTAGAAAGCCAATCATTAAAAAATCAGGAAACAACAGGTGCTGGAGAGGATGTGCAGAAATAGGAACACTTTTACACTGTTGGTGGGATTGTAAACCAGTTCAACCATTATGGAAAACAGTGTGGCGATTCCTCAAGGATCTAGAACCAGAAATACCATTTGACCCAGCCATCCCATTACTGGGGATATACCCAAAGGATTATAAGTCATGCTGCTATAAAGACACATGGACACGTACATTTATTGTGGCACTATTGACACTAGCAAAGACTTGGAATCAACCCAAATGTCCATCAGTGACAGACTGGATTAAGAAAATGTGGCACATATACACCATGGAATACTATGCAGCCATAAAAAAGGATGAGTTCGTATCCTTTGTAGAGACATGGATGCAGCTGGAAACCATCATTCTCAGCAAACTATCACAAGAACAGAAAACCAAATACCGCATGTTCTCACTCACAGGTGGGAACTGAACAATGAGATCACTTGAACACAGTAAAGAGAACAGGACACACCAGGTCCTACTGTGGGGTGTGGGGCGGAGGGATAGCATTAGGAGATATACCTAATGTAAATGACAAGTTAATGGGTGCAGCACACCAACATGGTACATGTATACATATGTAAGAAACCTGCACGTTGTGCACATGTACCCTAGAACTTAAAGTATAATAAAAAAAAATTGCAAAAAAAAAAAAAAGAAATTGTGGTATATATGTATGATGGAATACTAGTCAGCCATAAAAAGTAATAAAATAATGGCATTCGCAGCAACCTGGATGGAATTGGAGACCATTATTCTAAGTGAAGTAACTCAGGAATGGAAAACCAAACATTGCGTGTTCTCTCTCATAAGTGGGAGCTAAGCTACGAGGATGCAAAGGCACAAGAATGATACATTGAACTTTGGGGACTTAAGAGAAAGGATGGGAGGGAAGTGAGCAATAAAAGATTACTCATTGGGTACAGTGTATACTGCTCAGGTGATGGGTGCACCAAAATCTCACAAATCACCACTAAAGAACTTATTCATGTAACAAAATGCCACCTCTGCCCTAAAAACCTACAAAAATAAAATAAAATAATATCACTATCAGAAAAAAAAAATGCCACTGTTTTCTCTTTCTGGAATTTCTTCTTTTTATTTCTGAAAATGCAATGCAGACTAGCCACCAACATGAAGCTACATTTGTATGGAGGCAGCCTGGATGCTGTCAAGATAAATTAGTTCTGCTTCTATGATTGCATGTCCTTTGAGTGTGTGTATTTCTGCCAACCTCAGAATTTTAGGCGTTTCCGATTTCATCCATGTGCTTTGACAGGCTACAGTGAAACTCACATTATAGAGAAATAAACCTTCTCTTTTCACATTCTAGGAATTTCAGCGATGATAAAAATTTTTAGCCAGATCAATTGCAATTTAAATCCAATTTTTTTCTTGGAGTAGAGTATATTACAGAGAATAAAAGAGGGCGCGGTGGCTCACACCTGTAATCCCAGCACTTTGGGAGGCTGAGGCGGGCAGATCACAAAGTCAGGAGATCGAGACCGTCTTGGCTAACACGGAAAAATACAAAAAATTAGCCGGGTGTGGTGGCACATGCCTGTAGTCCCAGCTACTTGGGAGGGTGAGGCAGGAGAATCGCTTGAACCTGGAGGCAGAGGTTGCAGTGAGCCAAGATTGCGCCACTGTACTCCAGCCTGGGCAACAAAGTGAGACTCCGTCTCAAAAAAAAAAAAAAAAAAAAGAAAAGAAAAGAACAGTTCTTTTAACTATTCTGTTTTTTTAAATAAAGTCCAATATATATAGAATTTTAAATCTCCGTCTTAAAAATAAGTTACTCTCTTGCCTTGAGGATAAAGTCCGCACTTCTAAACATGATTCATTTGTTCTTCTTGTCCAGGCTCTTGTTTACCTCAGTGTTCCACCCTCCTACCACTGTGCATCTTGCATTCTATGCAGCAGCCACTCTGAATTCCTTTCCATTTCTCCGGTGTGCTTTGCTTTGTCTCATCTCCTGCCTTTGCACACACAGGTCCCTCTGCCAAGGTGCAGTACCCACCTCCTCCCTCCCTCTCCATTCTCCTTAGCTTACTTCCACTCAGTCTTCAGGTCCCAGCTTAGATGTAATTTCTTTCCCAGAAAGAAATTATAAGGTGTTAAGTCTTGAAAGACTTAAATTAATGATCAGTTATTAAGTTAATGATTAAGTTAATGATCAATTTAAGTTAATGATCAGTGTTCTTTAGAATGTAGGCTTTGTAAGGTCAGGGTAGATCTTTTTGATGCTAACATTAATGCATATCATAGTATACAGAACATAGTACATGCTCAGAAAATATTAACTGAATGTTGCTGAATCTAGAACAATCCTCATATGATGTTGTGGTCTACGACATCACATAGAAAATGATGTTACTGACCTACTAACCAAAGGACACTTGTCTTGAATTATGTTATCCCCAGGATCACCTGAGGCCAAAAGAACTAAAGTAGTGAAAGAGTAGGGCATAGGACATAAGTTGTCCTTTGTATAGTAAATAATTGTATTCAGTGACCAAATTCATGACTTTAAACTCATTATATACTAACTGACTGAAATAGGGTAATAGAGACTGACTTTTAAAAAAAAAAGGTCAAAGGCCGGGCGCGGTGGCTCAAGCCTGTAATCCCAGCACTTTGGGAGGCCGAGACGGGCGGATCACGAGGTCAGGAGATCGAGACCATCCTGGCTAACACGGTGAAACCCCGTCTCTACTAAAAATACAAAAACTAGCCGGGCGAGGTGGCGGGCGCCTGTAGTCCCAGCTACTCGGGAGGCTGAGGCAGGAGAATGGCGTAAACCCGGGAGGCGGAGCTTGCAGTGAGCTGAGATCTGGCCACTGCACTCCAGTCCGGGCGACAGAGCGAGACTCCGCCTCAAAAAAAAAAAAAAAAAAAAAAAAAAGGTCAAAAATAACATACACACAATTTACAAAAGAAACCCTTCTCTGATTTGGATAATTTAGGCTTGCAAGATTTGTTTCTTCTAATCTAGACATTCAGGGGAAACCATCCGGCAGCAGCAGACCAGATGCTCCTCTCTGGGCAACCATCACTGCTTGCCAGCATATGCTCATTGATTTTGGAGTTCCTCTTTGAACTAACATTCGACTTGATCCAGAGTATTTCTGAGCTTGTATATTTTGCTGTCTCAAAATTTGCTCTTGATATTAATCTCTCCATCCTCCCTCTTCCATGTGGCCTTGTATTTCTAATCACGACCATCCACAATAATCTTCCTGCTTCAAGCTTCACACTTGTATAATGACAGGTGGTGTCAAACCAAGCTGTCCTCCACATTCCCAGGACAGAAACCTGTGGCTGCTGCCATTTCCACCACCATCATGGCAATGCTCTTGGCAGACTCAAAGCCTCGGAACCTGGCACTCAAATGCCAAGGCTTCTGGGAGTATGGCAGGCATTGAGGTACGGGGATAGGCTCGGTGGGGAGAGGGAATGTTTGCCTGTAACTATTTCTCTGACATACATAAATATAGCAGAACTAGGGAGACTTTAAAAAAATGGCAGCATGGCAATCAGAATTTTTCTTTGGCCACAGACTGTGATGTAGAAGAAGAAAAGCTCTCAGCTCTACACCACAGCATCATCGGTTTACCAGTGCATTCTCACTCACAGGGCTGGAGGGAGAAGGCTCATACAAGGGTGTTTGCTAGGGCCAGTTGACCAGAAAGTATTATTGAAAGTCTTAAATGGATAATGAGAGATATTTTTGTATATTACATGTACAAATGCTTAGCAATCCATGGCTGGGTTACCTTGTGTAACTGATAATACTGGAAGGCACCAACTCCACCTTGTTCTTCTGCAGTCCAGAGCACCAGCCGCAGAGTCCTCTTTGGACGCAGCCCTGGGAAAATAATAAAACAAAAAAAGTGATACTTTAGTTGATTTTGAATTTTATAAAAAAATGGCAGGGTCCCTCATCTGCCACGTGGAGGCAGGAGGAAATCAGAGGCACTCATCTCTCACTGGTGTGGTTACCTCCTTCAGGGTATGGCTGGCAAAACAAAGAGCAACTTCAGGGCTGATCTTCAGCCCAAGTTAATGGAGAAAGGGGTTGTGACAAATGCAGTTTGCAGGCCAGAAAGTGAGAGCCTCTCATCACATCCTTAACTGGATATCCTGCCCAGAAGAACCCAATGAATGGCCAAGATCAGTGAGATACTAGATCATATCTGGAAGATGCAGTTAGGACGACCCCAAGCAGATTGTGGGGTCTTTCAATGATCTTAATTGAAATTAAATCGTTTGGGTCTACTTAAGGATAAGCCGTGTAGGGGATGACTTTTTAGTCTAAACATACAAGCATAGCTAGATGCCCATGCTATCTTCAGTAATGTAATAACTGAAAAGCAGATTCAACAGTTATGCTTCCCCATGGCCAATTTCTTCTCCTACTTGGAAATAGAAGGTCATTCCCTTAAGGTCAATGAAAATTAATTGAATGAAGATGATATCTATTGAACCTTATTACTGCACAAACAGCTTGGTGGCAATTTTATTGACTTGTGATACACAAATTTGTATCCTGGACTTGTTCAAGTTTATGGCAGATGTGGTGGATCCAGAACTATTTTTGGCTGACAATGTCTGCTCAGTAAAAGTTACCTACAAGGAAGCTCTGTTTCTGAAGTTAAAAAAATGGTGAAAGAGTGTGCTAAAAGTGCTACTTTGTGACCAAGAATTAATACCTGTTCTGATTCAGACTGATAATGGCATTTCTGAGAAATAACAAAGGCAGAAAATGTGAAGCTGTGCTTAAATCTTATTAAGAGGATTCGTTTTCCCACCTCCTCATGGGGAGCCATAGGAAGGGTTAAAATGGACTTTGAGTGGCTCTGAGATGGACACACCCCATATCTCAAGTATAATCACATATGTGCTGCCACCCAGGTATATGGCCCTTGAAGGAGCCAGCTGGCTAGCTGCAGCCTGGATGACAAATGCTCCTGGGACACAGAGCTCTCTCCTGTCTCTTACAGGCTTCAAGAGGCACTCTCCTTTCCTAAGCCTAGTGCTAAGGAGCTGAAAAGGAGGAGCTATACTTTTTTATGAAATTGAATATAGTTGTGAAATCACTTTATACTTCAGCATGTTAACATAATTTAAAAAGCATAGGTTTAGGATGCAGGCTGACCATAGTTGCAGTTAAAACATGGACAAGCAATTTCTACATTCAGTTCCTCAGCAATCCTATTGGTGTTTCCATCGAAGTCCATATAGAATCCAACTTCTCATCTTGGCCACTACTGTGGTCTAAACCCCCACCCTCTGTTGTCTGGATTGCTGCAGTGGCCTCCTAACTGGGCTTGTTGCTGAAGTCCTCACCTCTCTTCAGGTGATGCTCCACACTGTAACCAGGAGAGTGTTTGCAAAACCTAAGCCAGATCATATCATTTCTTGGCTCAAAACCTCCAATAACCAGAAGTAAGCTTCTGGAAGACAGGGATCTATGCTTTTTATTCATTGTAATGTCGCCAATTCCTAGATTGTTTGACACATATTAGGTGCCCAATAAATGGTACTGAAGGAACAAATAAATGCAAAGCTTAGTATCTTGATTAGAATGAAATTTGAAGCCACTTCTCCAGTCTCATCTTCTAAAAGTCTTCTGCTAGCTCATTCCCAGGCAAGGTGTTGTATTTGAAAAAGGCAGACAGATCTGGTGAATCCTGCTATCATTTGGCACTAGCTGTGTAACTACTGGGAAATTTATCTACCTGAAATTATGCCTCTTAACTCTTCTCAAATGGAATGAGATGTGATAACACATGTAAGACAAACCTGGGGCTGGCATGTAATTGGCATTCAATAAGTAACAATAAAACCACATAACACACTTTCACCTCACAGAGTAGAAGGAATATCTAAATGCCCAGAGAGGAAATTCTTCCAAAGGCCTTTGAATACTTGGAGAACAAGAATTCCAGAGTGCCCACTGCTTGCTCTACCAAGTCAAACTACCTGCCCACATTCCTAGCATAAACTTACTAAACTGTTGTCTGAGGAGGAAATCTAATCAGGATTGCTAAAGATAACAATCTTTGGTTTCTTTCAAAGGAATGTGCTTAAAGTCAGTTTAAATGAAATGACTTGCTTGTAACAGGTAAAAATAAGAAAGGATAAAGTACTATTATTGTTTATATGCTGCAAATAAAAATTCTGAACATTTTTTAAATCCACAAGAAAAGGAAAAAATACACTTTCTTTTTACATATCTGTGCACCTACCAGTAAAATACTACCAAATTATTAAAATGACAAAATTCTCTAAATTAGAACAAACAGGCAGCACAGGCTGTAGAATATTCATTTTTAAAAAGCAAACGCTCTGAATATCCCCATAGATTTTGTGTGCCACATGAAAGTTATTATCCTATAGGGATAGTCTCCTTTACATTCCAAATCAGTCACATGGCCAGTGATGTATTAAGGTAATAAAGAGGTAATTGATTTGAAGTGAGGAATGCTAAGGCCTCAGCACAACAACAGCATAGTTGGTGCATAGCTCGCCCTGAAAAGACTAACAAGCCTGCTCAAGCCCTTGAGAAGCTTAGCACCCATGTGCAGGGAACCCTAGCACCTACTTGACAGAGTGAAGGCCTTAGGAAGAAGTTAGGAAGCCAGTGGATTAGCAAATATTGAGTCCAAAGTCTCTTTCTACTCTGACAGTCTGATTGTCCCTGAACCTGAGAGAAATGCGTGAGCCTTCATTCAACAACTAGACCTTAAACCTAGTGGGGAGTTCAGGTCCCCTCTCTACCCAAATCCATGATGGACAGTGTGGAGTACAGAAAGGCATTGGCTGTGGAGTCTGAATGAGCCGTGTTTCACTCCCGGCTCTGCCGCTTCTGGCTCTGTGAGATTAGATGAATTATAATACCTAATCTCTTCATCTATATAATAAGGAAAATGGTAATTGCCTGATGGGATTGTTATGAAAGTTAAATGAAACAAGGCAAATATATATCAAGCATAGTCCCTTGCACATAGTAGGTTTTCAAGAATTGTTTATTAGCTTTTCTCTCCATCACTCTAGACCTTTCTGGTCAGTGCCAACAGTCTCCTGGGAGAGCGTGTGGTAGAACTAGGTGAGACGCATGGTCCTCAGGCCACTTCTTTAGGAGCCCCAGAACACTTTTGTTTATACAGAATGCCTAAGCCCAGTCAAGGGAAAAAACAGATTTCATCTAACCTGTAGGAAAACACATAATTTCTTTCAGTACAAAAAGCTCCCTCATCCCAATATAGAGCATATCCAAATCTAAATAAATAGAAACAAGTTCTTCCCTTTTAAAATGAGGGCCAATCAGAATGTTTAGTTTTTGGATAAAGTCAAAAGGCTAAATATATCTGAAATCTGAAGACAACTGATATAAGGACATCTATATTTATCATTTTCAAATGATAGAATTTATTGTGTATCTTAAATCCAAACTAGTTTGAAAAACCGTAAGTCTTAAATATATACAAGAAAGCAACAACAAAAACAATAATAAAGCAATAACAATGGTAGCAACAAAACAAGTGATATGAGGTCAAATGTATGGAATTAATTCTGTGGCAGATTTGGGGTAAGTGGAAGCTCTGTTGTAAGCTGGCCCCTATTCTGTCATGGCTTGGTAGCATGCAGCTCCAGTCCAAGGCAAGCACATGAGAGAAAGTCCTAGAATTAGAAGAGGCAGGGAGGACCCTGCTGAGTCTTAGCTGGTTAGGAGTCAGGTCTCATTGAGGTTTTGTGAGGGGAGAGGCAATCAGTTCTCCTATAAATGTATAGAAGGTACCAGAGATGCCTTGACCTCCTGGAATCTACAGTACCACTTCCAGATAATACAACAGTTTATAGCCATCATGGTTTTCCTTTAAAACAACATCAACTACGAATCATGTGTCAGAACTTGGTTTTGGTTTATGAAATAGGATATACATGCATTTCATTTTCATTTCATTGAGGAGAATACTAATACCAGGGGGAAGAGAAATTATGAAAAAAATTTCTTTGGACTTTTTTTCATTATTCTTAAATTTAAAGAATTCTGAGAGAAAAATTATGATTAAGCTGATAATTTGAAAGGTCAGTTGACTGTCTTACACTTGCACAAAGAGAGGGGCAGAGCAAAGTAAACTTGGCTCTCAGCAGGAAAAGATTAATCCAGCCTTGTAGACAACTTTCCTAAATCATGAAATCTATAGAACACTGTTAACAATATGTGTTGACCCCAACACCCATTTACTATTCGGTTTCAACCCTCCAGAACTATAGATAAGTATTGTTCTCCCTTCTGTGATCTAACTTTGCAGAGCAAACACAACTTCCTTCTGCAGTAAATATACTCATTTTCTACTAGTTCACAAATACAACTGTTGTCCTACTCTCTTTCAGCAACAGCTCAGAAGAGAGTGCCTACACTTATATTCCTGCAATAAACTTAACTAATAAGAGTACAGTATCTGAGATACAAAAGTAAATAATGACATGGTAGCGTGTGAATTGAATGACAAGAGGTAGTAAAGCAGAGTGGTTAAATGCATGGGTTTGGGCGTTGAGACCGCTTTCTGCTTTGGGCAAATTACATAATCTGTCATATAATTTATGAGCACATTATCACTGATAAAATAGGGGCATGGTTAGACAAAGATAAATTATTTTAGTGAAGTAAACTGCAACTACTTCTCTTTAAAGGCAGGAACAGAAGATCACCTTGAAGAAGATCTTTGTTCTTGGAAGAATCCCTTGGTGTCTTTCTTAGTTATGTAAATATAAAGCAATTAGGCACTTTGGGGAAGCATTAGGGCAGGGCAACAAAATGTTTTTTAAACTCCATCTTGCAAACTGCTACCTTTTGAGCCACCCCAAGAAACAATCTGCACACTTGTCAGGGGGAGAATCAGTGTGGGAAAAGGAGCCCAGGGCCTTCTGGAGGGAAGCCCTAGTGTCCTCATCCCATTTCTGTGACTGGAGGCCAGGAATGAGAGACCTATTGGCTCAGGGTGACACTGACTAAAGTCCCAGAGCAGGGAAGTTCCTGGAAGCCATGGAAATAAAGTGATCCTAATGAAAGGAGGAATCTGGACTGTTGATCTGAGCTCAACAAAATGGCCTCAGGTTCTAGGGGAAGGACTAATTTCAGACTAGCATGAGGCCAACTCCAGAAGTGCCTCCAGACCAGCCAGCCTGGCACAGTGGTTACAATTTAGGGAACAATGGCTGAGGATGGAAATGTAAACAAAGGGAGTTGTAACCTTGTCACCCAAAATGGTTACCCTGTGACATGGATGTGCAAACAGTGCCATATAGCAGACACCAGGGACGGCAGAAGTCACAGACAGATACAACTACGGGCTTCTGCAGGAGGACTGACCCATTTGGCCCGAGTAAAGTCAGGATTCATGGACAATTCAGGGGCAGTGGGAGGGATCTCAAGAGGAGATAATAGACTTCCTGCTAATAAGCCCTGTGGAGACTTGGGTGATTAACTGTAAAGAAGATTAAAGAGATGTGATAATATTTATGACCTGTGTTTTTGGAACAGGTCTTAACAGCTATAATTTCCATAATTCAAAGGCAACAGTCCTACCTCATTATAATGATTAAGATACTATTAGTCAGGAAAATCACTATTAATCACTGGTGAAGCAGAAACATTATGACTCCAAGTACATAAAGGCCTTTTCTGGCCTAGCCCAGTTTTCCACTCTCATCCTCTGCTTCTGCTTATTTTAAAAATTTTTTTTTTTATTTCCATAGGTTATTGGGGAACAGGTGGTGTTTGGTTACATGAGTGATGATTTGTGAGATTTTGGTGTACCCATCACCCATCACCTGAGCAGTATACACTGCACCCAATTTGTGGTCTTTTATCCCTCAATCCCTTCCCACCTTTCCCCGAGTCCGCAAAGTCCATTGTGTCTTTCTTACGCCTTTGCATCATCATGGCTTGGCTCCCACATATGAGTGAGAACATACAATGTTTGTTTTTCCATTCCTGAATTACTGCACTTAGAATAATAGTCTCTAATCTCATCCAGGTCACTGCGAATGTCATTAATTCCTTTATATGGTTGAGTAGTATATATACACTATATGTATAGTATATATATACACACACACTACAGTTTCTATATATATAGTAGTATATATATGTGTGTATATATATGTGTGTGTGTATATATATATACATAGTGGTTGGTTCCATGCTTTTGGAATTGCAAATTGTGCTGCTATAAACATGTGTGCAAGTATCTTCTTCATTTAATGACTTCTTTTCCTCTGGGTAGATATACCCAGAGGTGGGATTGCTGGATCAAATGGTAGTTCTACTTTTAGTTCTTTAAGGAATCTCCCCCACTGTTTTCCATAGTGGTTGTACTAGTTTATATTCCCACCAGCAGTGTAGAAGTGTTCCCTATTCACTGCATCCAAGCCAACATCAATTATTTTTTGATTTTTTGATTATGGCCATTCTTGCAGGAATAAGGTAGTATCACATTGTGGTTTTGATCTGCATTTCCCTGATCATCAGCGATGTTGAACATTTTTTCCTATGTTTGTTGGCCATTTGTATATATTCTTTTGAGAATTGTCTATTTGTGTCCTTAGCCCACTTTTTGATGGGATTGTTATTTTCTTGCTGATTTGTTTGAGTTCACTGTAGATTCTGGATATTAGTCCTTTGTCAGATGTATAGATGGTGAAGATTTTCTCCCACTCTGGGTTGTCTGTTAACTCTGCTGACTGTTCCTTTTGCCATGCAAAAGCTCTTAAATTTAATTAGATCCCAGTATTTATCTTTGTTTTTATTGCATTTGCTTTTGGGTTGTTGATCATGAAATCTTTGCCTAAGCCAATGTCTAGAAGAGTTTTTCCAATGTTATCTTCTGGAATTTTTATAGTTTCAGGTCTTAGATTTAAATCCTTGATCCATCTTGAGTTGATTTTTGTATGAGGTGAGAGATGAGGATCCAGTTTCATTCTCCTACATGTGGCTTGCCAATTATCCCAGCACCATTTGTTGAATAGGGTGTCCTTTCCCAACTTTATGTTTTTGTTTGCTTTGTCAAAGATTGATTGGCTGTAAGTATTTGGGTTTATTTCTGGGTTCTCTATTCTGTTCCATTGGTCTATGTGCCTATTTTTATGCCAGTACCATGCTGTTTTGGTGACTACAGCCTTATAGTATAGTTTGAAATCAGGTAATGTGACACTTCCAGATTTGTTCTTCTTGCTTAGTCTTGCTTTAGCTATGTGGGCTTTTTTTGGTTCTGTATGAATTTTAGGACTTTTTTTTTTTAATTCTGTGAAGAATGATGGTGGTATTTTGATAGGAATTGCACTGAATTTTTAGATTGCTTTTGGCAGTATGGTCATTTTCACAATATTGATTCTACCTATCCATGAGCATGGGATGTGTTTCCATTTGTTTGTGTTGTCTATGATTTCTTTCAGCAGTGTTTTGTATCCTTGTAGAGGTCTTTGACATCCTTGGTTAGGTATATTCCTAAGTATTTATTATTATTATTATTATTATTATTATTATTTGTAGCTATTTTAAAAGGGATTTTGTTCTTGATTTGATTCTCAGCTTGGTTGCTGTTGGTGTATAGAAGATCTACTGATTTCTATACAGTAATTTTGTATCCAGAAACTTCTCTGAATTCTTTTATCAGTCTAGGAGCTTTCTGGAGGAGTCTTTAGGGTTTTCTAGGTAAACAATCATATCATCAGCAGACAGCAACAGTTTGACTTTCTCTTTACCAATTTGGATGCCCTTTATTTCTTTCTCTAGTCTGACTTCTCTGGCTAGGACTTCCAGTTCTGTGTTGAAGAGGAGTGGTGAGAGTGGGCATCCTTGCCTTGTCTCAGTTCTTAGAGGGAATGCTTTCGACTTTTCTCCATTCAGTATTATGTTGGCTGTGGGTTTGTCATAGATGGCTTTTATTACATTGAGGTATGTCCCATATACACCAATTTTGCTGAGAGTTTTAATCATAAAGGGAAGCTGGATTTTGTCAAATGCTTTTTCTGCATCTATTGAGATGATTATCTAATTTTTGTTTTTGATTCTGCTTATGTGGTGTATCACACTTATTGACTTGTGTATGTTAAACCATTCCTGCATCCCTGGTATGAAACCCACTTGATCATGGTGGATTATCTTCTTGATACGTTGTTGGATTTGTTTACCTAGTATTTTGTTAAGGATTTTAGCATCTATGTTCACCAGGGATATTGGTCTGTAGTTTTCTTTTTTGGCTATGTCCTTTCCTGGTTTTGGTATTAGGGTGATATTGGATTCATAGAATGATTTAGGGACTGTTCCCTCTTTATCTTGTGAAATAGTGTCAATAGAATTGGTACCAATTCTTCTTTGAATGTCTGGTAGAATTCTGGGTGAATCCATCTGGTCCTGGGTTTTTATTGTTGGTAATTTTTTAAATTATCATTTCAATCTTGCTGCTTGTTACTGGTCTGTTCAGAGTATCTAATTCTTTCTGATCTAAGCTAGGAAGGTTGTATCTTTTCTTGAATTTATCCATCTCCTCTAGGTTTTCTAGTTTATGCACATAAAGGTGTTCATAGTACCCTTGTATGACTTTTTGTATTTCTGTGGTGTCACTTGTAATATCTCCCCTTTCATTTCTAAATGAGCTTATGTCAATTTTCTCTCCTTTCCTTGTTTAAACTTGCTAATGGTTTATCAATTTTATTTATCTTTCCAAAAAACCAGCTTTTTGTTTCATTTATCTTTTGTATTTTGTTTCAATTTCACTTAATTCTGCTCTGATCTTAGTTATTTCCTTTCTTCTTCTGGGTTTGGGTTTGATTTGTTTTTGTTTCTCTAGTTCCTTGAGATGTGACCTTAGAATGTCAGTTTGTGCTCTTTCAGACTTTTTGATGTAGGCGTTTAATGCTATGAACTTTCTTCTTAGCACCTCCTTTGTTGTATACCAGAGGTTTTGATAGGTTATGTCACTATTGTCATTCAGTTCAAAGAATTTTTTAATTTTCATCTTGATTTCAATTTTGACCCAATGATCATTCAGGAACAGTTTATTTAATTTCCATGTATTTGCCTGGTTTTGAAGGCTCTTTTTGGAGTTGATTTCCAGTTTGATTCCACTGTGGTCTGAGAGAGTACTTAATATAATTTCAATTTTCTTGAATTTATCAAGACTTGTTTTGTGGCCTATCATATGGTCTATCCTGGAGGAAGTTCCATGTGCTGTTGAATAGAATGCATATTCTATGGTTGTTGGGTAGAATGTTCTGTAAATATCTGTTAAGTCCATTTGTTCCAGGGTATAGTTTAAATCCATTGTTTCTTTGTTGACTTTCTGTCTTAATGAACTGTCTAGTGCTGTCAGTAGAGTACTGAAGTCCCCCACTATTATTGTAGTGCTGTCTATCTTACTTCTCAGGTCGATTACTAATTGTTTTATAAATTTGGGAGCTCCAGTGTTAGGTGCATATATATTTAGAATTGTGATATTTTCCTGTTGGACAAGGCCTTTTATCATTATATAATGATCCTCTGTCTTTTTTAACTGCTATGGCTTTAAAGTTTGTTTTGTCTAACATAGGAATAGCTACTCCTGCTCACTTTGTTGTCTATTTGCATGGAATCTCCTTTTCTATCCCTTTACCTTAAGTTTATGTGAGCCCTTATGTGTTAGGTGTGTCTCTGAAGGCAGCAGATAGTTGGTTGGTGAATTCTTATCCATTTTGCAATTCTGTATCTTTTAAGTGGAGCATTTAGGCCATTTACATTCAACATTAGTATTGAGGTGTGAGGTACCATCCCATTAATCATGCTATTTGTTGCCTGTAAACCTTAGTTTTTTGTTTTTAAATTGTATTTTTGTTTTATAGGTCCTGAGTGATTTATGCTTTAAAGAGGTTCTGTTTTGATGTGTTTCCAGAATTAGTTTCAAGATTTAGAGCTCCTTTTAGTGGTTCTTGTAGTGGTGGCTTGGTAGTGGCAAATTCTCTCAGCATTTGTTTGTCTGAAAAAGGCTGTGTCTTTCCTTCATTTATGAAGCTTAATTTCTCTAGGTACAAAATTCTTGGCTGATAATTGTTTTGAGGAGGCTGAAGATAGGGCCCCAAACCCTTCTAGCTTGTAGGGTTTCTGCTCAGAAATCTGCTGTAAATATGATAGGTTTTCCTTTATAATTTACCTGGTGATCTGCCTCACAGCTGTTAAGATTCTTTCCTTCATCTTAACTTTAGATAACCTGAGGACAATGTGCCTAGGTGGTGATCTTTTTGTGATGAATTTCCCAGGTGTTCTTTGAGTTTCTTGTATTTGGATGACTAGTTCTCTACCAAGGTTGGGGAAATTTTCCTCGATTATTCCTCTAAATATATTTTCCAAACTTTTAGATTTCTCTTCTTCCTCAGCAATGCCAATTATTCTTAGGTTTTGTAGTTTAACATAATCCCAGACTTCTTGGAGGTTTTGTTTATATTTTCTTATTCTTTTTTCTTTGTCTTTGATTAATTGGAAAACTTTGTCTTCAAGCTCTGAAGTTCTTTCTTCTGCTTCTTCAATTCTATTGCTGGGACTTTCCAGAGCATTTGCATTTCTCTAAGTGTGTCCATTGTTTCCTGAAGTTTTGATTGTTTTTTATTTATGCTATCTGTTTCATTGAATATTTCTCCCTTCACTTCTTGTATCTTTTTTTTTTTTTTTTAATTTCCTTACATTGGGCTTTGTTTCTCTCTGGTGCCTCCCTGATTAGCTTAATAACTAACCTTCTGAATTCTTTCTCAGGTAGATCAGGGATTTCTTCTTGGTTTGGATCCATTGTTGGTGAACTAGTGTGATTTTGGGGGTGGGGGGTGTTAAAGAACCCTGTTTTGTCATATTACCAGAGTTGGTTTTCTGGTTCCTTCTCATTTGGGTCAGCTCTGTCAGAGGGAAGGTCTAAGGCTCAAGGCTGGTGTTCAGTTCCTTTTGTCCCATGGGGTGTTTCCTTGATGTAGTACTCTCCCCCTTTTCCTAGGGATGTGGCTTCCGAAGACCTGAGCTGTAGTGATTGTTATCTCTCTTCTGGATCTAGCCTCCCAGTGAAGTCTACCAGGCTCTGGGCTGCTACTGGGATCATCTGCAAAGAGTCCTGTGATGAACTGTCTGTGGGTCTCTCAGTCATGGATATCAGCTCCTGCTCCAGTGGAGGCGGCAAGTAGGTGAAATGGACTCTGGACTCTGTGAGGATTCCTTAGATTTGATTGATTAGTGCACTATTTTTGTGCTGGTTATCCTCCTGCTGGGAGGTGGCACATTCAAGAGAGCATCATCTGTGGTAATATGGGGAGGAACAGGTGGTGGGTGGGGCCCTAGAACTGCCAAGAGTGTATGCCCTTTGTCTTTGGCCACCAGGATATGTAGGGAAGGACCATCAGGTGGAGGCAGGGCTAGGCATGTCAGACTCTTCTTGGGCAGGCCTTGCTGTGGCTGCTGTGGAGGATGGGGTTGAAGTTTCTAGGTCAATGGAGTTATGTTCCTAGGAGGATTATGGCTCCCTCTGCTGTGTTAATGCAGGTTGTCAGGGAAGTAGGGGAAAGCCAGCAGTCACAGGCCTCATCCAGGTCCCAGGCAACCCAAAGGGCTGACTCACTCCCACCATGCCCCTCCCAACAGCACCAAGTCTGTTTCCAGGCAGTGGGTGAGCAGGGCTGAGAACTTGCCCCAGGCTACTCACCTCCCAGCTGCGAAAGTAAGTAGCGCTTTCCTTCTTCCCCTGCCTGTGGAGTCAGCACACAGGATTCATGCCCTCCCCCCAGTTTTGGCCAGAAGACTTTTTGATCAGCTCAAATTGTTACAAAGTTCAGCTGGAGGGTTTCTTTATTCCTGTGGCCTTTTCCCAGTGCCTCTGGCAGTCCTCCTCAAGGACCCCTGTGAGGCAAGGCAGAAATGGCTTGTTACCTGAGCCAGCGAGCCCACAGGAACTTTCCTGCTGCTTGCTCTAACCCCATATTTCGCTTGATCCTCTACATTGACTCAGCTGCGTGTAAGGTCAGAATCTTCTCCTGTACTCTAGAACTTCAGGTTCCCTCTCCAGTGGGGATATACGTTCAGGGGCAGAGGATCTCCCTTTCCCACTTCTACAGTTTGGGTACTCACAGTATTTGGGGTGTCTCCTGGGTCCTGCAGGAGTAATCTGCTTCCTTCAGAGGGTCTATGGGTTCTCTTGGCTTTCCTAATGTATTCCTGCAGTCATTCTTGAGTAAAAGTTCACAATGCAAGTCTCCACACACTGTTTTGTCTGTCCGAGTGGGAGCTGCAATCTAGTCTTGCTTCCTGTCTGCCATCATGATCTGCTTCTGCTTCTCATCCTAAGCTCTAGTTATACCATATTTCCTACCAGTTCCTGAACAGGCCACGTTTTCTTAGAGTTTTGACATTTTGTATATGCTCTTCTTCCGATCTAGAATACCTGTTCACCTTTTCCATCTAGGAAACTCCTATTCATTGAACAAGCCTATCTCTATAATACTTTCTCTGGGGAGGTTCCCCCAACTCAAAGGCAGAGTTGGTTGCCCCTTTCGCGATGTTCCTCTAGAACTTCATACATAACTCTATTTTCATTTTCAACCACCCTTAAATGTTGATCTTCCCACCCTTAAATGTTGATCTTCCCATTAGACCATTAATTTTCTGATACTCATTTCCCTTTTTCATAATCTGGCCCAGTACCTGACATTTAACAATTGCTGAATAAATGTTTGTTTATTTTATTGACTGAATGAATATGTTTGTATAAATATAAATAAAAGGGACCACGTCTTCATTTTATCTAAAGCATGCATTGCCTACTCAGGTCAGAAAGTTGGTAAAAGATGCTATTTTTGTGAGATCAAAGTACAAGTAACACAGGTTAAAACACCCCAGTAGCCAAGATAATTAAATGTGCTTCAGCTTTGACATTTGCTTTAGTTGCCATTACATTAACTACTTTTGTAGCACAGCTGGGTCTAGTCAAAATTTAATACATCAACAGCTCTTGTTGATCAAGTCATTAAATAAATATCTAATGGTCACCAAAATTTTCCATCAGCTAACTGAATTAAATGATAGGTATTTACATTTTTAAACTCTGGGAGCTCTCTTTAATTATTTTTAAAATTATTTTGATAATTTTTCTGAATATAAACACAATATATAGCAACATATCTTTTTTAAAATTTAAAATTGAGAGAAACAAAAATTAGAAACCAAAACAACTTCTAAGAATATTGTTATACTTCTTTACAATTGTTTGTAAACAAATGTATGTATACAAATATGTACGTATAAAAATTATAAATGTATGTAAAGAATAGTAATTTTCTACTGCCCTTTCCACTTAAAATCATGCCACATATGGTCCTTATTATAATCAATAATCTTAAAAAAATGGTTCTTCACTTGTTTTAGCTACTCCCTTATTATTGGGCATTTAAGGATTTTATTCTTGGGACAAGTTCTTAAAAATAGAAATACAGAACTGAGTCTAAACAGTATAAACATTCTTACGGCTCTTGACACATGCCACCAATTCCCTAAAGAAAGGTTACCAATTGATATTCCTACCAGCAATGCCTGAGAATATTTACTTTTGCTTGATGTAGAACTTTTAAATCTTATCAAGTGTCATGTTATATCTATTTTTCTATACTATATTCTGTTCATTTTCACACACATGCACAATCTATAGGCTATTTTACCTTGATTGAGATAAATGTTAAGTTTACATCTGATGCCTGACAAGAGTTAAAATATATGAATTTGTTTTTTTTAATTTAAATTGCCTGATAGTAGGGCTCTTTTATCAATATATTTCTAAGACAATGCTAGTATCATGTAGGAATCACAAGCCTGATCTAGTTGGCATTTTAAAACATGCTATTTCTTTTTCTCTATCATTATTTATAGTGTTTTTATGTGCAATGAGAAATTGTGAAGCCTGGATAATAATAGATTTGAACTCTGAATCACACTTTTGTTAAGAGTTCTACCTTACAAAAACATCAACGGGTGAGAAGTTAAACAACAGTACAATTTTAAAGAAAATGATGGTAAATCGAGTACAAGTACCAAAACCTCCTTTTACAAATTTATATTTACCAGAATGGTTTTTCAAATTTTGTTTTTTGTGAAGATCAAGCTGTGTGAGGAAAAACAACTGTTTGTACTTGAATCATGTATTATAAAAAAGTAATGCATCTCCAACAAGCAACTGAGATGAGAAAATTTCTGGGATCCCTTTTCAATACCAAACAGCAAATATGAAGCATAGGTTTTTCTTTTTTTAATATAATGCAGGAACCATCATTAAACGACTTCTGTTAACCCTTTTAAATGCTCCTTTTATGATTATGGTGGAGAAGATGTTATTTACGTTTTCAAAGATTTTCCTTTTGTATAAAATTAGTTATGAAGTTATATGTACTCAATTAAAGGATTAATCCTTTATTGTTTTTGACCAGTAATTAATGTAATTTTTAATTCTTGGCCCCATTTAAGTTTAGGTTTTCAGACCATAGTACATTTGGGGTAGTATTAATCCTTTTTTTTTTTTTTTTTTTTTTTTTGAGATGGAGTCTCCCTCTGCCACCCAGGTTGGAGTACAGTGGTGCAATCTCAGCTCACTGCAACCTCCAACTCCTGGGTTCAAGTGATTCTCATGCCTCTGCTTCCAGAGATTACAGGCATTTGTCACCATGCCCAGCTAGTTTTATATTTTTAGTAGAGATGGGGTTTTGCCATGTTGGGCAGGCTGGTCTTGAACTCCTGACCTCGAGTGATCTGCCTGCCTCAGCCTCCCAAAGTGCTGGGATTACAGGTGTGAGCCACCGCACCTGGCCACTAATCCATTTTTGAAATCAGTTTTGAACAAAAACTCACCTTCTTGAACACTGCTGTATTCTCAGCCCCCAAAGTGACTGCTGAATACTCTTGCTAAAGGAATATCTCACCATGCAAATAATAAGATCATCTGAACATCCCTGGAACTCTCCCCCTCCTTTACATTCCTACTGTGGCTATCATAATTTAAGCCCTTTGAATTGTTGCAGTTGCCAACTAACTGCTTCCACCAATCCTCTCTGTATAACTCTGCCAGATTCATCTTCTTATAATACTGCTTGAACATGTCACTGGCTGCATGAAAATCTTTAATCATCCCTTATCGTCTATAGCAGTCATCTGCCTCCAACCTCTTTTGAACGTGTATCTCTATCAATAAAACAATTTTGAGTGTGGATCACCACATACGCATATTTACATATAAATGACACATGTACAACATTGTCAATACAAGAAATTATTAGTAAAATTTATTTCTTTTTCTATATAAAGAATACATCTTTTTCTGTATGCAAATGTATTTTCCTACACACTCCCTAACTTTGGAGGCCACTGGTTTATGGGATAGACCATCCTCTTTAGTACAGCGTTCAAGGCCCTATATAGATAGATAGATTCTGATCTGCCTCCCAGATTTACTCCAACTACTCCTTTTCCAAAAGCCTCATTTCCATGTAAATTGGCCTCCTCACTTTCTTTCCATTTCTGTGCTTTTCCTTCTGGTTTGTCCTTTCTTTTTCTCTCAACTTATGCATATCTCAACTATCTTATAAGATCCAGCTCCAGTTCCTCCTGCTCCACTCTCTCCTTCCTCTAGATTTCAAAGCTGTTATTTTCTATTCTAACCATTTGGCAGTTAATTATGATTAATGTAGTTTTTACACACAGCCCCTGGTAAATCAAAGCACCCTATACATATCTGTTAATGTATGTATTACCACATGCAATAGAATTTTAAGCTGCAAAAATAATGATATGGATCAGATTTATAAAAAGAACTTTTGGACATAGGATATTTTTTAACATTAAATCATAAGAGACAGAGTCTTGCTCTGTTGCCCAGCCTGGAGTGCTGTGGCAGTCTCAGCTTGCTGCAACCTCTGCCCCCCTGGGTTCAAGCGATTCTCCTGCCTCAGCCTCCTGAGTAGCTGGGGTTACAGGTGCCTGCCACCACATTTGCCTAAGGGAGAGTAAAGCCTAGAAATAAGGCTGGTCTTGGGCAGGTGGGCTAGGTGGAAATAGGCTGGAATTCTTGAGTTCCTATTAGATCTGGGCCATTATAATTGGCGACTCTACAAATACTGAACCCTACCCACAGGGACATACATAGGACTGGCATTTCTTCAAGGAAAGTATTTGGCCTCTCAGGGGAAGGGCTATTTATCTCAAACATTTTCATTCTTCATTTGTGGGAAGCATGAGATACATTTGCATCCTTGAGATAAAAGAACATTTAGAGCAAACTGCGAGGTGTTTACATAAAATTCCAATGCTTCACATTTTATGCACCTTACATTGCTAAGGTAATGGATTAGCTGACCTTATGGAGCTTTTGTTTTTTGGGGTCATTTTGATGTATCTTCTAAGTAAAAACTGTTAAGGTAAGGGAGAAATTTTATATAGACTCTTAAAAGTATTTCTAGGAGCTTGTAAAAATTTACTTAAAACCTCAGGGGAATATCGTCTCAAAAAGACTCCCCAAGTTTATCTGCTGCCCTCCTAGGGTCAAGTGTACAGAGGTGTATTCAGGCTGTGAACACTCCACTTTTGAAATGAAACCAAATCCATGCAGAGTTATGTGCTGAGTGTGGGAAGGAATGCTATGCCTCCATTCTCAGCACTTTCCCAGGACCCCTGTCCTCAAACCTTAAAACCAATCTATTAGATTTTTTCCCCCTGTGTAGACACCATTTCAAGAACATGCCCCAACACTTAAATTTCAACATTTAACACATTGAAACACATTATCACTGTCCCTCTTGGATGCACAAGCACTCATTTAAGAATTCTATTTCATAAAAGAAGAAACTAAAATGTTGCAATAGAAGTAGTAAATACACAAATCAATAAATACTCATTTGGACTAACTGTGCAGAAATAAAAAAGATTAAATGCCACAGTGATTGCGACTCCAAATGTCAGACTCATCCATTCACCAACTATTCCTGGTCCAGGAACCAAGGAATTTGGTGCTGAAGAAATCATTATCTTTGAACTCATGAAACTTAAAATCCAGAGGACAAAAAGGGTAAGAAGTTCCCACATTGTTCTTATCATCATCACCATCACCAGGATCATTGTAGTAGGTGTTTTGCATTCATGTGAAGAACTGATTTTTTAAAAATTAAGTTATTATTGTTCTGGACAGAGAGTGAGGTTATGCCAGAGAGAGAGAGAGAGAGAGAGAGTGAGAGAGCGAGTCGAGCCCACTGGCTTCAAGAGAAGAAGTGAGGGCTAGGGAAGAAAGTTAATAAAGGAAAGGATGGAAGGAGAGTAATGGCATAGTGGGGAAAACATCTGCAGCAAAGCTGGCCAACATTCAGGGCAAGATTGGGGAGAAGGGACCAAGATTGACTGGGCACTCTATACTGTGCCAGTCACTGTGCTAAGATGTTTTTAGACAATAGCTCATATAATTTTCAAAATATTACCTCATTTAATTCTGCAAAGCAAGTAATATTGTCTTCCTATTTCACAAATAACAAAACTGAGAGGTAGAGAAATTAAGTCACTTGCCCAGTATTATACAGCTAACAAGTGTCAGAGCTAGGATTCAAACCTAGGACTACCTAATGCCCAATTAATGCTCTTAACTGCTTTATACTGTTGCCTTTCCATAAGATAAACTACATGGAAAGATCTGACCAGTACTGTGCAACCTCTATCTTCTTCTGTCTTTTTTCAGGTGAAAATCTCAACTTAGAGAATATAATCTAACAATGCTACTGTATCTATCCCTGTTACCCAGTGGTCCAAGTTAGCACCTGCAAATTCCACCTAAAACTATCCAACTTTAAAGAGATAAAGTGGCAAGAATGTGACCTATAGACATTAGATTGCATATATGTGTTTGGTCAGTGTAGGTGAGAGATGGGACCAATGCAAAGGGCATTTTCTTGACTGACAGAGATAAGCAATCAGTCCCTAAGACAGTCAGGAGTTGAACAACATTGGAATGTCCAGATTTATATCAACAGGAATGTCAAAATCTTAAACTGCTAGATCTAAAAGTTATCACTAACTTTGAACAGTAGGAGACAGAAAAGAAGAATAATTTATCTTCTGGATGAGCTGCTCAAGACTCATTTGCATTTTAGGGAACTGAGCTCCAGAAAAATAAAAAATCAACCTAAAACCTTATAAGCCTAGCAGCCACTTAGGCAAATTAACAAAATGCATTCTCTGCACAGAAAAATCATGGGGTTTTTCAAATATCAGAAAAATATTACTGTCAAGATGATTGTAAAAGATAAGCTCCAAATATTAAATATATTAATTTTGTTGTCAAAAATAAACCCTGCTGGAAGACAAACACTCAAAATGATGTTTTAGGGCCTTTAAGTTCTAGGAAGAAATGATTTTTTTAAACATTAAGGTCTTAATGTTCTCTGCAGAGAGAGGGAGACTATACCAGAGGGAGACTCAAAATTGAGTTTAGGAATAGATCTGGAGGGAGGGCAGAAAGGTGATCAAAGAGTGAATTGGTGGAGAGCGATTACATAACTGTGAAAGTATTTACAGTTCCAGTGATGCTGTGTTTAGAGACAGCTGGCCAGCTGGTGAGGCAGTGAGGCTGGGGGAGAGAAAGAATCAGGATTTACTGGGTACCTAACACTATGCCAGATGCTGTGCTAAGTTCTTTCCAGACATTATCTCATTTAATTTTCACAATAATTCTATAATACCTGACAGCATTATTATATCTGGATCCCCAAGTTACAGATAAGGAAACAAAAGTTAAAAGAATGGAAGTGATTTGCACAATGTCACAGAACTAGTCAGTGCTAGAGGCTGGATATGAATCCAGATTTTTTATTTTTTTACTCCAATGCCCATGCCTTTTCAACTAGACCACCCTGACTCAGACTTTCTTACATTGAGACTATTCTCTGACATATGAAAGCAAAAATAACCTAGGACAAATACTAATGGCATAGGTAGACCACAGAGGCTGGACTTCAATAACAATCTGGAAGTAACTGAATTGCTTTCTAATATAAGTTTCACTAAATCCTCCATGTAAGGTCATCAGTGTTAAGTCACAAGTCATCACCACAGCAGGGGACAGGGTCTATTCTGAAGTCTTCCCACTGGTATCTGCTAGGGCCCCACCTTCTAACCCCTCTTCAAGTTTTCCAGTGCAATCTTCTCAAGGAAAACAGGGAATGAGACAAAGGCAGCGTGGGAGGGAAAAAAAGAGACAGTACAAAGGTAGATACAAACCACAACACAGCAAATCCAACACTGTCAGCCTGTCACTTGTAGAAATCCCAGAAAATGTAAAAATCACACTGTGAACTGAGGCCATGAGGCCTCACCGTCTCCATTCTTCCGCTGTACCCTATGCACAGACCTTGGATACAATTGTCACCTTCTGATTTACCACTCCTTATTCCCTCACTAGACTGTCTGACTGAATACAAATTACTTGAGAATTAAGAAAATCCACTGAGCAAAGTGACTCAAGATGTGGATGATATAGCTATACTATATGTATAAGTATATAGTATAGCTCAAGACCTGTTTCCAGAGGGCAACCTGCATGTCTTTTTAAAGGATATAGAGAATATAAAACATATTTTTTTGCATAAATGGATAATTCCTCAAATAAAAACTGGTGACCATAAACAGCACTGTCTCAAACTCAAGAAAAGATGTAGAAATCTTATTTTATCGGTTCCTGCACCTCCTGCCAATGCTGCCCCATTTGGGGCAGCTGACAGCAAACCACACTCTTTAGGCCTCGCACCCACCTTCTACAATAAGGACAAATCAGATGTGACATGCAGGAGATGAGGTGGAAAGTGTCTGGGACCAAGAAGAAAGAATGCTGAAACTGGTCAAGCATAGAATTAAGGAATACAGAAAGGAAAGTGTCAGTCTGGCCTGGCTCTCTGAGGCACCAGCAGGCGCACTATATTTGCTAGAGGCCAGCACAGAGCTAGTTCAGATGGAGAACAACTGCTTAGCGCCTGACAGGCTGAAGACCAAGCAGCTGGCTGTGGAGACGCTGCTGATGCAGAGTGTCTGGCCGGATTCTGACATGCACGTAAAGAAGCAGCTTTGCCCCTGACATTGTGGTTAGGACAATGGGATCCAAAGCCAGGGGGTACAGACAGGGTGGCGCATGGCCAAAACCTCAGCCAACCAGGTCAGCAAGCGAAGCAACAGTTATGTGAGCAGCAGACACAAATACAAGCTAGACAGACTTCCATGGTGTCATGTTGACCTTGACATGGACAGGAGAACATTAACTAAAGGGCAAAGATGTTTTTCTTCGTATAAAGAAAGCTGGCATTTATGGAGTCCCTATCCTGTGCCAGGCAGTATGCTAAATACTTCATATGCATTAGTTCCTTTACTTTTCCTCAACTGAACCTCACAGTAACACTGGGCACTGGGTTCACCCTGGCTACAAGTCAAAGGTATATTTGTTCACATTTGTATAAATAGACATCCTAAAATGTCCAGGCATAAATTGACACATTATTACAGAGAATACTGAGCTGTCGATTCCAGCTTCCCAGCTCTCCTTGGCTTGACTCACCACCATGTTGCTTAAATCTATTTCTGTGTACCGGGGGATTAATAGCACAAAGCATCAAATTGTTCTGAGCAAATAATTCTGTCTTTAAATTCTTCAAGTGATAACTGATATTAAAGAGACTTTTTTTTAAAATAAAGAGGTCAGGTCATGTCCTCAATCCTTGACTTCACAAGAGACCCAAACAAGAGAGGATAGTTCAATAAACCACCATCCCAGCACACATATGTTCAAGGGCTCTGAACAGTAACAATGTTGATTTATTCATTTTTGAGCCTTGAACCTGGAGTTCTTTGAGTCAACTACTTAATCTAATCTTAGCAGATGATTTTCTGTCCAGTATTAAATAATTGTACCACAGTGAGTTTGTTTGTTTCCTAATAGACTATGGCATTAAATGCTAAGTAAATAAGATTTATCCCAGTGTTCCACAGTCTGCTTCCTTACTTCATCCCCCTGAAGTTCTCAAATAAGAAAAACATTTCGTCCTTTATCATGAGCAATAACAGTTTCTCCTCTCATCTAGATATGTATGCTATAGACCAGAATAAAGTTTTATTTCAAGAATTAGATCACCATATACATTAAAGCATAACTGTGTTCTGGCTGCCTGTGTTTTTTTGGGTGAAATCACAATCCACTTTGAAACTTTACACACATTTGTCATTTTAGAAATAGTTCTTTGCTTTGGCTTTTGAGTAAGTAAGGAATTTTTCTAAGGACAGTGTCAAATAGCCCTGTGATTACTCCCATTTTGGTGTGCTAATCATTATCTTCCATTACCAGCCTACAGACACTGTCAGTTTTGAAAACAGACACTTCATAGAAACTAAAATATGAGTCAGGAGGCAAGCAAGTTCTCAGTGGCATTTGCATGTTATTTTATTGTAGGCATTTCTGCAGGGTGGGCCTGCTTTGATAGCTCCTAGGGGCATCGTGGGAGGACGCTAGAACTCAAAGATAAAGATCTAACTGAAAAGCGCAGCTTCTGTTAAAACAGTTTGATGCCAAAAATTAAGCCACACAGAAAACTGTTGTGTAAAATTCCACATGAAATAGAGGAGTATGTCTCTCTTAATAGATGCTCCTCTCATTCCAGAATTCTGTTAAAGACGTTGGTATATTTGAGACCTGTTTAGAGTTCTGTAGAAGAAACTTCAAACAAACTTTTGGAGAAGGCAAGACTGGGAACAGTAGTGTGCTTTTTAATAACTGAGGCTGAATATGCTTTCCTCTGATTTTCTTTTATGTTTCTTCATAAAGCATTTTTCATGCTTTCCTGCTATTTTGCAGTGCCTATTTTTTCCTAATATACTTGGGTTGCCAAACTAAAAAAGAATCTCTGCCCTCATGTACTCCATTTAGTTGAAAGACGAGTTTCAACTCTTCCATGTAGGAGAATGAGCCAGCAACCTGCCACAGAAGTAACAAAAGGCCCCCTTCAGAGGCTGTCAATTTCTAGCCCCCGATATTCTGTGACCAGATAAGTCGGTTCCCGGTGCACCTGGGTCCTCCTGGGTTTGCCAGCAAGGGTTGTCAGCATAACGCCTCAGGGAACCAGCCACTGCTTTTACATTTTAATAAGTATTTTGTTTTCCTTACTTTTTCTTGTTTGTTCCCCGGGGTTCTAAGAAAGGGAAAGACAGTAATAACCAACTCATATAGGATAGAATCAGCTAAGTTTGGCTGATTTGCAATTTGGACTAAGAAATCAAAGCTGGAATTTTTCATATAGGTCAAATATTTAGAAGGCTACAAATGTGATTTGCATAGCTTTTATTTCCCTTGCACTTCTTTGTATACTGAATGATTCCCCCTGTCCTGTCTACTGACTATAAAAGTTGGAGTGGTATAACAGACCTGTATGACAGTGCCTGCTGGATTCAAGCCCCTGACACCCTTTTTTTGGGTCTGGTTTGTATAAATCTAAGAAATGGCAGGACATAGACATGGGAAGAGACTCTTCAAAAAAGCAACTCAACTTTCAGATTCTTTTGCCACATCTCAATCACACTTCTATTCCTCTTAGGCAGTGTTAACAGTCTTCTCAGTTTCAAAACTGTTTTCATTCTTGTACTGAAATTCTGAGAGCCTTCTACAAGAGCAAATAACCCCTCAAAAAAACCACAGGTCCAAGGACTTCAGTTCAGTCAGCAGACTCGCTGGCTGAAACTATACGGTCTCTGTTAGCGGCACTGTCCAGCTTGCTTAAATTGCTTCCCTCATCAGACATTTTTGGGGAAAATATTCAGGATTCTAAACTCCAGAGGAAACCTGGGATGTTGGTGGTTAATGTCAGTGAATTTTATGGAACATATAAAATAGGCAATGATATTTTTTATTTTAGGTTCCCATTATTCAGTGCAGCGATGTATGCATATATGAGAAAAAAATTCCTCTGGAGTGGGAAGATTAGCCCTGAATGACCACAAACTGATATTATCACAACTATATATACTCACACTCACATAGTCAGATTTCAGTGCATCAAACTGATAATGTTTTCAGTGAATAAATGAGGTTTATTTGTAATTAGTGTTACATATATGCTGTTAACATGTTAGAACCCATCAAAAACCTGCGTAGCACAGTTTAGGATCTAAGCTATGATAGAACTTTTCTTGCCACCTTTCACACTCTTAAATGTTACTGTAGAAGAAGTTCTTTTTGCTGGCTATTCAAAACAGATTTTATTTTATTTTTTAAATGTATTTTTATTTTTTATAGAGACAGAATTTCCCTATGTTGTCCTGGGTGGTCTTGAACTCCTGGATTCAAGCAATTATCTCACCTCAGTCTCCCAAAGTGCTGGGATTACAGGCCTGAGCCACTGCACCTGGCTTCAAAACAGATTTTAAATCAGTCCATATAAAATGATCATAGGCCAGGAGCAGTGGCTCACGCCTGTAATCCCAACATTTTGGGAGGCCGAGGTGGGTGGATCACGAAGTCAGGAGATTGAAACCATCCTGGCCAATATGGTGAAACCCTGTCTCTACTAAAAGTACAAAAATTAGCCATGTGTGGTGGTGCACACTTGTAGTCCCAGCTACTTGGGAGGCTGAGGCAGAAGAACCACTTGAACCTGGGAGGCGGAGGTTGCAGTGAGCCGAGATCGCACCACTGCACTCCAGCCTGGACAATAGGGTGAGACTCCATCTCAAAAAAAAAAAAAAAAAAAAAATCATAAATATTCAGTTGCTACAGAAAAAATTCACAAGCTTCCCAATCAAGTCACATTTATAGAGGCCCTTTCTTCAGTCCCATAAAAATTTATTTTAATTCATTTTGTCTTTATAATAAAACAAATGTTCTTTCCTTCTTAAAACCGAATAAATCACATTCATCATTAAAAATTTGGAAAACACAGAAAAGAAATAGTCAAAACCCGATTAACAAGAGATAATCTTTGTTAACATTTTGGTATTTTTGTTTAATCTTTATTTTTTCATCATATTTTTAAGTTTCTTATAGTTGATTCATTACACATGTATATTTTTCATCTCACATTAAAGCTTAGACATTTAGCACAATAGACTGTGCTATTTCACAGTCTCTCTATATTTCTATTTGTATTCTCTGTGAAATATTCCATTTAAGGATGAAGCGAACTTCAACTGCTTTTCAATTGTTGTACTTTTCATTTATTTCTGATATTTAACATTACAAATAACATTGTAATGATTAGCTTTGAACTAAAGCTTTTTCAGATATTTGAATTTTTTCAGGATAATTTATGAGAAGTAAAATAAGTCAAAAGGTAATTTTGTAGCTCTTGATGTATATACAGTATTGCCAAATTACTTTTTAAATCGTTGGTACCAAATTATTTTCCCACAGTGTATGAAAATGCATTTTTTGTTGCTCTCATACCAATATTCTGTTTTTTGTTTTGTTTTGTTCTGCTTAAATCACTAATTTAAAAGACTACAAGTGTCATTTCAGTGTTTTGAACTGAATTATATGTATTTGATTGCTACTGGGATTTAACATTTTAAACTTTTTTTTTTAACAAATTATGTATTTTGGACTTTCATTTATTTATTGCAGTCATGGGGATTCTTTATTATTGATTAGTATGAATATTTTATGTATTAAGGATATTATTGGTTATAATTTCATTGGAATTCTTTCATGTCCTTTAAGTTGAATTCTGTGAATTTTCTATCTAAGCTTTTCAACCCTCAGTCTTCCCGCTAACATTTCAAAGGATGGCCTTGGATTTCAACATAATGGAAATCAATTAGGAGAGTTAAAGAAAAAGACAACAGGATAGTTAAATCCAAAATGTAATTCCATCTCTAAGGTTATATGTTTAATATTACTGTTTCTCAACACATATCAAAATGTCTTACTAAGTCTGGTTAGTAAAGACAGATGATTATATCCTAGATGTCAGTGATAATGATAGTCAACAAAATAACTTATAATAGTACTTAGCAGAATTATGAGGTTCAAAGTAGATGCTGTAACCATCCTGCCTCACCTACCACAAGCAGTGACAATTATCCCCCCTTCCTTGGTGTAGCATAGTGAGGAATGGTGTCATTTTAAAGGCCCCTTCCAAGCAGAGGATACCAATATGCACCTATGCTTATCTTAGACCCTTATGGTACTCTTCAGTCATCAAATTCACTTGGCAAAGCATGCATATTATTCCAGATTGAGTCAGATAGCACCAGGCCACTGGAGAAATGTAGCATAGGTAACCTCACAGTGCAAATCTAGTGATGGGTCCCCAAAGTACATCACAGCTGATTATAGCTGAAGAATAAGTCAAGACTTTCAGGCTTCAAGAGAAATATGTAGGGACTTATAGCATGTGGGGTCCTAGGAAATAAAGTCTTTTGTTTTTTCCACTAAAAAAATATAGAATAGTCATTAGGAATTTGGGTTTATAAAACCAAAAACTACAAAAACTACAAAGTTTACAAAACTACAAAAACACACTGATGTACACAGACCAGTGACACTATAAAGCAACCACATAAACAAGTCTGCAAAATAATTGGCTAACATGATGACAGGATCAAATCCATAGATATCAATACTAAGCTTAAATGTAAATGGGTTAAATGCCCCAAATAGAAGACACAGAGTGACAAGCTGGATAAAGAACCAAGACCCATTGTTATGCTGTCTTTAAGAGACCAATGTCACATGTAATGACACACATAGGCTCAAAATAAAGGGATGGAGGAAAATCTACCAAATGGAAAACAGAGAAATGCAGGGGTTGCAATTCTAGCTTCTGACAAAAGAGACTTTAAACCAACAAAGATAAAAAAAAAAAAAAAAAAAAAAAAAAAAAAGACACAGAGGGGCATTATATAGTAGTAAAGGGTTAAGTACAACAAGAAAACATATTCTAAATATACATGCACCCAACACAGGAGTACCCAGATTCATAAGGCAAGTTCCTAGAGAACTTCAAGGAGACTTAGCCCCACAATAATAGGTGGAGACTTTAACACCCCACTGACAATATTAGACCGATCACTAAGACATAAAATTAACAAAGATATTCAGGACCTAAACTCAGCCCTGGATCAAATGGACCTGGATCCAATAGATATCTACAGAACTCTCCACCCAAAAATAACAGAATATACATTCCTTTTCATCGCCACATGGCACTTTCTTTAAAATAAATCACATAAAGTAAAACACTCCTCAGCAAATGTAAAAGAACGGAAATAATAACAAACAGTCTCTTGGACCACAACACAATCAAAATTGAAATAAAGACTATGAAATTCACTCAAAACCATACAATTACATGGAAATTGAATAACCTTCTCCTGAATGACCTTTGGGTAAACAATGAAATTAAGGCAGAAATCAAGATGTTCTTTGAAACTAATATGAACAAAGATGCAATGTACCAGAATCTCTGGGACACAGATAAGGCAGTGTTAAGAGGGAAATCTATAGCACTAAATGCCCATATCCAAAAGATAGAAAGATCTCAAGTTAACAACCTAACATCACCACTAAAAGAACTGGGGAACCAAGAGCAAGCAAATCCCAAAGGTAGCAGAAGACAAGAAATAACCAAAATCTGAGCTGAATTGAAGGAGATAAAGACACAAAAAGCCATTAAAAAAGATCAACAAGTGCAAGAGTTGATTCTTTGAAGAAATTAATAAAATAGATCATTAGCTAGACTAACAAAGGAGAAAAGAGAAAAGATTCAAATAAACATAATCAAAAATGATAAGGGGGATATTACCCTGACTCCACAGAAATATAAACAACCATCAGAGAATATTATGAACACTTCTATGCACATAAACTAAAATATCTAGAAGAAATGGATAAATTCCTGGATACATACACCCTCCCAAGACTGAACCAGGAAGAAACTGGATCCGTGAATAGACCAGTAATGAGTTCTGAAATTGAGGTAGTAATAAATAGCCTACCAACCAAAAAAAGCTCAAGGCCAGATGGATTCACAGCTGAATTCTACCAGATGTACAAAGAGCTGGTACCATTCTTACTGAAGCTATTCCAAAAAACTGAAGAGGGACTACTCCCTAACTCATTCTATAGGCCAGCGTTATCTGGATACCATAGCCTGGCAGAAATACAAAAAAAAGAAAAGAAAACTTCAGGCCAATATCCTTGATAAACATTAATGCAAAAATTCTCAACAAAAGACTATCAAACTGAATCCACTGGCACATCAAAAAGTTTATCCACCACAATCAAGTAGGCTTCAACCCCAAGATGCAAGTTTGGTTCAGCATGTGCAAATCAAGAAATGTGATTCATCACATAAACAGAACTAATGTCAAAAACCACGCGATAATCTCAATAGATGCAGAAAGGGTTTTCAATAAAATTCAACAACCATTCATGCTAAAAACTTTCAATAAACTAGATATTGAAAGAACATACCTCAAAATAATAAGAGCCATATATGGCAAACCTACAGCCAACATCATACTGAATAAGCAAAAGCTGGAAGCATTCCCCTTGAAAATCATCACTGGACAAGGATTCCTTCTCTCACCACTCCTATTCAACATAATATTGGAAGTTCAGACCAGGGCAATCAGGCAATAGAAAGAAATAAAGTGTATACAGATAGAAAGAGAAGAAGACAAATCATCTTTGTTTGCAGATAACATGATCCTATATCTAGAAAACCCCATTGTCTCAGCCCAAAATCTTCTTAAGCTGATAAGCAACTTCAGCAAAGTCTCAGGATACAAAATCAATGTGTAAAAATCACTAACCTTCCTATACACCACCAACAAGCAAGCAGAGAACCAAATCATAAATAAACTTCCATTCACAATTGCCACAAAAAGAATAAAATACCTAGGAATACAGCTAACTAGGGAAGTGAAAGATCTCTACAAGGAGAACTACAAACCACTGCTCAAAGAGATCAGAGATGATACAAACAAATGGAAAAACATTCCATGCTCATGGATAGAAATAATTAATATATTTAAAATGGTCATACTGCCCAAAGTAATTTTTAGATTCAATACTATGCCTATTAAACTACCATTGACATTCTTCACAGAACTAAAACAATTTATTTCAAAATTCACATGGAACCAAAAAAGAGCCCAAATAGCCAAGGCAATCCTAAGTGAAAAGAACAAAGCTGGAGGCATTGTGCTACCTGACTTCAAACTATGCTACAGGCTACAGTAACCAAAATAGCATGGTACTGGTACAAAAACAGACACATAGACCAATGGAACAGAATAGAGAGCCCAGAAATAAGGCCATGCAACTGCAATTATCTGATCTTCAACAAAGCTGACAAAAACAAGCAATGGGGAAAGGTTTCCCTATTTAATAATTGGTGCTGGAATAACTGGCTAGCCATATGCAGAAGACTGAAACTGGACCCCTTCCTTATACCATATATGAAAATTAACTCAAGATGGATAAAACTTCAATGTAAAACCCAAAACTATAAAAACCCTGGAAGACAACCTGGGCAATACCATGCTCGAAATAGGCATGGGCAAAGATTTCATGATGAAGATTCATGAAAAGCAACTGCCACAGAAGCAAAATTTGACAAGTGGGATCTAATTAAGCTTAAGAGCTTCTGCACAGCCAAAGAAACTATCAACAGAGTAAATAGACAACCTGCAGAATGGGAGAAAGTTTTTGCAAACTTGGATCTGACAAAGGTCTAATATCCAGCATCTGTAAGGAACTTACATTTACCAGAAAGAAAACAAACAATCCTATTAAAAAGTGGGCAAAGGACATGAACAGACACTTCTTAAAAGAAGACATACATGAGACCAACAATCAAACAAACAAACAAAAAGCTCAGCAGCACTGATCATTAGAGAAATGCAAATCAAAACCACAATGAGATACCATCTCACACCAGTCAGAATGGCTATCATTAAAAAGTCAAAAAATAACAGATGCTTGTTGGGTTGTGGAGAAAAAGGAACACTTATACACCATTGGTGGGTGTGTAAATTAGTTCACCCATTGTGGAAGACAGCGTGGCAATTCCTCAAAGGCCTAAAGACAGAAATACCATTCAACCAAGCAATGTCATTACTGGGTATATAGCCAAAAGAATATAAATCATTCTATTATAAAGACACATACACACATATGTTCACTGCAGCACTATTCACAATAGCAAAGACATGGAATCAACTTAAATGCCCATCAGTGATAGGCTCGATAAAGAAAATGTGGTACATATCCATCATGGAATACTATGCAGCCATAAAAAAGAACGAGATCATGTTCTTTGCAGGGACTTGGATGGAGCTGAAGGCCATTATCCTCAGCAAATTAGCACAGGAACAGAAAAACAAATGCCACATCTTTTCACTTGTAAGTGGGAGCTAAATGATGATAATACATGAACACATAGAGGGGAACAAAATGCACTAGGGATTTTCGGAGGATGAGGGTTGGGAAGAGGAAAAATAACTAATGGGTTCTAGGCTTAATAGCTGTGTGATGAAATAATCTGTATAACAAACCCCATGACAGAGGTTTACCTATGTAACAAACCTGCACTTGTACCACTGACCTTAAAATAAAAGTTAAAAAAACAAAAAGATAAGAAAAAGGAGTATTTAAAAATTTTGAGCTTAGAATTTGACTTTGCTAAAATCTAGGAGGCACCACTTAACATACTTGCTAAAGCCACATGATCTTGGGCAAGTGAATCAGTTTCTCTAACTAAGCCTCAGGTTCCTTATCTGTAAAATGGGAGTAATAGAGAAATACAAGCCTCATGGGGACATTGTGAGGGTTAAGTGAGAAAAATCTTGTAAAAATGTCTAGTAGATAGTAAACACCTGATAAATGTTAGCTTTTGCTACGCTAGTATCATGTACCTTCTTTAAAGCCAATTCTTTGTTTAATAAGCTATTCTTGTTTATTATGAGTCTTTTAACAAAGGCAGTTTTTTGGTTTGTCCAGAAAATAGCAAAGAACAGCAGTAAACAAAAGTGAGCTGGAGGCCAGTACATTGACTGCACGAGAAGTTACAGCAGGCAACTAACTAAATCAACACAGAAGAAAGTGTTATCACAACAGAATGCAGGAATAAACCTCTAGTAATCAAGGAAAGCTTCAATGATATTTCATATCTCCCCACTCAAAAAAGCAAACATTTTGCCCTTGATGTTCTTTAGCTTCATTATAATGTAAATATAGAAAGAGGTTTTAAAAATTTCATCTTGCTTGGCATGATTTGTCCTTTTTGGAATATGAATACTCACATCTTGCCTTAATTCTAGAAACTGTTCAGCAATTTTCTCTGTTTTCTCCCACTGGAACTATTTACTGATATAGAAAAGAACTTCTTACATTACAAATTCTTTTAAATTTTCAGTTCTCTTTTCTCTGTTTTGCACAGCTTGGTAATGTCTAATTTCTGTGATCCAATTTATAAAGTCTCCCTTTGATAGCATTCTCTTTATTTATTCCTTCTATTTAGATTTTTTCTAGAAAACCTAAATGACTATACATTTTTATTTCTAATCATTTAAATCGGTTGTCTTTTGCATCTGCATGTTCTAATTTGATTACCACTTAGTTGTCATTTCATAAATTCCTGTTTTGAGTTTTTAATGGATGCTATTCACTTTTTATTTTCTGAAGATTTTAAGCATATTTATTTTCAAGTCTTTTCTGTCATAATCATGCCACCGTATGATGATGAGAGTAGCATGGCATGGTATGACAGCTATAAACTCAGGTTGCTGTACAGTGTAGGGAAATGTGAGACTGAGGAGACAGGATAAGCAGAAGAATAAAGGTGATTAAAATTATCTTAATTATTAAAAGGTGAAAAAGCCACCGGGTGATTTTAATTTTTCTCAAGTTAGATTTCAAACTATTTAGGGAAAAATGCTGAATCTTTTAAAAGGTTAAGACATGCAACAAACGGCTCATTTTACAAATTCAGATGCTAACTATTACCAGGTAGTCTTCATTGTCCGTTGCTTAGCAAAAGAGCTTAAGACTTAACATTGTTCTCAATAACTGTGAGTTGAGTGGATAAATAAAGATTAGATGGCTGCATATGAAGTAATGATGAATCCCACACATGGGAAGCCTCAAGTCAAGTGAAATGACCATTAATGCCATATCTTTTCAATTCCAAAACTATGCTTTTTCACATTTAATGTTTCTAGAATTAGAATGGTCTTATGACCAATGTATACACTCATTGACAAACTTTTACAAGAAATTTTTCTCTTGAAAAATTTTTTTATGTCTAAAGTGCATCTCTCAACTAATGTTATTTGGAATTTAAAAACAGAATATTTAAATATCATAATTATAAAAGGCTTTAAATATGTATATGAAAACATAAAATGATAGCAATAATTTGTTAATTTCTAATTAAATGGAAACAAAAGAGAACAATTTATAGCTAAAAGGAATAGGCTATGTTACACAGTAAAGTCAGCAAAAATCTGAACTTGGCCAAAATCAGATGAAAATTAAATAGTAAGACTTGAATTCTTTGCAGAAAAATAAGCTTTTCCTAGCTCTCTAGGGTCTGTCTATATCAAAACTTTGACTCTTCTAGCTAAAGTGAGTTTTCTAATAAACCAGTGGAACCAATTTTATGAGCTTTAATCTACCAAGCTAAGAGGACTTTAATTGGTAGAAAAAAAACTAAAAGTGGACTTGTGAATGCTTTTGATCAAAATTGAGGTATCTCTGGGAGAAATTTTTCCCTTGAGGCTAAGAAAATATTTGAAGAGACTTTCCAAACAGAAGATCCCAGATGAAAGACCGTAGTACAGAATTATGATGCAGTTATAAATTCTGATTCTTTCATGCCCTAGCAATACTGGAGGGAGTGATGGGAGACCTGGGACTTTTCTAAAACAAGGCCATTGGCTCCTCCTGGTAGAACATTTCCAGATGCTTTGCCTACCTTAGTCCACTAATAGCAAACTAACTGCTTTGCTCTAGTCAATTAACCAACCAAGGCTCTGGGGGGAAATGGTAAAGTCTTTGAAAAGAATGATCATTCAGTAAACCTCCCCCAATGTTAGGACCTAATGATAATTCTTTGAGAGAAGCTGAAAACAGATATGAAAAAAATACACAAATTGCATATATAAGCACAAGCAACTGGTTGAAAAGAAGAACCAATTATAAAATAATTTGTAAAGGTACTGAATTAAAAATTAAGAACATTTTTCACAGATATACTATGTACAGATTCACGTTTTGACCCCTAAAATATATTTCCCTAAAGACTTGCAAGAGCAAACGAAATTCTAACTTAAATCTTATTGATAAAATAGATTTTGTACCCTATTTACAGGTCACAACCTGTGAAAATAAAAGCTGAACCTTGGTACATATTAAGTAGAGAATGATGAAATAATAAACACTTTGAAATGGGAAAGACTTTGACGGTCATGTAACCCAAACCTTTCCTGGTCTGCAAATCCTTTGTGCAACTCTAGGACCAAAGGATCTTGTAGGCTCTGCTTTTAAAAAGTCTCTAGCCACCAGATGACCCTTTCCTTTCCTTCACAGCCAAGCGCCCTGAAGATTAATAGTTCATGACCTATATGTCCTCTCTTCTCATTTTCACCTCTACCCTTGGTGATCTGAGACTTCCATCTTCCTTACTCCACTGAATCTATTCTTACTAAAACCACAAAAAGCCCCCAGTTGCTGAATCTGTGGAAGTAATTTCTGTTCTCATCTTCTTGATTTGTGCTTGGCACTTCACACCATTGTCCACCCGGTTCTTTCTGGCTTTCTCTCCTTCCTCGCCTTCCTTCACATCACTTGCCTGCTTCTCTTCTATTTTTCCAGCAATTCCTTCTTGTCTTTCTCATGTGCTTCTTTTCCTCTGCCCTTTAAATTCTGGTCTACTCTGAATACCTTCTCTGATTCATCTCCCAAATTTCCTTGGCTTCAACTACCATCTAGAAAATCACAAATCTTTTGACTTTTTAGTAATGGCCATTCTGACTGGTGTGAGATGGTGGAAAGAGGGAGAGGATCCAGAAACATAACTAATGGGTACTAGGCTTAATACCTGGGTGATGAAATAATCTGTATAACAAACCTCCATGACATAAGTTTACCTATGTAACAAACCTGTACTTGTACCCCTAAACTTAAAATAGAAGTTTTTTTTTTAAAAAGCCTCACAAGTCTAAATTGCAGCTCAGATCTTTATCTGAGCCCCAAATCTAACTATTCAGCTGCTATCAGACATTGCCATTTGGATTTCCCACCAGTCCCTCAAATTCAGCATAATCAAACCAAATGCATTATTTCCCCCATTTAAATTAGAATGCCAATTCCTCTGTTTACTCTTCTAGCAATCCATTCAAACTATATGCATTATTTTGCCCCCCATAAATCAGCTTCTTCTGCATTTATTATTTTACATAACCATCCATCAAGATATTCAAGTCAGAAACCTAGGATTTTCTTAACAGTTCTCTTATATTCAGCCATTATAAAACAACAACAACAACAACTTCATTTTAATGATAAATATTTGTTCAGCATTTACTATATTTTAGGCCCTCTTATAAACTTTATAAATTTTTATCTCATTTAATTTTCACAACAATCTTATAAGTATTATTGTAATTCCCATTTAACAGAGTCATAAATTGAGGCAGATATTAGTTGGTAAATTCCCAAGTTAAAATACCCAACAAGTGGTGGAGCTGGTGTTCAAACCTAGATGGTCTGACTTAAGAGCCTACGGGTCTTAACCAGTAAGCTAGTTATCAAGACCAGAATGATTTAATTCTTCAACCTCTTTCAAGTATGCCCCCTTTGCTCCATCCTCATAGCTATTGCCTTGCTTAGGTTCCCATCGTTCACTAGATTCAACTCAAAGTTTCATGAATGCCAAGATCACAAGTGCCTTTGTTGACCAATGTCCCACACAATGATTAGCACTTAGCATATCCTGAATAGTGTTTTTTGATGAAATAAAGTATTTTTATCATGTTAATAATAGGTCGACGGACATATAATCTAGTGTCCAAGCAGGGAACATGTTGAGATTGAAACGGGGTACTATCAAAAATTACTCTAGGTCAACGGGAAAAAATTGGGACTGTCCCAGACAAACTGGGACATGTCATCACCTTAATAATTGGGCTACTTCCATATGCCAGGTTCTTTTTTTGGCAATTTGATACCATTTTCTCCTTCTATGCTCTCCCTAGTATTATAGGGATTGGAAGCATGAGAACTACATTTCTTAGAATCTCTGCCAGCAGGGTTATGGTTTAAATTAAGACAATTAGACTCATTCATGTAAGGTTTCAAAGACAAAAGATAAATAGAACTATTATTACTATTTTGAGACGGGCAGTCACATGGACTTGAGTAGACCCCAGATGTGAGCTTTTGCTAGCAGCTTCCGAGTGTCTTCCTATTAACCACTCACTTTGGTGCTATAGACAGCTGAGATCATTGGTGACAGTTTCCTGTAGTTCCTATGCTTCATAATTTCCTGCATACTAGTAGTTGCAACCTGATCTTCCCTCTCTGAAGCCTTCCAACATTTTTCCAGGCCCTGGTATTTTTACAGTAATTAACCCTAGCTGTCTCAATAGACAAAACGCTGAAATCTCTGTGGCTTATCCCAGTAAAAGGTGACTTTTTGCTCACACAAAATCCAGTGCAGACTGGCAAGAGATCTCCTCTATCTGGTGACTCAGATGACCAGGATTCATCCATATTTTTATTTTCTATTTCAACATACAGCTCCAAGGTTTCTTCCAGGGAAAGTGAGGGTTGAAAGAGGCACACAAGCTCTTAACCACTTAGGCCCTGGGATATTAAAACTTCCCTCCCCTTCACAGTCCTTCGGCCAAGACTATTACAGGGTCCCAACTAACAGCAAGAGAGAACGAGAGAACAATATAGTGTTTGGTAAACATTAATTCTTTCTGTTACAGAATCTATTTCCTAAATTAAATTACTTCCTGCTTGAAATAACTAGTTTCTCTTCTCCTTGTTGATACAATATGAAATAATACATAATATAAAACCTGAATATATTAACTTGATGAAGAAGCACTAACCATTTTTTTACACCAATATACTGTTTCTACACCAATGTATTATAAATATTGCTTTTGCTATGTATGCATCTAAGCATAATATTGTGTATAAAATTTGACATACAGGCTTAGCGTTTAGCTCATCTACCTACTGATAGATATTATTTGAATTAGCAGATTCAATAGTAAAGACATTAGGATTCATATTCTTAACAAAGAAAATAAAACAAAACCTTCTGATATGAAGCCTATTCATACATATATCTAATCACTTTAAAATGATCCATATTTTAGTGAGTAATAATGCTTTTAAAATTTGCAGAAATATGGAACTACCACCCATTAGACTTATAAAGACCAGGATACATATTATTTTTGTATACAACATGCCTGATGATACATAAGCTTGTACTAAAAGTGAGCAAGAGTGAACGTGAAACAGGACATTGACTCTTGAATTTGGTAATCATTATATTTTATATAAAGCTATTAGCTTCTGTTCAGCTCTTATTCAAGAAGCAAATAATGCATACACAAACCCATTCATGTAACACAATATCTTAAAAACAGTTTCCAAGTGGCAGAGTTAGACTAATGCAAATTAAACATGATTATAGATATTAATGCACCATATATACTGTTTGCTAGACCTTCATCCTTTCTGTTTGAAGGTGTTTTTCAATGAACAAGCACTTCTTTCCATTTCAATGGCTATGGTGAAGATGGGTTAATTTCCAGGGATGATGTATTGTCAGTGCAGGTGGCAGAGCCAGCCTACCTCACAGGCAACATTCAATTCCTGTCTGAATTGAGACATTCATCACTGTGTTCTGCACATTTGTGTCTCTGTCAACAAATGAAAATCATGATACTCCCTCCAATTTGTGTTAACAGAAAATATGGGTACAACAAGCAACCTGAAAGATGGATATGAATTGAGAGGAAGCATTTCAGGTGCACCATTACAGGACTGAAGCCTAATTCCCCCACTTTTATCTCTGGTTAATTTATGGAAAAGAGAGTGAAAGGAAAGAAAGTGGGTGGAGACTTCTCCTTTATTGAATATTTATTAATAGTATTAATACTAATTAATACTATGGCCAGACTCTTTGCTTATTAACTTCACATACATTTCCTTACTGATTCATCACAACATCCCTTGAAGATGGCTTTATTATTGTCCCTATTATACAATAAGGAGAGACACCTCCTCTGTGTCACTGTCTCAAAAACTTGGAGCAAAGCTTCTTGCTTCTCTCAGATTCGGTTTTTCTCATGTTAAATGAGAATAATAATATCTTCCCTACATCTAGGCATTCTTCACACATATAATTATTTCTTTAACATTTCATTCTCTGTAGCTACATTGTCCCACGTAGCTAGATTGTCAACTACATGGGTTTCCAAAAGTAGACCTGTCTGATGCCAAAGACCCTGCTTTTTCCTCAGTCCTTCAGAGCGAACCTGTAAGAGGGGTTTTAAAATAAGAGCTGCCTTGGACAGTCTAGACCCTCCTCAGACAAAAGTGCATCCTCAGGCAGAAGCCACATTTAGTACAGTATCGTTGGAAGCTTATCTTTGTCACTAAAAATACTCATACATCAAAAACCAAAGAGGAAAATTATAAAAGAAAAGGGGCCAGTCTTGATAAGCAGAGAAGGTCACCTTGCTGTTGATGATTGCTGCCACATACCCATCAAGGGATATAGAATCGATCTGTGTAAGATCAAAGCCATCCACTTTGTTTGCCAAGTACCGAGACTAGGGAAGAATCTACAGAGAGATACCATGAACTCTGAAATTACTTATGATCATGGTGAGTGGTTGGTCTCTGCTGATCCATTATGGGTCTTTTGATTCAGTTCCTTCTCAATGATGGAGAGTGGAAAATGGAAATCCAAATCAAAACACAGCAAACTCTAGTGAGCCATTACAACAACATCAAACATAATAAGGACCATAATAATAGTTTGCACTTGCTCTAAACTTCTCCCTATTGCTCAGTCAACCAACCAGTTAATACAGCCCATGTCCTTCTAGGGTTCTGGAAATACGGTGGTAAACAAGATACACCTAGACCCTGCCCTTATGCAGCTGACAATGTAGCAGGGAAGGAAATGTTAAAGAAATGATTATAGCTAGATGTAAGGAAAGCATTATTATTATTATTATTATTATGAGACAGACTCTTGTTCTGTTGCTGTAGTGCAGTGGCGCATTCTCGGCTTACTGCAAGCTCTGCCTCCCGGATTCAAGTGACTCTTGTGTCTCTGCCTCCTGAGTAGCCAGGACTACAGGCACCTGCCACCATGCCCAGCTAATTTATGTATGTTTAGTAGGATGTGGTTTCGCCATGTTGGCCACACTAGTCTTGAACTCCTGGCCTCAAGTGATTGGCCCATCTCGGTCTCCCAAAGTAGGGGGGATTAGGGGTGTGAGCCACAGTGACCGGCAGGGAAGGCATTATTATTATTCGCATTTAACAAAGGAGAAGACTGAAGCTAGAATTGGTAAGAGACTTTATATTATTGCAGTTTTTGAGACAACAGGTGGCAGAGTCAGGCCTCAAACCTGGGTCTTTATGCTTCTAGTCTAGGACTCTTTCTACATTGCTACATTGCCTGGTTGCCTGTCTCTAAGAACCACTTTCTACCAGGGCACTCTGCCTCAAGTCAGCTGAGGGTTGAATATGGTGAATACAAACTAGGATGGGAAAAGACTGAATGCATTCTAACTGATTCCAGAGGTGACCTTGAGTCCTTTCCTTTCTTGGCTGTTGTTTCAGGAAGGGTTTAAAAAAGGAGCTAACAAGCATATCTATGGATTGCACTATGACTCACAGAAGCTCCTTTGCTTAGAATAACTGGCCCCTATTAGGAACTTATAGGATATGTGAGGCTTTCCTAGGGGCCACCTGCCACCCAGTCCATAGATATCTATGTTGAGCATTTACCAGAATGCCCATCCTGTGGTTTCCGTCCCTCCTAAAGGGCAAGTTTCAGAGGAAACTGTGAACCTCAAAACTATAACATTGGTAACTGCTTTGAGAGACTTCTGTCCCAACAATGATAGGAATTATCTCTTGTTTGTACTGTCTCTAGGGAGAAGGGATAAATGGAAATGGCTGCTGGTGCAGGTGCTAAAAACATTTGACCAGTGGAGGCTAATTTAGAAGAAGACCCAAATAGCTGCATTTGAGTTCTGTGTGCCTAGGCATCCCTCTCCCTTCTTTTCCCTGCCCAAAAGCTCAAAATTCCAGAACATAAGACTATTCAACATGCCCATCAACAAGCTGGGGGTCCACTTAGGCTTAGATTTAGAGCAGGAATTATTATTCACATTTAACAGATGAGAAGACTGAAACAGAGAAAAACACTTGGTCTGGCAGTAGGTGCTGGAAGGACTGCTGTGAAGAAGACAAAAACACAGGCTTGGGAGAGTATCATCTGGTTGAGAAGTTAAAATCAAACATGAAACAGGGAACAAAAAAGGACCTGAAGGGGTCTAGGGAGAGGAGACATCAATTTGGGCTGGAAGAGTAGCAGAGCCTTAGCTCTGGAAATGAGATCAGTCTGAGCATTAGGGGATGTGATGTGCTGAGCAGAGGAGCTGGAGGAGAAGGGCACTCTGTGCAGGGCATGAACATCAGCAAAGGTTCAGAGGTGGAAGGGAGGGTGGTTTGAGGAGGACACAGCAAGGAGGCCCATTTGGTGCAAGAGAAGATGTGCCTGGAGAGAAACAGGATTTTGCTGGCCTGGAATACTACAGAGAACCCTGGGCCACAAGTCAGAAAACCTGAATTCTGACAGTCTATGGGCCAGGTCCTTGCATAGACCACATTCTCTCTGGGTTTCAGTTTATTCACATGAGCAATCAAATTGTTCCACTAGGCAATCTTTGAGATTCCCCTTCCAGCTCTGGCAACTAAGTTTCTTTGATCCTCAAAGCTACTGAAGAAGAAAGGGTGCATCTCTATTTCTGGCTAAAGGTTCAGTGGGGGATAGAGAACCAATAACACAAAGAACAAATAGGAATACGTCCTTTTAATTTTATCACAGCTGAGAACCTTTGGAATTTCTTAAACCAGAAGGAAGTCTGGGTGTTTGATGTTAGATGCTGAGGCTTGCCATTATTTTGATCCCAGGACTCACTGTCCAGGTTGTTGAGGTTTGAAGAAATCCAGCTCACATGCCCCTTTCTCTCCTCTCCTCTCCTCTCCTCTCCTCTCCTCTCCTCTCCTCTCCTCTCCTTTCTGCTCCCCTCCTCTCCTCTTCCCTCCTGTCCCCTCTCCTTCCTTTCAATCTTTCTTCCATTATTCAGAACTGACCCGAAACATGCCCATTTCTTTTCCCTTTTCTGTACAAGCCTTTGATAGAAAGGCAAGCTCCACCAGTCGTATGACATCACATCCTGTAGAACTGGTCACGCATATTTCCGTCTGTAGAATAATTTCCTCTTAAAGATGCTTCCTCACAATTAAGGAACTTAATAGTCACTGTGGCAGCCTTCATTTAGTTCCTCAGTTCTAGAGACTGCAGAAGGCCTGCCTTCTATAGGAAGCTCTCAGAATGATAGGAATCACCTCTGCCTCCTGGCAGATGAGTGGAATCAATGTGCAGAAGGCATGGTGAGAGGTCACCCTTGCAGACATCACTCACTCCACAGACAATCTTGTCAGAGTCTCAACATAGCCACAGCAAATACGACATTTTAAGCTGGCTTTAATATACAACAAGTATTTGGCAAAAAATATTTTGGTCAATATGTATTTCCTTCGAAGAGAATAAATACATAAGAAAAGTCATCTTTGAAGACTAAATAAAAATAAGCACACATACACACTAAACAAGGGAAAGCTTCTAAGAGTCTGATTTTATTACTACTATGCAGCATGCTCACTTAACTAAAGGAGGAGGCATTTCTGTTTGAACTTCTTTATCTCCTTCCCTCTTAGCAAGTATCTGCTTTTTAAATTGCCAGCTGTTCTTAACAAGAAGCAGAATGACCAAAGTTTCTTTTTCCTGGTCGTGTCTTAGAAAATTTTAACTGCTAATGTTGTTACTTCCACCATTGAATCACAGGAGATAAATCTTTCTAAGTTTGTGAGGTCAATAAGCAATGTTTTGTCAGAGCTGGAAAACAGCATCTGCACTTGGATGTTTCTCGTGGTTTCCAAGCAATAAATCAAAGGGAGAGAGAAATAAAAAGACATTTACTGAAATTAAATCATCTGCTTACAAATAGTACCTTTTTCCCCAGTCTGGTATATACAAAAAGAAAACAAAATAAAAACCCTGAATATGTATGTAGTAGAAAGGGGAAGATGTTGATCAGTCTTACGTCATATATATTACATTTTTTAGAAATAAGATTTCTGTAAATCAGTAGGCATATGATTTATTAAAAAATTAGATGCAAGGAAGTTAATATAACTGAGGGAAGATAAAAGGTTATTTTTCTTCTATAACCCTCCTTCATTAAGTTAAGGGAAAAAAAACTCCCTCTGAATATAAAATTTCAGGACAGATAAACATAAGAATAAACTACCCCACAACTGAACTAGAGAACAGTGACCAGATCCAAAAACAACAAAAAGTGTCTGAATTCCTTGGATATAGATCAACTAATCTCACACATTTTTGAATCTAAAACAAACCCCACATAGTTGCTGACAGACAGTGTGGAAAGATATATCACTTCAAAGATGATCACAGCAATTCACAGTGACAGGATGACTCTCATCATGGGAATTCACTTTATGCCATCAAGTTACTTTTTATAGTACTTGGAGAACTATGAAAAATTTTCTACTGTGACCACAACTAATCTCTTGAAAAAATTATTAAATAAAATCTATCTTCCATAAGAGGAAATAACTGTCATTTTAAATACGTGTGTATCAAAAGGAACTGAAAGGAGCTCACATGAAGATTGCCTAGGTTAAAAGTTCTCTGAGTTATCAGTAATGTGATGTTTAAGATGGAGTCAAGGAAGGACAAAAGAAAAATGATTCCATATTTAAACCAAGGCTGTATGATTAACAAAGGTTGAAACTCAGAGACAGTGTAATTATGGTGACCAGACAAAACAGACAAATGTGGACTTTCCATCTGATTTTCTGATGTGCACCCCAATGGCCCTCCTCTAACCCATCTATGCTTTTCTGAGCAGCCTCTGCTTCTACTTGGCTGTTTCTTAACTTTCTCTCTCTCTTCTTTCCTTTCTCTCTAGTCACAGTTATACTTCCTTATCATTTCTGTGTTTCTGTGGGAGACCAAGGGCCTCTGTAGATTGGTTCTTTTACTCCCAAAGCGAAGCTTCCCTCTGGCCCTCTCACTTTCCTGTCCTAAAGTACTTGACTGTGGTCAGTTCTAAATCTGAAAGACACTATTGGTTTCACCTTGCACTGGGTGTGGGCATGCACAGATTAAAAATCATGCTTCAAGAGCTCAAATCTGACAATAGAAATATATATAACATATGGACATATGTTGAATGAGGAGAGGTGAAAGTATAGCATATTTAGGCATCTTCAAGTAGATGCAACATAAAATGCCTTTTAATACAAGCAGTAGACAGCAGCCCCATGGAGGGATTTGAAGGACGCACATGTGCCAATTTCCCACATGATTCCTACCTATGCCCATTCAGGAACCTACTCCCTGCTCCATACAGGACCACTAACCAATAATGATCAGCATCACTCCCCATTTTGGTCTCTGTATCCATATTCCCCAGATTTCAATGTAGTAACTCTAAGTATATTCATTAATATACTTATCCCTTACTTAATGCCCTTTCTTCCTTATGGAAAAAGAATAGTACATAGGGGTATATAAGATAAGTTAAAGGGCTAGACATGTGATTCAAAAGTCCAAATAATAGAACTGTATTGTTTATCATCCCAGCAAAGTCCATTCTAAAAATATGCTCTCTCGCTAACTACATAAAGCAGCAAGAGGGCTGCATCTCCTGATGCCTTCCTGATTCACCCTCCCACTGTCTCCCCAGGACCTCCAGTGACTAGTCGTCTGCCCAGTGTCCTTCAATGGCAGTCCAATTTCAGAGTAAGCCCAGCTGGGTGTGTCATGAGTGGCTTAGATTTAGAAATAGAGATTTGTTTCTTCTTCATGCTGAGCATTGGGGTTTGAGAGAGTGGGAAGAGGAGAGAATGCTTAATAATTGCCAAAAAGAAAAATCCATATAAAATTTTCTAAGGCAATATTCTACAAGAATAAATAAAAACCCATAGTGAAAATCTTTGAGAGCTAATTATATAAATTGCATTTACCAAAGCTGGGAAGAATCACTAATAAACCATAAAAGAACACATCTGCTTTGATGGTCCAATTGAATTTTCTAATCTGATATGAAAATTAGGGTCATTTGTCAAGGGTGGCAACAAGAGTTTTGTATGATACTCCTTGTGCTAGTCCAAGCAACATCCTCTAAAAGCTAATCAACACTCACTCCTGGACCACTTACAAACTGCATCTCCATCTTCTGTAGATGCTGCAACCTTGCATCAGGAAGGGAATGAACAGTGGCTGTAGATGCAGTTTCTGGATCAGCCAGCAGTAGCTAAATGCTGAATAAAAGGTGGTAGGAAGGAATGACTTCCCGCTTTCTAGAGCTTCGATCAGTAATATTATGCCAGTGTTTACAAACAAACCTACGATCATGAAAGGGACTCTATGAACCCGTTTCAAGTATTCTAAAAAACATAGAAAAATTATATCTTTATGGGTGAGGTGGTACCCCAAGTCAACCAAATTGGTAAATTTAATTTCATTTCTCTTAGTTGAAAGAATACCAATTTGATACAGTAACACTGGTCATATAAATTAAAGTATGGTTGTTATACATTTTTGTGATAAGCAAAATCTGGAGATACATCATTACTATTTAACAAATTTATATGTTGTTTTGTTTTTTACAACACCTTTGAAAACACACACAAAAGGTTAAAATACAAAGAAAACTTGATGGTAAACTGATTGAGGATCACTGAACATGTCATTCATGCTTTTTATAGTTCTCCTCACCCCCTTCCTCATTATTTCATGCCAATGGGTGCCACAGTCAGGTCACTGTCCTGATTTTCCTGTTCTTGTCTTCTCCAGATGTCAAGCATCAGGCTAAAACAACTAAATGGAAAGATTAAATAGAATTAAAAACACAACTGAAGAGAAATAAACTGAAAGGATGAATCCTGAGAAAATCACCCAGAAAGTTGTTAAGCAAGTTGAAGAGATGGAAAACCTGAGAGTGAGATTGAGAGACGTGAGAGAAAAAATAATCGATTTATCCTGCACGGATTACAGAAAGAGAGAATAGAATGCAGGAAGGCAATATTTGAGGCAATAATAGCTTATGACATTACTGAATAAAAAAAAACAAAAACATAAGAGCTCCCGGTTCTCAGATTGAAGAAGAAAAAAAAGTAAGAGCAAAGAAATATATATATTTTTTAAGTGTCCCCAAACAAATCGTGGTGAAAATGCAGATCATCACTGATACAGTTAGATGCCTCAAGAACAACTATAGGAGCCAAAAAAAATAAAATAATATCTTTCAAATTCTAGGAAAAAAATAACTGCTATCTACAATTTCACATTCAACTAACATCATTCAAAGATGGAACAAAGTAAAGGTGTTTTCAAACAAAACTGAGGGTTTATTACTCACAGAACTCTATTAAAGGAACTACTATGAGTCCTACTTCAGGAAGAAGGTAATTGAACCAGAGAAAGAAATAATAGTTCATAAACATATCAGTAAACATGTTGACAATCTAATAAGTACTAACTAAATCATAACAGCTAAAATTCACTGAGCAGTTATGTGCCAGGAACTGATGTAGCTCATCTAATTATCACAATAAACCTATAATTAGATGCTATTATAATCCTCAGTATATACTTGAGGAAACCAGGCATCACACATCTAAAAAACTCACAAGGTAATACAGCTAGTAAGTGGCAAAACCAAACAAAAAATGTCTTAGTCCATTTTGTGCTACCATAACATAATTCCTGAGACTGGGTAATTTATAAAGATCAGGAATTTATTTTCTCACAGTTCTGAAGGCTGACACGTTCAAGATCAAGGCACTGTAAGTTAAGGCCCAGTCTCTGCTTCCAAAATGGCACATTGAACAATTCATCTTCCAGACGGAGAAACTGTCCTCACATGGCGGAAGGCAGAAGGGAAAAATGGGGTGAACTCCCTCCTTCCAGCCCTTTTATAATGGCCTAAACAGCTCCCAGAGGCTTCGCCTCCCCACACTGCTTCATTGAGGATTACATTTCCAACATAGAAACTTGGGGGACACATTGAGACCACAGCGGATAATAATGACCATGTTATAACAAACCTGGGGACAGTTTATAAACAAGGCATAACTAAAACACTAATCAACAATAGTATATATCATGGAAGGGGATATATTGAAGCAATCTATGGTTACTATATTATTCAATTAAGACAAATATTCATGTGATATTTAATAGTAACCACTACGAAAAAGAAAGGGAATGTATAAGTTTCTTTTCTTATTTTTTTTTTTTGTATTTTTTTTTTTTTTTAGTAGAGACAGAGTTTCACCATGTTAGCCAGGAAGTTTCTAAATAGTGGAGAGAAAATGAGGAGGGAGGGTAAGAAAAACCACTGAATCCAATAGAAACCAAACAAGGAGGAAAAAAAAGGAACAAAATAGCAACTTTAATAGAAAATGTTAGAAAATCACAAAATGTAAGTAATCACAATGAAGATAAACATGACAAACTTCCCTGTTAACTGCTATTGACAGATTGGATATTTAAAATTATACCAGAATCAACTAAAACACAACAACCGAGGTAAGTCAGAAAAGGAATAGTAAAAAAAAAAAAAAAAAAAAAAAAAAAAAAAAAAAAAAAAAAAAAAAAAAAAAAAAATAATAATAATAATAATAATAATTAACCAAAAATAAGTCTATGATATTAATATTCGATAAAATAGACTTACAGAGAAAATTCATTATTAAGGATAAAGAAGGTCTTTTGGCTAAACTGTATAAAGCAATAAAACCCCAAACTACATAGAGCTAAGCTGATAGAAATTCAAGGAGACATTTTTAAAATCACAATCCTAGTGGGGCCTTTTAATATACTTCTTTCAAAAACTGACAGATGAAGCAGATTAAAATGCTGGTAATGACACAGTACTTTTGAATAGTTAATAAGTTTGCTCTAATGAACTATGTAGAACTCTATTCCCAGCAAAGGGAGGCTATATCGTCTTTTCAAGTCAACATGATCATTTAAAAAATATTGACCAGGTAATGAGCCAAAGTTAACACTCAACAAATAACAAAAAGTTGATATTCTATGGACCGCACTACAATTCATATGCAACAAAATTGGAGCTCAGTAACTCAATAATAACTCTCTATTTTGGAAACTTTAAGGCACTATTTCAAACTTGCAAAATCCGGCTAAACTAGTACTTAGAGGGTGATGCATGGCCTTAAGTGTAGACATTAGAAAATAAGAGAGACTGAAAATTAATAGACTAAACATTTACCTCAAAAAGACAGGAGAAATAAACAAAAGGATAAACTTGAATATGGAAGAAAATAATACCACTTATGTAAATTCAAAATCACAAAAATGATATGATATCATTTTTTATATATATACTCTAGAGTAAGTTTAAAACAATCTCAGAACACTGGTTACATCTGCAGAGGGAGAAGGAAATGGATTGTGGAGAGGTAGAAAACAGGTTTCAACTGTATTGGTCACTTTTAATTTCTTTTAAACTTTTAATTTCAGATTCTTTTAAAAGGATCTGAAACAAATATCCAAATTCATTAACATTTATGAAATCTAGGTGGAGGATATTCTATGTTATTTTTCAATATTTGAAATATTTCTTAGTTTAAAAAAAAAGGCAAAGAAAAAATAAACAACCTTATGACAATTATGAGATTTTCTAGTTTTGCAAGTTGTGAGTGCATCAATCTTAGTCCCTTCATCTGTCAAAGGAGTAATAGTGGTTCCTACCTCCTGGACTCAATGAGAATCACATATCCAGCATTTAGCTCAGAACCAGGTACAGCCTGTTCAAGCATGCTAACTGCCATTATTAGTTCATCCTAAAATTGGAAACAATCTACTCCCATCTTCACATCAATTTAAGAAGACTGGAATGAGGCCAGGTACAGTAGCTCACACCTGTAATCCCAGCACTTTGGGAGGTCATGGCAGGAGGGTTGCTTGAGTCCAGGAGTTTGAAGCCAGCCTGGGCAATACAGTGAGACCCTGTCTCTATAAAAAAGAATTTTAAAAATTACCCAGGTATGGTGGTGCGTGCCTGTAGTACCAGCTACTCAGGAGGCTGAAGTGGGAGGATCACCTGAGCCAAGGAATTTGAGGCAGCAGTGAGCTGACTGTGCCCTTGCACTATAGCCTGGGAGACAAGACTGTATATCAAAGAAAAACAGAAAAGACGTGGATGAGAAATCTTATTTGACTCTACTTCATTTAAGTCCTAAAGCAAGAGTATTCACTGCCAATTCTTTTATTTTAAAAAATCAGGAAATGTTATATATTTGTGATTAGTAAAATGATGCTTCTGTTATAATATGCTGTAGGACATTATTGAAGTTCTTCCTTATTACAACCACTATGAACATTGCCTTGTCACTCTATATCCCACATCAGTGCTCCACGAAAGTGCTCTGTTTCAATCATGCCATGAGATGATCACCATTAGTAGCAGCACTGCCACTACAGTTTTCTTTAACATTATGTGCCATGTATTTTCCATCTCTGCAACTCTAATAGGGATGTGTTTTGCCTAGATTATGTTTGATCCATATAACAGTCCTGCAAGCATGTTACCATCTAGTTTACTGATAAGGAACTGAGTCCCAGATAGGTCCAATGACCTGCCAGTGGTAATAATACATGCCTTACAGGGTGGCTTTGAGGATTTAAAAAGATCATAGTAAGTAACTGTCACATTGGAGATAAACATTGGTTCTCTCCTCCATTCTCCCAGGTGTTCAATTAATGTTTACAGATTATAAAAATGAAAATATAGGACATGGGGCTTTCTTAGGTAGATGTTTTGCATCTTCACCAAAAATCTCTGCTTTATAAGTTTAGCCATTGTTTTTTGCAACAACATATTGTAAGGTTTCAGAAAGGTAATTAGTTCAAAGATTCCTCTACCAAACTCTTCATTTATGACCAAAAATGACATTGAAATGACTCACATAAAATTATTTTACTATAAAAGATAAATTTACACTTCCCTCTTTCAGAAAAGGAGTAATTCCAGTATGAAGCACTTCATAAAATATTTCTTTATTCTAACATACTGCCTGAGACAAGTGAATATGGGATGACTAAATGGATCTAGGGTCTATGGTGATTGGTGATGAGAACAGAAATATAGCCTTTGAAAACTTCCTGACTTATATTTTCCCACATACATCAATCAGAGCAACAACTCAATAATTTCAATTATATTTTAAATATATTCCTTTTAAAAGATGCAATTATTTCAGAGAAAAGACAATAATACAAGCATCAGTGGTCACCACTCTTGGTTTTTTATGGATGAGGATCTTCTGAAAATGCTTGAAAATTGTGGGGTTTTGACTATATTAAAAAACAGAAAGATTTCTTGAGAATTCAGGCACCAGGGTAAATTGTAAATAGCAAGCACTAGATTTGATTCTGTGTTTTCTCTGCCTTGATTTTTTTCTGTATCTCCAGCAACTTATTTTGTAGTAAATTATATTGACCTTAACAGTTATTTACTGTTTCTACTATTCTTCTCCTCAGGAATATTATAAATTTTTCTCTATACACTTTTTTTTTTTTTTCCAGAACTGGTTACTATTCTTTTTTTTTTTTTTTTTTAATTATACTTTAAGTTCTAGGGTACATGTGCATAACGTGCAGGTTTGTTACATATGTATACTTGTGCCATGTCGGTGTGCTGCACCCATCTCCATACACTGTTACTTAGGTTAAGGACATCACAGAGAGAGCAAAAGGGATGGGAAAAATGATCTGTGCATCCCCACGTCCTCAGAGTGTTAAGTCTGCATAGTATTTATGACACACCTATTAAGTGCTCTTCACTACAACAGTGAGGAGAGAATCAGCCTTATACACTAGCCTCATGTATACTCATGGATGGTGGCTACACTGGTGTGAAGGTTTGTGAGTTTAGCTTACCCAGGCCAAACTCACATTTGGGCTTTATTATGAGGGCCTCCTCACTGTGGGGATTCCCCTGACCAAGCTGAACTTTGCAATGGGATACAGACATGAAGACTCGAGAGCTGAGAGTTGATACTGGGATTATAACCTCTCCTGGAACGTCCAGCCTGCTGTTTTGGCAATGAGAGTCTGATAATAATGGTTACTAATTATTGATGGCTTAGCAGGGGCCAGCTACTATCTATATTATTTCAAATTATCCTATCAAGCACTCAAGGTAAATTGTTCCCATTGTAAAGAAGAGAAAACTGAGACTTAAAATGTTAAATAATTCAGGCTGGGCACAGTGGCTCATGCCTGTAATCCCAGCACTTTGGGAGGCCGAGGTGGGCGGATCACTTGAGACCAGGAGTTTGAGACCAGCCCAGCCAACATGGTGAAACCCCATCTCTACCAAAAATACAAAAGTTAGTTGGGCATGGTGGTATGTGCCTGAAATCCCAGCTATTCTGGAGGCTGAGGTACAAGAATCACTTGAGCCCAGGAGGCGGAGGTGGCAGTGAGCCAAGATTGTGCCACTGCACTCCAGCCTGAGCAACAGAGCGAGACTCTGTTTCAAAATACATATATAAAATAATGATAAAATGTTAAATAATTTGTCCAGGAAAATACAACTACTAGATAGCACAGAAGGATTGGAATCCAAGATATTCTAACATACAGCATATACTTATTCTACTATCCACGCTGCCTCTCACTTACCTAGAGATTTTGAATTATTTAAGGATTAAGAAAGGAGGACTTAAAGGTTGAAAAATCAGTGAGATCTGGGTCACATGTACTCTGAAAATGCTACTGTCACGCAAGAACATGAGCCAAGCATCAGCTCATCAATAATGATTATCTAATATGAGGAGGGCACTAGCAGGATTACAAATAAGTACTCTTATAATAGTCAACTTCCTTCAATACTTTCTTTATCCTGTCACATACCCAGTAGAAACATTCTTTTCCTAGTGCTTATTTTTGAGAATGTTTGCAGGAGTCGAGGAGCCTAAGAATAGACTGAACTAAACCCTTATGTTCCATGGCAATTAAAAAAACCCAGTTAACCATAAAGGTCTGATCAGATGTTCATAGCATATTTTCTCATTTTTTGCAGACTTCTGTTTTTAGGCAAGTTTACTGGAACAAAATTCATTCAGAGCTGGGTAAACCACAGCTTTTGCAAAATGCAGCATTAGCATGATGCAGAGAAGTGTGTAGGCAAAGAACACAGCATCCCTGGAAACCCCATCACTTCCTCTTTGGTATATTTAACATAGGGAGGTAGAAGCTGGCTCATCCACGACAGCAAATAAAATTTGCTAAGCAACTCCAAAGCTGTAGTTCTCCAGGCTCAGTATAATTGGGATCTCCCTACGCTGTTTTTCTGCATCTCTATTCTATTTATCACAGTACTTTAGCAATTAAAATAGTCAACACGATATCTCTATTTTAGAAGGAAGTCCTATCATGCTTAAAATCCTCAATGGTGCCTGCTGCCTATAGCACCAACTCCAATCTTTAGCTTTGCATCCAGTTCCCTTCACAAACTCTTGCCCTTCACTTGACTCATTTCCCACCCCTCCTCACTCACCCACTGCTCTAGATTTATGAAGACATCTTCTACTCCTCAAACTATGTACTTTCATGAATTCTAATTTGTTCTTTTCCCAATTCCTAGCTTTTCAAGGCCTAGTTTAAATGCCTCTATCCATGTGAAGCCATTGTCACCTGACTATGAGCTCCTTGATGCAAGGAACTGTGTCCTGTCCACATTATTTTCCTGACATGAAGTGGGCAGTCAGAGCTTCTTATTGAAATAAGACATCTCCTTGTAAGCCAAGTGTGTGATACAGCGATGATGCCATTGCAATAAGGTTGCTGAGGTTTTCCAGGCAGCCCTACCATGGACTTGTATGTATTCCATTCTTGGGTGGGAGGAAATCCACTGGGGATTTCTATTAGTAAGGATACTATTAGTAAGATTTTCCATGGCTCTTATTCTCCAGGATAAATGGTACCAATTTCTTAAGCTTCCGTTTCCTTTACAACCACATGTCTTCACTTTCTAAGGCCAAATCAAAGCATACATTGAGGAGGAAGCTGAGCATGCTGTAGAAAAGGGGGCCCTCTCATACCATTCATCTGCCACCCCTCCAGACTCTCTATCAGACAGAAAAGAACTATTCATCATGTTGTATACCCTGGGTGGTATCTACTTTTGCACAGAAATTGTATATTCTAACTGAATGATACAATAACAACAGCAATATTCATGCAGGCTAAGGCTCTACAATGACTATGGAATCTCTCATACCAAATCCAGACTAAAAGGTAGACCACATTCTAAGTGACTCATTGTAAACAAATCTTACTTTATCTCACAGATGTATTTTGCAAATCAATTTACACACAATTTGTCTTTTTACACATGCTAGTAGAAATGTCTGTGTAAGCTGAATGAGACATAAGGTTGTTGAGTGTGTTAGTGAAGCTTGTAAATGTGTTCAAACCTCAGGAAAAGCTCTCAGCAAATTCCCAGCAGAAAAAAAATATGCATCTGCCATGGGTCTTACAGAAAAGCCAGACACTAACATAAGTTGCCTCTAGAGGAAATAACATATCTGAATAAAAAATGAGAAGATCATCCTCTAAAGAAAATGAGGAGGTGTCACAGATGCCCCATGGTCATAAACCTAGTTTTACATGTAATTAAAAAAAGGAAAGGAACAAATTCTTTAAATTTTTTTTTTTTTAATTTCAATAGGTTTTTGGGGAACAGTTGGTGTTTGGTTACATGAATAAGTTCTTTAGTGGTGATTTCTGAGATTCTGGTGCACCCATCAACCGAGAAGTATATACACTGTACCCAGTGTGCAGTCTTTTATTCTTTACCACCCCCCATCCTTTCCCTTGAGTCCCCAAAGTCCCATGTATCATTCTTATGCATTTGTGTCTTCATAGCTTAGCTCCCACATGTGGATGAGAACATACAATGTTTGGTTTTCCATTCCTGAGTTAATTCATTTAGAATGATGGTCTGCAATTACATCCAGGTTGCTGTGAATGCCATTATTTGTTCCTTTTTGTGGCTGAGTAATATTCCATTCCATATATATATATATATATAAATCACACTTTCTTTATCCATCATTGATTGATGGGCATTTGGGCTGGTTCCATAGTTTTGCAATTGCAAATTGTGCTGCTAAACATGAGTGTGCAAGTATCTTTTTCATATAATGACTTCTTTTCCTCTGGGTAGATACCTAGTAGTGAGATTGCTGGATTAAATGGTAGATCTGCTTTTAGTTCTTTAAAGATTCTCTATACTGCTTTCTGCAGTGCTTGTATTAGTTTACATTCCCACCAACAGTGTAAAAGTGTTCCCTTTTACTGCATCCCTGCCAACGTCTATTTTTTTATTTTTTTATTTTTGAGTATAGCCATTCTTGCAGGAGTGAGGTGGCAGCACACTGTGCTTTTGATTTGCATTTCCCTCATTATTAGTGATGTTGAGCATTTTTCCATATGCTTGTTGGCCATCTATATATCTTTTTTTGAAAATTATCCTTTCATTTCCTTAGCCCCCTTTTTGATGGGATTGTTTGTAATTTTCTTGCTGATTTATTTGAGTTCTTAGATTCTGGATATTAGTCCTTTGTCAGATGTATAGATTGTAAAGATTTTCTCCCATTCTGTGGGTTGTCTGTTAACTCTGCTGATGATTTCTTTTGTTGTGCAGAAGCTTTTTAGTTTAATTAAGTCCCATCTGTTTATCTTTGTTTTTTGTTGCATTTGCTTTTGGGTTCTTGGTCATGAAGTCTTTGCCTAAGCCAGACAGGGACCCACCTGAGCAGGCAGTCTGTCCGTTCTCAGATCTCAACCACCGTGTTGGGAGATCCACTGCTCTCTTCAAAGCTGTCAGACAGGGTCGTTCGCGTCTGCACCGGCCCCCGCTGCTTCCCCTGTTGTTTTTTAGCTGTGCCCTGTCCCCAGAGGTGGAGTCTACAGAGACAGGCAGGTTTCCTTGAGCTGCTGTGAGCTCCACCCAGTTCGAGCTTCCCAGCGGCTTTGTTTACCTACTTAAGCCTCAGCAATGGCGGGCGCCCCTCCCCCAGCCTCGCTGCTGCCTTGCGGTTAGATCGCCGCAGACTGCTGTGTTAGCAATGAGGGAGGCTCCGTGGGCGTGGGACCCTCCCGGCCAGGTGAGGGATATATTCTCCTGGTGTGCCCGTTTGCTTAAAGCGCAGTATTGGGGTGGGAGTTACCCGATTTTCCAGGTGTTGTGTGTCTCAGTTCCCCTGGCTAGGAAAAGGGATTCCCTTCCCCCTTGCACTTCCCAGGTGAGGCGATGCCTCGCCCTGCTTCAGCTCTCCCTGGTCAGGCCGCAGCAGCTGACCAGCACTGATTGTCCGGCACTCCCTAGTGAGATGACCCCAGTACCTCAGTTGAAAATGCAGAAATCACCAGTCTTCTGTGTCGCTCACGCTGGGAGTTGGAGACTGGAGCTGTTCCTATTCGGCCATCTTGCTCCGCCCCCCCAACTTCGTCTTTTTAAACTGCTGTTGCTTTAAAGTTTGTTTTTTCTGATATAAGAACAGCTACGCCTGCTCACTTTTGGTGTCCATTTGTATGGAGTATCTTTTTCTACCCCTTTATCTGAAGTTTACGTGAGTCCTTATGTGTGAGGGTAGTCTCCTGAAGACAGAAACTTGGTTGCATTTTTATCCATTCTGTCATTCTGTATCTTTTAAGTGGAGCATTTAGGCCATTTACAATCAATGTTAGTATTGACATGTGAGGTACTATTTTATTCATCATGCTATTTGTTGCCTGATTACCTTTTTTTTCATTGTGTTATTGTTATGTGGGTTCTGTGAGATTTATGCTTTAAGGATATTCTATTTTGGTATAGTTCAAGGATTTTTTTCAAGATTTAGAGCTCCTTTTAGCAGTTTTTGTAGTACTGGCTCAGTAGTGGTGAATTCTCTCAGCATTTGTTTGTCTGGAAAAGACTGTATCTTTCCTTCATTTATGAAGCTTCGTTTTGCTGGATACAAAATTCTTGGCTGATAATTGTTTTGTTTAAGGAGGCTAAAAATAGGATCCCAATCCCATCTAGCTTGTAGGGTTTCTGCTGAGAAATCTGCTGTTAATCTGATGGGTTTTTCCTTTATAGGTTACCTGATGATTTTGCCTCAGAGCTCTTAAGATTCTTTCCTTTATCTTGACTTTAGTTAACCTGATGACTATGTGCCTAGGTGATGATCTTTTGGCAATGAATTCCCCAGGAGTTCTTTGAGTTTCTTGTATTTGGATGTCTAGATTTCTAGGAAGGCCAGGGAAATTTTCCTTGATTATTCTATCAAATATGTTTTTTAGACACTTAGATTTCTCTTCTTCCTTGAGAACACCAGTAATTTTTAGGTTTGGATGTTTAACATAGTCCCAAATTTCTTGGAGGCTTTGTTCAATTTTTTCATTCTTTTTTCTTTGTCTTTGACAGATTGGGTTAATTTGAAATCTTTGTCTTTGAACTCTGAAGTTCTTTCTTCTGCTTGTTCCATTCCACTGCTGAGACTTTCCAGTGCAGTTTGCATTTCTTGCCTTCCAGAAGTTGTGATTGTTTTATATTTATGCTGTTTATTTCATTGAAGATTTTTTGTTTCATATCCCATATCATATTTTTGATTTCTTTTAGTTGGACTTCACCTTTCTCTGGTGGCTCCTTGATTAACTTAATAATCAACCTTCTGAATTCTATTTCTAGCAATTTGGAGATTTCATCTTGGTTTGGATCCATTGCTGGTGAACTGGTATCATCTTTTGGGGGTGTAAAAGAATCTTGTTTTCTCATATTACCCAGATGTTTTTCTGGTTCCTTCTCATTTGGGTAGACTATGTCAGAGGGAAGATCTGGGATTCAGGGCTGCTAATCAGATTCTTTTGTCCCACAGGGTGCTCCCTTGATGTGATGTTCTCCCTCTTCCCCTAGGAATGGGGCTTCCTGAGAGCTGAGATGTAGTGATTGCTTTTGCTCTTCTGGGTCTAGCCACCCAGAGGAGCTGCTGGGCTTCATACTGATACTAGGGAGTGTCTGCAGAGTCCTGTGATGTGATCTGTCTTCAGGTCTTGCAGCCATAGATGCCAAGCACCTGCTCTGATAGAATTATCAGGCGAGTGAAGTGGTCTCTGTGAGGATCCTTGGTTGGGTTTTTGTTTAGAGTGTTGGTTGGCCTCCAGCCAGGAGGTGGCACTGACAAGAGCACATCAGTTATGTTCCTAGTTGCCCTAGGGACACTTGGTTAAGTGGTTTCTCAGGTGATGGGCAGGGCCATAGAGCTCCCCAAAGATTATGACCTTTGTCTTTGGCTACCAGGGCAGGTAGAGAAAGACTACCAGGTGGGGGCAAAGGTAGGCATGTCTGAGTTCAGCCTCTGCTTGGGCAAGGTTTGCTGCAGCTGCTGTGGGCTATGAGGGTGTGGATCCCAGTCCAATGGAGTTATATTCCCAGGGGGATTATGGCCATCTCTGCTGAGTCATACAAGTTGCCAGGGAGGTGGAGGAAAGCTGGCAGTCAGAGGCCTTACCCTGCTCCCATGCAGCCTGCAATCCTGAAGGCCGGTCTCACTCCCATAGTGCCCCCATAACAGCACCAAATCTATTTCCAGGCAGCAGGTGACTAGAGCTGAGAGCTTGCCCCAGACCATGAGCCTCTCCTTTGAGAAAGCAAACAGATTCAGTTTTTTTGGCATCTCAGGGAGCCTGCAGCAGTGATCCAGTTCCTTCAAAGGGTGTGAGGATTCTCCTGGCTTTCCTGGTATGTTCCTGAGGTAGTTCTTGGAGCAAAAGTTCACTATGTGAGTCTCCACACACTGCTCTGTCTGTTAGAATGGGAGCTGCAAGCTAGTCCTGCCTCCTATCTGCCATTTTAATCCTTCTTCACAATTTCTTCAAGTTTCTAATTCTTCTACTGTTTTAGGTATTTTTCTCAATAAGGACAATTATAAAACATCAAGACCAAAATTCAGAACCAAAGAAGCAAGCAGCATCTACACATTAACATTTAAATTAATAAAAATAAAATTTAATGCTGGGGAAAATATTTAAGATTTAGAACAAGTTAATTTCCTGGACAGTTTCACAAGCAGATGTATTTTTTGCCAAACATATTGAGGACCAGTGATTTTTAACAGGATATCTTTCCAGGGGCCATTGGTCTCCCTTCCTTTGTTCCCAAATAATTGTGCAGGAAGACTATCCAACATGGCAATAGGGAGAGTTCATGGAATGTTTTAAAATAAAAATTCCTTTTAGAAAATAAAAAAAACTTACCAAATTCAGGTTCATCTGGGGCCATAGAAAAACCTGATAGAAAGAGTCCTTAGCATATTTCAAATATTTCCAATAATACTACGTTCATTTTGAATAAAATAGACTCAGATAAAAAGTTAGTTGTCAGCTAGAGTTTGCACTTGGGTGGATACAAGTGTTCTTCAGGGAGAAACACAAGAATAGGCTCTATCATGGCAATTAAGGAATTATCATATGGTTCTAGTTTGTCAATATTCTGGTAATCTCAAGCTCCCAAATGTAGCCTAGAAAATCTAGAATGAAAACAAATCCAAGGCTATTTGTACTCACTTCCAGAAGCACATCCGTGTAAGGATTCTTGTATTCTTACTCAGTTCTGCCACCTCAAAAAATACCGCAGGGCATTGTGTTCCAAAGTACACTATACCCACGGAGTACTCTCCCAACAAAGGTTATTTATTAATAAAGAAATTACCAAGAGGGATTTCCCAAACTTATTTGACCATAAGACACTTTTCCCCCCTTTCTTTATATCTCTTGTTATCCTGAGGATGAGTGTTCCTAGAAACAGACTGGGAATGTTGTTCCATTAAAACAATATCATAAAGTACTTAAGAGTATTGGGCATGGCATCAGGCTGCCTAGATTTAAATTTTTCACATAATAGCTGGTGACCTTGGGCAAGGTACTTAGCTTTTCTCTGCTTTGGTTGCCTCTTCTGTAAAATGAACATAACACAATTTACCTACTGCTTGGGTTTATTTTCAGGAATAAAGGAGAATATGTATTTAGTGGAGTGCTTAGCACAGTGCTTACAATAGTAA